>NW_022436942.1:39025427-39482426 GCF_009761245.1 Sapajus apella
TTTTTTTTTTTTTTTTTTTTTTTTTTTTTTTTTTTTTTTTTTTTTTTCTGGCTGAGGCTGGCCCTGTTTGATTCAGCAGTGAGCTGTTAGTATAATGAAGACAAAACGGTATGGGGACCATCCCCTTGGGAGCAACTGTGAACCACAGGGGAAGAATTCCAAACAACGGTAGGCTCCCTAAAACTACTGCTGCTATAAACCAAACATTGTTACATTTATAGCGTGGCAAGGAAAGTTGGCTGGACTTTTTTCAATGGGAATTTACTAAGTGTACAAAAATACCTAGGAAAATGTATGAATTCAGTCCTCATCTCCAAGGAAATTGTCTGATTGAGTTACTCAGTGAGGGAACTCAAGATATCAATAAGTAAAGCAAAGAAACCCAGCCTTGTACTGAACTGAATTATGTGCTGAATTCCAAAATGTGCTTCCAATGTAAAGGATGCCAAAGCCAAATAGAAAGAGTCTCTGTTCAGATATTGTGACGCTCTATTCCTTCTGTTTGCCTGAGATCACTGTCCCCCTTCTCTCTCTGCTTTTTTTGGGGGACAGGGGAAACAGCTTTTCTCCAATTACAATATCGTGGGTCTAGAAGGGACTATCAATCATTGTTTCCTGACTTGTTCTTTATACACTCCTCAGGCTTGTCCCCATCCAGGGTAGAGAAGATACCTGACTTAGAATAGTGGATTACCTTACTGCACACAGGGATTGGTCATAAAATGAGGGAATGACTCAAGTCAAGCCAAACAGCATCCTTTCCTGGGTATTGTTGAGCTGGAATCGGGGAAAGATTTTTTTCCCTCCTGTTGGTGGTGAAACTAGTAAGATGTGAGTCTAGGATAATGATAGACAGAGTTTCAGCTTTGTGAACAAATCTGTAGGAAGGATGTCAATGGACAAAGAGAAGCAGAGATGGCAGAGAGAGAGAGAAGTGAGGCCATGGTTCCAGCTGTTGCTGACGTTGAGTTTTGAGTTGGGTTCCTGTCATTCTCAGTCACGGTTTGAAGTTAAGTGGTTCCATCCTATAAGGCATTGCTTACCTCATTTTCCTATTTCGGTCATCAGGATTATGACTGCAAGTCCCATGGAGTCTGAGTCACGCTGCTCATGTAACAATCTCCAAAGGAATCCCTTTACCTCAGACCACGAAAGGAATAGTTGAAAAGAATGAAAATAAGCATACCAATTGAATTTATATAATTGACTATAATAATCTTCTCCTTTTTTATATTTAGCACTATAGCCCTAGTTTTTTTTTCCCATTATTTAATTTTATTTCATTTTAGGTTTTGGGGTACATGTGAAGAACATGCAAGATTGTTGCATAGGTACACACCTGGCAGTGTGATTTGCTGTCTTCCTCCCCATCACCTACACCTGGCATCACTCCCCTTGCTATCTCTCCCCAGCTCCCCACCCCTCACCGTCCCTCCCCTATTTCCCCCCAACTGACCCCAATGTGTAGTGCTCCCCTCCCTGTGTCCATGTGTTCTCATTGTTCAACACCCGCCTATGAGTGAGAACATGCGGTGTTTGATCTTCTGCTCTTCTGTCAGTTTGCTGAGAATGATGGTTTCCAGGTTCATCCAATGTTCCTACAAAGGACACAAACTCATCATTTTTAATGGCTGCATAATATTCCATGGTGTATATGTGTCGCATTTTCCCTATCCAGTCTATCGTCGATGGGCATTTGGGTTGGTTCCAGGTCTTTGTTATTGTAAACAGTGCTGCAATGAACATTCGTGTGCACGTGTCCTTATAGCAGAACAATTTGTAATCCTTTGGATAAATACCCAGTAATGGGATTGCTGGGTCAAATGGTATTTCTATTTCTAGGTCCTTGAATTGCCACAGTGTCTTCCACAATGGTTGAACTAATTTACACTCCCACCAACATTGTAAAAGTGTTCCTATTTCTCCACATCCTCTCCAGCATCTGTTGTCTCCAGATTTTTTAATGATCGCCATTCTAACTGGCGTGAGATGGTATCTCAGTGTAGTTTTGATTTGCATTTCTCAGATGACCAGTGATGATGAGCATTTTTTCATATATTTGTTGGCCTCATATATGTCTTCTTTTGTAAAGTGTCTGTTCATGTCCTTTGCCCACTTTTGAATGGGCTTGTTTTTTTCTTGTGAATCTGTTTCAGTTATTTGTAAATTCTGGATATCAGGCCTTTGTCAGATGGGTAAACTGCAAAAATGTTTTTCCATTCTGTTGGCTGCCGATTCGCTCTAATGACTGTTTCTTTTGCTGTGCAGAAGCTGTGGAGTTTGATTAGGTCCCATTTGTCTATTTTGGCTTTTGTTGTCAATGCTTTTGGTGTTTTGGTCATGAAGTCCTTGCCTACACCTATGTCCTGAATGGTTTTGCCTAGATTTTCTTCTAGGGTTTTTATGGTGTTAGGTCTTATGTTTAAGTCTTTAATCGATCTGGAGTTAATTTTAGTGTAAGGTGTCAGGGAGGGGTCCAGTTTCTGCTTTCTGCACATGGCTAGCCAGCTTTCCCAACACCGTTTATTAAACAGGGAATCCTTTCCCCATTGCTTGTTTTTGTCTGGTTTGTCAAAGATCAGATGGTTGTAGATATGTTGTGTTGCCTCCAAGACCTCTGTTCTGTTCCATTGGTCTATATCTCTGTTTTGGTACCAGTATCATGCTGTTTTGATTAATGTAGCCCTGTAGTATAGTTTGAAGTCCAGTAGTGTGATGCCCCCCGCTTTGTTCTTTTTGCTTAGAATTGACTTGGCTATGCGGGCTCTCTTTTGGTTCCATATGAAGTTTAAGGTGGTTTTTTCCAGTTCTGCAAAGAAGGTCATTGGTAGCTTGATGGGGATAGCATTGAGTCTGTAAATTACTTTGGGCAGTATGGCCATTTTCACGATATTGAGTCTTCCTCTCCATGAGCATGGGATGTTTCTCCATCTGTTTGTGTCCTCTCTTATTTCGTTGAGCAGTGGCTTGTAGTTCTCCTTGAAGAGGTCCTTTACGTTCCTTGTTAGTTGTATTCCTAGGTATTTTATTCTCTTTGTGGCAATTGTGAATGGAAGTTTGTTCTTGATTTGGATCTCTTTAAGTGTGTTATTGGTGTATAGGAATGCATGTGATTTTTGCACATTGATTTTGTATCCTGAGACTTTGCTGAAGTTGCTTATCAGTTTCAGGAGATTTGGGGCTGAGACGATGGGGTCTTCTAGATATATAATCTTGTCATCTGCAAATAGAGACAATTTGACTTCCTCCTTTCCTATTTGAATGCCCTTTATTTCATTTTCTTGCCTGATTGCTTTGGCTAGAACTTCTAATACTATATTGAATAGGAGTGGTGAAAGAGGGCATCCTTGTCTGGTGCCACATTTCAAGGGGAATGCTTCCAGTTTTTTCCCATTCAGTATGATATTGGGTGTTAGTTTGTCATAAATTGCTTTTAATATTTTAAGATACGTTCCATCAATACCTAGCTTATTGAGGGTTTTTAGCATAAAGGGCTGTTGAATTTTGTCAAAGGCCTTCTCTGCATCAATTGAGATAATCATGTGGTTTTTGTCTTTGGTTCTGTTTATGTGGTGAATTACGTTTATAGACTTGCATATGTTGAACCAGCCTTGCATCCCTGGGATGAAGCCTACTTGATCATGGTGGATAAACTTTTTGATGTGCTGTTGCAATCTGCTTGTCAGTATTTTATTGAAGATTTTTGCATCTATGTTCATCATGGATATTGGCCTGAAGTTTTCTTTTCTTGTTGAGTCTCTGCCAGGTTTTGGAATCAGGATGATTTTGGTCTCATAAAATGATTTGGGAAGAGTTCCCTCTTTTTGTATTGTTTGGAATAGTTTCAGAAGGAATGGTACCAGCTCCTCTATGTATGTCTGGTAGAATTTGGCTGTGAACCCGTCTGGACTTGGTCTTTTTTTGGGTGGTAAGCTTTTAATTGCTGCCTCAACTTCAGACCTTGTTATTGGTCTGTTCAGGGTTTTGGCTTCTTCCTGGTTTAGGCTTGGGAGGAGGCAAGTGTCCAGGAATTTATCCATTTCTTCCAGGTTTACTAGTTTATGTGCATAGAGTTGTTTGTAATAATCTCTGATGATGGTTTGAATTTCTGTGGAATCTGTGGTGATATCCCCTTTATCGTTTTTTATGGCATCAATTTGGTTATTCTCTCTTTTTTATTAATCTGGCTAGTAGTCTGTCTATTTTGTTGATCTTTTCAAAAAACCAGCTCCTGGATTTATTGATTTTTTGAAGGGTTTTTTGTGTCTCTATCTCCTTCAGTTCTGCTCTGATCTTAGCTATTTCTTGTCTTCTGCTAGACTTTGAGTTTTTTTGATCTTGCTCCTCTAGCTCTTTCCGTTTTGACGAAAGGGTGTCAATTTTTGATCTCTCCTTGCTTCTCATGTGGGCACTTATTGCTATATATTTTCCTCTAAAGACTGCTTTAAATGTGTCCCAGAGATTCTGGTATGTTGTGTCTTCATTCTCGTTGGTTTCGAAGAACATCTTTATTTCTGTCTTCATTTCATTGTTTATCCAGTCAACATTCAAGAACAAGTTGTTCAGTTTCCATGAAGCTGTGCGGTTCTGGGTTAGTTTTTGAATTCTGAGTTCTAACTTGATTGCACTGTGGTCTGAGAGACTGTTTGTTATGATTTCCGTTCTTTTGCATTTGCTGAGGAGTGACTTACTCCCAATTATGTGGTCAATTTTAGAGTAGGTGTGATGTGGTGCTGAGAAGAATGTATATTCTGTGGATTTGTGGTGGAGAGTTCTGTAAATGTCTATTAGGTTTGCTTGGTCCAGGTCTGAGTTAAAGTCCTGGATATCCTTGTTAATTTTCTGTCTGGTTGATCTGTCTAATATTGACAATGGGGTGTTAAAGTCTCCCACTATAATTGTGTGGGAGCCTAAGTCTCTTTGTAGATCATTAAGAACTTGCCTTATGTATCTGGGTGCTCCTGTATTGGGTGTGTATATATTTAGGATCATTAGCTCTTCTTGTTGCATTGATCCTTTTACCATTATGTAATGTCCTTCTTTGTCTCTTTTGATCTTTGTTGCTTTAAAGTCTAATTTATCAGAGATGAGAATTGCAACTTCTGCTTTTTTTTGCTCTCCATTTGCTTGGTAAATCTTCCTCCATCCCTTTATTTTGAGCCTTTGTGTATCCTTGCATATGAGATGGGTTTCCTGGATACAGCACACCCATGGATTTTGGCTTTTTATCCAATTTGCCAGTCTGTGTCTTTTGATTGGGGCATTTAGTCCATTTACATTTAGGGTTAATATTGTTATGTGTGAATTTGATACTGCCATTTTGGTGCTAGCTGGCTGTTTTGCCCATTAGTTGATGCAGATTCTTCATTGTGTTGATTCTCTTTACCATTTGGCATGTTTTTGGAGTGGCTGGTACTGGTTGTTCCTTTATATGGGTAGAGCCTCTTTCAGGAGCTCTTGTAAAGCTGGCCTGGTGGTGACGAAATCTCTGAGTACTTGCATGTTCCCAAAGGATTTTATTTTTCCTTCACTTATGAAGCTTAATTTGGCTGGATAGGAGATTCTGGGTTGAAAGTTCTTTTCCTTAAGGATGTTGAATATTGGCCCCCACTCTCTTCAGGCTTGTAGGGTTTCTGCTGAGAGATCTGCTGTGAGTCTGATGGGCTTCCCTTTGTGGGTAACCCGAACTTTCTCTCTGGCTGCCCTTAGTATTTTCTCCTTCATTTCAACCCTGGCGAGTCTGACGATTATGTGCCTTGTGGTTGCTCTTCTTGACGAATATCTTTGCGGGGTTCTCTGTATTTCCTGGACTTGAATATTTGCCTGCCTTGCTAGGTTGGGAAAGTTTTCCTGGATAATATTCTGAAGAGTATTTTCCAGCTTGGATTCATTCTCTTCGTCACATTCAGGTACGCCTATCAAACGTAGATTAGGTCTTTTCACATAGTCCCACATTTCTTGGAGACTTTGTTCATTCCTTTCTGCCCTTTTTTCTCCATTCTTTCCTTCCCATTTTATTTAGTTGAGTTGATCTTCGACCTCTGATATCCTTTCTTCTGCTTGGTCAATTCGGCTGTTGATACTTGTTCATGCTTCGCGAAGTTCTATTGTTGCGTTTTTCAGCTCCATCAATTCACTTATATTCCTTTCTATTTTGTCCATTCTCGTTAGCATTTCGTCAAATCTTTTTTCAACGTTCTTAGTTTCTTTGCATTGGGTTAGAACATGTTCTTTAAGTTCACAGAAGTTTCTTACTACCCACCTTCTGAAGTCTGATTCAGAAGTGTCATTTCATCACACTCGTTCTCCATCCAACCTTGTTCCCTTGCTGGTGAGGAGTTGTGATCCCTTGTAGGAGGAGAAGTGTTCTGGTTTCGGGTGTTTTCATCCTTTTTGCACTGGCTTCTTCCTATCTTTATGGATTTATCCACCTGTCGACTTTGTAGTTGCTGGCTTTTAGATTGGGTCTCTGCGTGGACGTTCTGTTTGTTGATGATGAGGTTATTTCTGTTTCTTGGTTTTCCTTCTGACAGTCTGGCCCCTCTGCTGTAGGTCTGCTGAGGTCCACTCCAGGCCCTGCTTGCCTGGGGTTCACCTGCAGCAGCTGCTGAACAGTAAGGGTTGTTACCAGTTTTCTTCTTCTGCTATCTTTGTCCCAGAAGGATACCCGCCAAGTGTCAATCTGATCTCTCCTTTATGAGGTGGCTCTTTGGATATACAGGGGTCAGGGAACTGCTTGAGGAGACGGTCTCTTCTTTATAGGAGTTCAAATGCTGAGCTGTGAGCTCCGTTGCTCATTCAGAGCTGCTGGGCAAGTACGTTTAGGTCTGCTGCAGCAGAACTGATAAACCACTTTTTGTTCCCAGGTGCTCTGTCCCCGGGATTTAGGGCTTTATGAGTTTCCGTTATGCTGCTGCCTTCTCTTTATTTTTTTTTCCTTCAGAGCTGCCCTGCCCAGCAAGGAGGCAGCCTAGTCACTGTCTGCCTGTATAGGTTTTGCTGAGCTGCTGTGGGCTCTGCCCAGCTGCCGAGTGAACTTCCCTGCAGTCCTGTTTATATGGGTGTAGTTAGAGCTGCCTCAGCAATGGTGGCCCGCTGCTGTTGAGGCGGAGTCTCTCTGAAGAGGCGGGTTGCCTTGGCAATGGTGGGTTTCCTTGGCAACGGCAGGCTGCCTCAGCATTGGCTGACTACCTCCCTATCGGCGGGCTGCCTCGGTAATGGCGGACGCCCCTCCCCCACAGAGCTGGACTGTCCTGAGTTCAGCTGCGCTTCCTGTGAAACTCTCAATCCAGAGAGTTTCTGGTTGCCGTTCTTTTGTGGGGGTGGGACCAGCCGAGCCTGATCGCTGGCTCTCTGCCTCAGAGCCTTTTTTTTTTTTTTTTAAGTTGGTGTTCCAGTCGCCTGTTGAAGAGGCGCCGCGGTGTGTGTTTTTTTTCCGTGCGGCGACTCACTGCGCTGGCTTAAACAGTGGCACTGAGATTTGTGGTGCTTTTTTTGCCCTGGAATCTGCTGTCCTGGCTCCCTGCTCAGTCCCCTTTTTAAACAGACGAATGGGCGACTTCCCCTGGCTCCAGTCGCCAGCCAGAAGGGCACCCGGACCGGTGTATTTTGTATGGAGAACCGCTGCTCCGGGGCGCCGACAAAGCAGCCTCGCGGGGCAAAGCAGTGGCGCCAGCACGCACAGCCGCGCTGGCCGAAACAGCCGCGCTGGCGACCTGTGGGGCTCCTCCGTCTGGGAATTGCCTAGTCTGTGGGCAATAAAAATGCGGCGTCCACTCACCCTCTGCGCTTTCACTGGGAGCTGCAATCCTGAGCTGTTCCTAAACGGCCATCTTGGATCCCTCCTAGTCCTAGTTTTAACACTTACTGGATTTATGACTTAGGGTAAGTGACCTAATTTTTCTACACTTCTTTGCATAGCTATAAAATGGGTATAATGAATACATACGCCAAGAGTAATGCATTATAGGATAATGGTTGAGAACATAGTCTTTGGGAGAAATACTTCCTAGAGTCAAGTCCTGCTTCTTCCATTTACTTGTTTTTGGTTTGTTGTGAACTTGAACAAGAGACTTATCTTTAGATTCCTTGGTTTCCTTATTTGTAAAATGATGATATTGTGGACTACATGTATATGCTTTCCCAAATTTCATATTTTAAAATCCTAACCACCAGTGGGATGGTATTAGAGGTGGGGACTTTGGGAGTTAATCAGGTTTAGATGAGGTCATGAGAGTGGTGCCCCAATAATAGGATTAGTATCCTTATAAGAGAAAGAGACTAAAGCTCATTCTTTAGGCCACATGAGGATACAAGGAGAACACGACTGTCTACAAACCAATAAGGGTGTCCTCATTCGGCACTGAGTTGGCTGATGCCTTCACCTTGGACTTCTCAGTCTCCAGAACTGTGAGCAATGAATGTTTGATGTTAAAGCCAGCCAGCCTGTGGCACTCTGTTTGTTATAGCTACTGGAACTGAAATAGGCAATAATAGTATTTACCTTATAAAATTGTATACTTGTTTAGTGAGTTAATGTATTTAAAGCTGTTCACGTAACAAGTACTATATATAAATGTTTTTTTTTTAATTTATTTTATTGCATTTTAGGTTTTGGGGTACATGTGAAGAACATGCAAGATTGTTGCATAGATACACACATGGCAATGTTATTTGCTGTCTTCCTCCCCATCACCTACATCTGGCATCTCTCCCCTTGCTATCTCTCCCCAACTCCCCACCACCCACCGTCCCTCCCCTATTTCCCCCCAACTGACCCCAGTGTGTAGTGCTCCCCTCCCTGTGTCCATGTGTTCTCATTGTTCAACACCCGCCTATGAGTGAGAACATGTGGTGTTTGATCTTCTGCTCTTCTGTCAGTTTGCTGAGAATGATGGTTTCCAGGTTCATCCATGTCCCTACAAAGGACACAAACTCATCGTTTTTGATGGCTGCATAATATTCCACGGTGTATATGTGCCACATTTTCCCTTTCCGGTCTGTCGTTGATGGGCATTTGGGTTGGTTCCAGGTCTTTGCTATTGTAAACAGTGCTGCAATGAACATTCATGTGCATGTGTCCTTATAGTAGAACGATTTATAATTATATATATATTATAATTTATTATAATCACATTATTCAATTTTAACAGAGATTAAATAGAAGACTTATCACAATGCCTTCTTCACTGTAAACGCTCTTTCTAGCTCTGCATTGGCAGTTAGCCTATCACTCTGATTAATTTTATTAAGGTAACACTTTTGCTGTGGTGTACTAAAACACCTTCAGTAACTGCCTATCACCTGCAGATAAGAGTACTCCTTAAATCATCTCTATCCTAATCATTCTAGTCTATTTCCCAGGATTGCCTCACATGACCACTTCATTTAGTTAAACAATTTTCTCATCATTCATTATCTGTCAAGAACTGTGAACAGTCTGAGATTTTATGTCATTTATAAGCTAAGAAATTAGCCTTCTACAGTTTCACGTTGCTGGCATTAGACACAGAATTCCTAAGTCATTACTCATGGTGCAGCAATCAGTATGAGCTTCATGTTTCCACTGGTAACCTTTGCTCTCCAAGTCCCATGGAGGGGGACACTAAGGGGCCCAGGTGGTTGCATGCAGTGGGTTTGTGTGATAGCTGAGGAACTCCAAGCTTAGAGTATCTGATATTCTTTGCTAATAAATCAAAATACGGTAGTGGCAGTTTCATAATGCTTAGTTGCAATGTAGAATCTGAAAACATATTTGTTACTATAATGCATTAAAATTCATTGGTGTATATTGAGTTTTGAATGAAGCATTTACCCAAGTATGATTTTGTAACAAAATGCACTGGTCATTTGGAAAATATTGGTTCCCAAAGTTATGTAGAAGGGCAAGGCAGCTCTCTGGGGTCTCTTCTATAAGGGCACAAATCCTATTAATGAGGACTCACTCTCATGACTTAATCATCTTCCAGAAGGCCTCACTTTTTTTTGATTAATTAATCAGCATTAGCTAACAAAACATTAACGACATACCCTTTCTCATCCCTGTGGATCAAGGCAAGAAGGGCCATTTGCCAGCACCAACACCAGAAGCTGGAAATCTGTAGCAGTTTTGAGCAGAAGGCCTCACTTTCAAATACCATTACCTTGGGGTTAGGATTTCAACACAAGAATTTTGGGAAGACATGACCATTCAGACTGAAAAACACATTGTTTCTAAGTTATGTGTAGAAAGTTCAGTTATTGATGTCTAGCAGCTATTACAAAATATGAGACTGAATATAGAAAATTACAATTTAATGATCTGCATTGGGGAGGCATCCACACATAGGTTATAGGTTGAAGATAGAGGAGTATGCGTAGCATACTAGTCTATGTAATGGTCTGTCTTGGTTTAAACTCCAGTTCTGCCACTTTATTAACTAATTTGTGACTCAGTGCTCTCATCTGAAAACACGTAAAATAAGAATATCCATCTAAAATGATTGTTACAAGGATTAAATAAGTTAATATTTGTAATGTGATTATAACAGATCTTGGCACATAGTAATCTATATATCTATCTAGATCTAAATGTAATTTTACTATATAAATGAAATTTAAAAAGGGGAATAAATGGAGAACTTCTCTGGGAGAATACTGAGAGAGAAGAGAAGAGGGCTGAGAATTGGGGCAACCAATGTTTTAAAAAAAAAAAAGCAAAAGAAAAGGAGTCAGTGAAGGAGACAGAGTGATGAGGGAGGCGGGGGAAAAACTCCAGAGTGGTGTCCTGGAAGCCTAGGAGAAGTTTGCCACATTGCAGACTTCAGGCAGGAATGTAAACCTTGAGATGGCGGGTGCTGCATTTACTTTGTTCTCTGCTGAATCCTCTGGCCTTAGCACAGTGCCTGATATATAGCAGGTGCCCAGTAAATATTTGGCAAATGAAAATGCCAAAGAGAAGTTGGAAAGATAAGGGCCTGAATATGTTTATTTATGTTTAACAAAAATAGGTTAGTTGGGGACTTAGACCTCCCTATATAGTGCCATACTGGCGTCAGAACTTGATGTTAAAATATTCTTACTTTATGATTTAACCCATACAGCTATTGCCTGTTATGACCATGGTTTCATTATAATTTTTTGAAACTGGCCCCAAAGTCTCTTTTTTTAAAATAACTGCATTCTGCCTATGATCACA
The DNA here is from genome assembly GCF_009761245.1 of Sapajus apella. Lineage (NCBI taxonomy): Eukaryota > Metazoa > Chordata > Mammalia > Primates > Cebidae > Sapajus > Sapajus apella. Next base: position 39,036,604 of record NW_022436942.1, read on the forward strand.
GGCATATTTTTAGCCTTTTTCTAAATGCCAAAATTAGTCATTAGATAGAAGAACTGGTCATCAACCAGGCCAGTGAATGACTCAAGATTCCGTCATTTGACCTCATATTGAAAATATGAAGGCCAAACCGAGTCTGACAACCAGCACTGCTTTCTGCGTTTCATTTTTACTGTACAGAAAAACAATCATCTAAAATATTGATTTTTCTTTTATTTGAGTATGTGGCAGGCAGTACATTGCCCTTTACTACAAATGGACTGGTTGTAAAAATCTCCACACGAGGAGGTAGTTAAGACTGAATCCTACCACTGTATTTCTGAACTCCTTAGACTAATGGATTCCATTGAATTGGTCTCAGATTAAATTTCTCTAACTATTAAATTAATTTTTCTACTTCCTTGCTCAAAAACTCTCCATGGAATACATATCAAGCCTCTTTAATCTGGCCAAACTCCTTTTTTTCTGAATTCCCCCTGTGTAAACTCTATGCTACGGTCACACTAGTCTACTTTCTTTTCTCAAATTCTTGGTTCTCACTTGTGTATCTTTTGTTAGATTTACTCCTAGATATCATATAGTATTGAAATATTTTCTCTGTCATATTATTCAGTGGATTGTGACTGGTGCTTAGGAATGTGCCCCCAAATTTTGTATGCAGCTCTTTTACCCATGAATCCGTAGATAATTTTCAATTTCTAATGGCTGAATATAGAAGCTATTGAATTTTTTGTGTGGACAGATCATATGTTTCACAAATAATGATAGTTAGGTCTCTGTTTTTCCAATTATTATACCAAAAATTTCATTGGCTTTCATTTACTAGAACTTACACTAAAATGTTCAATAGAAGTAGCAGTAGTTGGCAACCTTGTCTTTTTCACGACATGTAAAGGAATGCTTTTCAAATGTCATCATTAAGCTACTTGGTTAATAATGACATATATGTGAGTCAGCATGTTGAATGGTTAAGAGCTACAACTCTGGACCAATCTGGCTGGGCTTAAATTCTAGCTCTGCTACTTAGCTGCGGTGTTACATTGGATAAATTAACTCTGTTTTCCTCATGTGTAATATGGGGAATGATAGCATCTAAATCATAGAATTGTTGTAAAGATTCAATGAGATAATACTTACAAAGTGCTTAAAACTATCTGACACATACCAGCATGATATAAGTGTTTCTTATATAAATATATTGAGGTAATCGTTTGAAATCTCCCATTTAATATACTACTTTAATTGATATTATTATATAGAATAGCTGTTAAATTCTTGGAGTCAGCCATATAGAATTATGAATTTAAAAAATATATAGTTCATTTCTAGTCAATATTGTACTGGAGGTTCTAATCAGTACAATTAAGCAAGAAAAAGTAATAAAAGGCACACGGATCAGAAAAAAAGAGGTAAAACTATATGCACAGATGGCATAATGTTGTACACAGAAATCATAAAAAATCCACAAAACTATTAGAGCTAATAAGCACATTCAGCAAGGTTGCAGAGTACAAGATTAATATACAAAAATGAGTTGTATTTCTATACACTAGCAATAAACATTCAAAAAGGAAGTTAGCAAAACAATTCCACTGATAGTAACATCAAGAATAATAATATGTTTAAGAATAGAGGGAACAAAAAAATATGAGATTTATAAACCTAAAATGATACAGCATTTTTAAAGAAATTAAGAAATAGCTAAATAAATGGAAAGATATCTCTTACTTGTGGATCAGAAGAATTAATCTTAAGGTAGACATACTCCCCAAACTGATCTGTAGCAACACAATCACTACCAAAATTCTATCTGCTTTTTTTTTTAAAGAAATAAACTGATTCTAAAATTGCTGATTTCAAAAATTACTAGAATGCTATAGTAATCAAGGTATTGTGGCACTGGCATAAGGATAGACATATGATCAAGGGAATAGAATATAGAGTCCAGAAATAAACCCTTATATTTAAGGTCAATTTATTTTTGACAAGAGTGCCAAGATAACTTGATTAAGAATAGTCTTTTCAATAAATGCTGATGTGACAACTGGATACCCATGTGTAAAAGAATGACTTTGGAATTGAGTTACAACATATACAAATATTAACTCAAAAATGGGTCAACAACCTAAATACAAGAGCAAAAACCTTCAAACTCTAGGAAAAAAATTATAAAAGTAAATCCTTGTGAGCTTGGATGAGGCAATGTTTTCTTAGATATGACACCAAAAGCACATAAGCACCAGAAGAAAAGAATTGGACTGCATCAAATTAAAAACTTTTGAGCTTCAAAGGACATTATCAAGAAACTGATAAGACAAACAACAGAGTGGATGAAAATATTTGCAAATCATATACTTGAGAAGGTACCAGTATCCAGAATACATGAAGAACCTTTGTAAATCAACAATAAAAAGAAATAATTCAATTTAAAAACCCTGGGCAAGGGATTTGAATAGACATTTCTCTAAAGAAGATATACTAAGGGCCAATAAACACATGGAAAGATGCTCAAAATCATTCCCTAAAGGGAAATGCAAATCAAAACCACAATGAAATATCACTTCACATTCATTAGGATGGCTGTAGTAAAAAAGACATGCAATAACAAATGTTGATGAGAATGTAGAGAAATTTGAACCCTCATTCACTTCTAGTAGGAACATAAAATGGTGTAGCCTCCTTGTAAATGAGTTTGGCAGTTTTTCAAAAAATTTCACATAGGGTTTCCATGTGATCCTACAATTTTACCCCTAGATGTCTATCCAAGAAAATTAAAATTATTTCCTACACAAAAACTTGTACATTAATGTTCATAGCAGCATTATTCATAGTAGCCCCAAAGTGAAAACAACCCAAATGTTCATTGATTGATAAATGACTAAACAAAATGTAGTGTATCCCTGCAATGGAATATCATCCAACAATAAAAAGAAATGAAGGACTGATGCTTGCTACAATGGGGATGAACCTTGTAAATGTTATTCTAAATGAAAGAAGCCAGCCACAAAAGGTCACATATGATTTCACTTATATTAAATTTCTAGAATAGGAATATCCATGAAGACAGATTGTAGATCAGTGGTTTCTAGGGGCTGGGAGTAGGGACTTGGAGTGATGACAAATGGATATGGGATTTCCTATTGGGGTGACAAAAATGTTCTGGAAGTTGTAATGATTGTTGCTATACTAAATTTTGTTGCTATACTAAATTTTGTTACTGTACTAAAACCCATTGAATACTACACTTCAGGGTGAATTTTATGATGTGTCAATTACATCTTCCCTAAAATGTTAAAAAAATTGGTGAATTTAGCTTTCTACTATGTCCTATTTAATTTATTTTTATATATGTTTATAAGTGAGATTGTTCTTTACTTTTCTATTCTTATGCTATTTTTATTTCATTTTGGTATCTGCACTCAAGGAATCTGACTTCTCTCTGACTGTTATTTCTCAACTGTCCAGGTCTAATTCCGCCTTTGCGCTAAGTACTATATGCCCTGTTGCCTATGCAAGTACATAACTTCAACAAATTCTGCCTCTTTTTCCTATATCATTTTTTTTTCTCCTCTCTATTTGGTAATCACAATGAGCTTTCAAAAACAGTACAATATCTCTTATTGTGAAGGAACCCTCCCTAGACTCCACATTCTCCTCCAGCTATTGCTACATTTCTCTATGATAGCAAAACTTATCAAAACATTTATAGTCAGGAACTCACTTTGTTTTTCCTCTTCATTCTCTCTTGGATCCACTTTAATCAGGCTTTTTTCCTTGTCTACCTGTTAAAGCTGCCAGTTAATTCCATACAATTAAGTTCTAATGATCAATTCTCTGTTATCATCTGACTTGAACTCTCAGAAGCATTTGCCACAACTGTAACTCTCTTCTTGAAATACTTTCTTTAATTTAATTTCTGGGATGACACTTTCTTGGTTCTCCTGTTCCCTGGTTGTTCTTCTCAGTCCTTTTTGTTGGTTTCTTCTAATATTAGTTTTCTCTTGTTATGTAAGGAATTACTACAAATTTAGTGGCGTTAAACAGATACAATATCTAACATTTCTGTGAGTCATGAGTCAGGGCATAGTCTAACTGGGCTTTTCGATCAAGGTCGTACAAGACTGTAATCAAGGGGATGGCTGGACTGCATTTTACCTGGAGGCTCAACTGGAGGTAATTCTGGTTTTGAATTCACCCAGGTCATTGGCAAAATCATTTTCTTGTGGATGAATGACTGAGGGCCTGGCTCTTTGGAGGCTGGTGGCTGAAGACCACTCTTGGTCCTAGAGATCACACATAATTCCTTGCTACATTGACTTTTCCAGCATGGCTGCATACTTCAAGACCACAAAGAGAGTCTCTTACCTCAAGGGCAACCTAGTCCCTTCCTCATCCCTCTTTTAAGACCTTTGGCCTTGATTATGTAAAACCCATCAGGAAAATCTCCCTTTTCATTAACTCAAAAAAGTTGAATTTGATCTTAATTACATCTGGAAATCCCTTCAACATTGCCATAGCTTGTTGTCTAGAAGCAAGTCACAGGTCCTGCTGCACTCAAGGGGCAGGATCATACAAGGCATCAACAACAAAGGGTAGAAATCCTAGGGGCCATCTTACACTTCTTCCTATCTCAGTCCTCATCTGTCTACCTTTAAAACTGGCATTCTCTAGGGCTCAGTTCTTGAGTCTCTTCTCTTTATGTGATGTGCTGGATCTCTTCCATTTGCCTCCCTGCCTTTGCTTTTTCCCCTCCTCTTCTTTGGTTTGTGTTCTAAGAGGTGATTTGAGCACACAGTATCAACAGCTTCTTTGCCCTTGACTTTCTGTTGGAGGTTGGGAGGTGAGTGGGGTAGAGTGTCACTTCCTCTAGCCTCCTTATTGCTGGGTTGCCTCCCTTGACTAAAGGTTACAGCTCTTGTCAAGGGGAGCATCTCTATCCAGCCACCTCTTCGGTTTCCAGTAATTCCTCCTTCCCCTGGACCCATTAGGCTTCCTACTATTGGGACAATACATCATCCTTTATTCATTCTTTTTTTGAGATGGAATTTCGCTCTTGTTGCCCAGGGTGGAATGCAATGGTGCGTTCTCGGCCCACCACAAGCTCCACCTCCAGGGTTCAAGTGATTCTCCTGCCTCAGCCTCCTGAGTAGCTGCGATTACCGGCATGTGCCACCACACCTGGCTTTGTATTTTTAGTAGAGACGGGGTTTCTCCATGTTGGTCAGGCTGGTCTTGAACTCTCAACCTCAGGTGATCCACCCACCTTGGCCTCCCAAAGTGCTGGGATTACAGGTGTGAGCCACCATGCCTGACAACATAATTCTTTATTCTTTATCTGAAATTCTGCCACACTACTTAAATAGACCCTTTGTTAAAGTCTTCTCAAATCGCATGATTAGAGTGTGCTACTTGGACTTACTCATAAATATACATGCTCTCCCTTTCTGGTCTCATTTAGTCTCATATATTTAAATTCCATTATTCCACTGATGACTCCTACATTATATCCCATAGCCTGGATCTCTCCCTTGAGATTCCTACTGGAATTTTCACTTGGATATATTCTGTATACCACAAACTTCACAAGTCCACACCTTCAACTCTGATTCTTATGCAGTTTCCAACCTCAAACCTTACCCTTCTTCATACTTTCCAAACTCAGAAAATGGCAATATCAGTCTTCCAGCTACACAGGCCCAAGAGTCTGGAGTTGTAGCCAAGCGTGGTAGCACTTGCCTGTAGTCCCAGCTACTTGGGAAGCTGAGGTGGGGATTTGCTAGAGCCTAGGAATTTGAAGCTGTAGTGTGCCATGGCTGGGTTTGAATATTTTCAGCATGGGCAACCTATTAAGACTCCGTCTCTCTTTTTTAATGATTATTGATAGGCTGATTTTTAATTGATAAACAAAATTTGTACATAATTTTAGGGTACTTGTAATATTTTGTTACGTACATAGGATGTACTAATGATGAAGTCAAAGTATTTAGGATATCCATTACCTCATGTGTTAATCATTTCTAGGTGTCAGGAACATTTTAAGTCCTCTCTTGATGTTATATTGAAATTTATACTACATTGCTTTTAACTATAACTACCCTACTCTACCATAGAACATTAGATTTTATTGATTCTGTCTAATTGTATGTTTATACCCATTAATCAGCCTCTTATCCTCCCCAGCACTTACAAACCCTTCCCTACCTTTGGTAACTATAACTGTATTCTCTTTTTCCATAAGATCAATTGTTTTAGCTCCCACAAATGAGTGAGGACATGTAATAGTTGTCTTTCTGTGCTTGGCTTATTTTACTCAATATAATGATCTCCAGTTTCAACCATGTTGTGCAGCAAATGGCAGGATTTCATTTTTGTTAATGGTTGACTAGTATTTCATAGGGTGTGTGTATGTGTGTTTGTCACAATTTCTGCATCCATTCTGTTTCTGGACACTTAGGTTGATTATATATTTTGCTATTGTGAATAGTGCTACAATAAACATGAAGGTGCAGGTATTCCTTTGAGATATTGATTTCTTTTCCTTTGGACAAATACCCAGTAGAGGGGATTGCTGGATCATATCATGTTTCTCTTTTTATTTAAGTGTTTTTTGTTTGTTTGTTTGTTTTTTGGAAATTTCCATGTTGTTTTCCACAGAGGCTGTACTACTTTACATTCCCACTGAAAGTGTCTAAGAACTCCCTTTTCTCTGCATCTTCATCAGCATTGCTATTTATTGTCTTTCTAGTATATAGCCAGTCTAACAGGGATAGGATAATATCTCATTGTGACTTCGATTTGCATTTCCCTGATGAATGGTGATAATGAGCATTTTTTCATGTATGTGTTGGCCATTTGTATGTTTTTTGAGAAATGTCTATTCATGTTCTTTGCTCATTTTTCAAAGGAATTATTTGTTTTTGTTTCTATTTTTTTGCTTTGAGTTGAGTTCCTTGTTTACTTATATACTAGTATCTTGTGAGATGAGTAGTTTGGGAATATTTTCTGCCATTCAACAGGCTGCATCTTTACCTGTTAATTGTTTATTTTCACTGTGCAGGAGCTTTTTAGTTTAATACAGTCCCATTTGCCTGTTCCTGGTTTTGTTGCCTGTGCTTTTGAGGTTATTAGCCATAAAACCTTTGCCTAGGCCAAAGTCCTGGAATGTTTACCCTATGTGTTCTTCTAGTAGTTTTATAGTTTTTATAGTTCTCTTAAAAAAATCTTGGATCCTTTCTGACCCCCAGTTTTCTTTTGCACTATCCACCTGATCCAACGACAATCATCTTGTCTCCATCTTCAACGTATCTTCAGACCATAACAGCGTCTCCCCACTCCACTACTTCCCTCCTGGTCCAAGCTATCATCATCTCTGGTCTGGATTGCTTAAATAGGCTTTTAATTTGTCTCCTTGCCTCTTACTCCTTACCATACTCCTTACCCTTCATCCAGTCCTTTCTCATCAAGGCTATCCTAGTGATTTCTTTAATACATAAGTTACATTATGTTTCTCTTTGCCTCTAACCCCCACAGTGGCCTCGCATCTCACTGGGAATAAAAAGTCACAAACATGGAAATGGCCTTGAAGGTCATGTGATCTGGCCTTCTGCTCCAATTCTAACTTTTGCTCCTACCACTCTCCTTGCTCACACCTTTCTTATCACACTAATCTCCCTGCTATTCCTTGAGCCTACCCTGCATGTCTCTGCCTTAAAGCCTGAGACACTTGACCCCCATGTCATTATAACTGGCTCCCTTAAATATCACATTCTCATTAGGTCTTCTCTAGCTCTCTTCATAAAATAGCATCCTTCCTTCCCTCTTTGCGGCTTTTCTTCTGCCTTTACCTTAGTTTGTTTTCTCTTCCTAGCAGTTCTACCCTCAGACATATTGTATATTCACTTGTTTACTTGTGATCTGTTTCCCACACTGGCCCCTTTCCTTCAACTAGAGCGTGAACTCAATAGGATAAGGACTTTGTTTTGTTCACTAATTTTTCTTCAGCACGTAAAACACTGCCCGCATTTAGTAGCTGCTCAAGAAATAGTTGTTGAATACCTGATTGAGTAGATGAATGAAAAGTTATGGTTAAGGTATTATCCTACAAATTTGGTAAGCAATATCTACAAAATCTAGTTGTTCTGGGTTCCTGATCTATATTTTGGAATCGCGGTTCCTGGTTCAAAACAGTGTCTTTTTTCTCCCACTTTCTCAGGTCCAATGAGTCCCAGTAAGCCACAGTTCCTAACAGCAAGTGAATTGTTTTTTAAACTGCCTACGTGTTTTTGGAAGTCCCAACCCAGCTGCAGCTTCAGGCAGAGTGCCCAGTTCTGGCCAGTCATCTCTCTGAGCCTTGCTCACTGCGTTGGCTTTCTGTTCTGTTTCTGGTCCATGGAGATGTTTATCTTGATTTTGTACCCAGCTAATGTCATAACGCTTTTATCTTTTTATATATTTCCAATCATGGTTGAATGTTTAGAACAGAGAGGGTGTGGTAATTTACGAACTCACTAAACCATCTTGATTGGAAGCCCCAACACATTTCCAAACAATGTTTGAAATGTTGCCAAATTTAAAATCCAGGAGACAGAACATAAAAATTCAGATTTATGGTTTATCTTGAAAATTTGTATATCTGGCAACACTAGGCCTGCATTTCTGTATGTGACAACTGACCAGAGGTGAGTACAGGCTAAGACCCTTCAATGGGTCATGTGCTCTACAAGCTGCCAAGTCCTCCCCACAGCACATGTTGTTAAACTTGACAGAAATGACTTCACTCTTTTGCTTTATCTGCCTAACTTTTGTAGGTATTTTAATTTGTGATCCCTATTTTGAGAACCATCTGAGCTAAAGCATCAGGTAATTTATTAAGAGGTTAGAAAATAAAAACACCAAAACCAAAAGCAAAGTCCTTACTTTATATAGTATATGGGGGGGGGTGGGGAGAGAGAGAGAGAGAGAGAGAGAGAGAGAGAGAGAGAGAGAGAGGAGCATATTTTATAGTCTTTCTCTCCTTAGTGCAAGTTTTTAATTCTAGCTCCATGGTCACAAAGCTTCCAAACCTACCAAACTGCAACTTTTCCCTTTTAGGTGAGACAAGCCCTTAAGGATTTTTTCCCATGTGAAAATAGTGAAATTAAAAATATAAAATAAAAAAATATATAAAACTTTCTATCAGGGAATGCCGCGGAATCCAGTGATACTATTACACAATGAGTAATACATAACTGAGAGTATAATGTATCTACTTTTCTGTCGAGGTAAGATCGCTCTAATTTATCAAGAAAGAACTAACTCATTTGATACCGACAAGCTTTTCTTCTGAAACTGAACCAAGTAGTTAAGAGAATCAGATTTTTTTATGCATGCAAGAATCTGGGTAATCATCTCCTTTTGCTTGTCTACCACGGATACTCTTCCCAGAACAACCTGTGGTCAGCTTGAGGAATTCCTACACTTCTTGAAGTCTAAATGTCTGATTTATATTGAATAGTGACTTCCATCCAAAAAAGTACAGGTTTTGTAAGACTATGCAAGGAATAGAGATTTGCATAGTTTGTGTGACTTGTGGAGCATCAGGAAAACCTATTGCTCTCTCTGTTTGCCTTGCTAGTGGGTCATGGTGTCAGAAGCAACTATATATCTTATTTATTCGGATTAATGCAATGAAACTATTATTGATTAGCAAGTAAATTCTCCTATATTTGTGCCATTTGTCACTTCATTATAGATTTTAGGGTTGAAAGGGCCGTTTATACAATGCTGCTTCCTGAACACTTTGCCAGAAAACTTCCTACACTATGACTTACTACTTATGTATACTTACTGTGCCTAGGTAAGGGGGCTTATTGGTGGTCCAGAAAGTTTCATTTTTGAAGGTGTGATTATAGCTTGTTTTTCTATTCAATTTTTATTTCCCTCCCTTAAAAGTTAGGACTCTTTCTTCAAAACAACTATCTACTTGTTATTTAGTTACTACATTTCCAAGAAAAAGTCATTATATGGGACAAGATTGAAAGAGCATCAAACATCAGGCACAATTAAAGTTGAACAGTAAAATTAGATGTTATTATCTTGATTTAATATAACCTTATTTTTTCTTCTAAGTTTGAGTTGAATCAACTCACCTTGAGTTGCAAATATTGTTTTCATTTATTATTTTGTTGTTGCTTAAATATTAAGACCAATGGTTTTTTTCACTCAGCATTTGATCTCTTTTCAAAAGAAAAAATCTTTAGCTGCTTACTTAGGAATTACAAGTCAAGTTACAATTTCTTGAGAAGATTTAGTTTATAGTAAGTGACAGAAAAATGAATTTTTGTGGGCCCATCTATATCATCTTACTCAGAGGTGGGATAATTCCTTCTGAGCCATCTAGACTTGAGTTTTTGTTAAGTCAGAGCAGGGTCTTCCTTTCCAGAAGTTCCAACATTTTACATTTCTCCTCCTTACTCTTCACATATACCTAACACTCAAAATGCTCATTTTTTAAAAACTACCTTGCAGATTGGCCTGCCGTGCCTGTTGGGGCTCCTGAGATGTGTTGGAAGTTCATCTTGAAATTCTAATTTCAATTGAGTTATTTTTAAAAACGAGTCTAGCCTTTTCTGAGTCCCAAGTAATAGGGTAAAGTATTTTGATCGCTATTACTGAACCACAATCCAGCTGACCAGGACCAGCAAGGCCTTACCTTTATTTAGATTTGTTTAGGGAAGCAAGACAAGAGAGTCACTCAGGTAACTTTGTATATGGATATATTTTGCAAAGAAGGGAGGAGAGGAGCAGCATCAGAGGGAGGCTTGTTAGTAACTATGGAGTGTCCTTCATGGCATCTTATTCATTGTTGCTCTGAGTTCAGTTGCTGCCACTCTAGTGAGGTAATAGCAGCTTTGGTTCTCTCTCTCTCTCAAATTCAAAACTACTTTTGATCATATTGAAGTTCTAATGCCTATTAGATTTACCTTGGAAATTGTTAAAAATGTAGAATCTCAGCTCCTACCTCCAGACCTGATTCATATTCTGCATATTGACATGGTCCCCAAATCTTGAAAAGTATTGCTCTTATATGCTGGCCTCTTTATTTTCCCAAGTCCATCAGTTCTCATCCTTTTATCCCCGTTGATCTTTTCATTATTGTTATTTGTTTAGATCCCACAGTCCATTATTTGCGTAACACTCTCACCAATGTTCTCAACTCTCTAGTCCTGTTGCCTTACATTTTTTTTTTAACTTTATCTGACAAATGTCCAGACCTGGATGAATGCCTCTGTATGCCTTCTCTATGTCTACACTTGAATAGCCTGGCACTGCTGCGGAAAGTCTCCCTACAGTGGTGCGGATACAGGCAGATTGGTGCCGATTCACGGGGCCTGTTCAGCCTGCCAGTTCTTCCATGTGTCCCTGGTAAATTCTCTTCTTCTGTCTACAAGAATTGTTTTAAACATTCTACATTCTATTCAAACCTCCAATATTCTTAACTTCTCCTCATTTTCAGCAGATGACTTCACCTCCTACTTCCCGAAGAAAATAGAAGGCATCAGATGGGAACTCCCTCATCTTCCTGTTAGCAAATCCATACCATTCCATCTGGACTCATGTTATTCTCTTTTCCTCCTATTTTAGTCTAGGAAGTATCCTTCTCATTTAGGCCCACTCCCTTCACCTGTATTTTAGAAACTGCCTGCTCATGCCTTCTCACTACATTATCAACCTTAGACTGTCAATTTCTTCTCCTACCCTGCCTCCTTTCTATTTATTCAACATAACCTTCTCAATTGGATTATTTCCAATTGCATTGAAATCTTGTAATACCTCTTCCATCTTAAAAACAACCTTCCTTGTTTTCCAGCTTCTTTCTATGTATCTATCTTTCAACTCCTATCTTTCCCATTTCTTTCAATATAAATTTTTTAAAGAGGTCTTATTATTTGGTGAGTCTATTTTCTCACCTCAAACTCCCTCCTCAATCCTCTTTAATTTGGCAGTTGTTCCTGGCACTGCACCAAAACAACTTTGGCTAAGGTCACCAATGACCTCCATGATTTAAGTCCAATGGACATTTTCCAGTATTTTTCTTCTAATCTCCCAGCACTCTTTGTTTTGTTGAGATGTGTTTATTTTGGCTTCAATACACCATGCTATCCAGGTTTTTCTTCTTACTTTCTAGCATTTTATTCTCTTTTACTTTTCAGATGGCTGTAAGCTGCTGCTTCTTTCCATTTTATGGTCTGTTATAGGTTAACTTGTCTAGGTAAAATGTTGTTAGGATAGAACTTAGAGTGCAAGATGGTTGTTATGAATCAATACCTATGGAAGAAGGACATAGAGATGAGAAAGGAGTTGCAATTTGATGCAGGCCTAGCAAAAATTTGGCCATTAGTGGGACATTCTGGTTCATGAGTTCATCTCACATTTTAGTGAATTGGTCAGCCCTTCATATTCCTGCCATGCTTATTCATTAGATGTGGTTGTCCACAGAAAAGAAATGAGGTCCTGTGTGGAGCTTTTCCCAGCTAAGGTATATCCTGAAAGCTAAGAAATGGAGGATGTCTGCTGATTTCATTCTCTGTCAATCTGGGCATCAAATTCTTTGTTGGAGGGAGATATGAGTGGTGTATTTCTGTATTTATTACATATTCTGTCTTCTAGATAGTATTTTTGATATCCATGCCTTAATTTTCATCAATTGGCTAATGATTCCCAAATTTATACCTTCAGACCAGACCTCTGAGTTCCTGACCCTAACACTCAACTGCCTATTGAATATTTTTACTTAGGTGTCTCAAAAAGATCTCAAGTTTAACTTGCCTAAACCCCATCTATCAATAAATCTTGTCAGATTTATATGCTAAATATCTGTGAATCCATTCACTTCTCTCCTTCTCTGTTGTTACTCTTCTAGCCTATACTAGGCTCCTGCAAAGTCATTCTATTTGATTCCTATATCCACTCCTCCTTTCATCCATTTATTATATTGAAGCCAGCAATATTTTCAAATACAAGTTTGAGTGTATTAATTCCTCTCTATGCCCCACTCCCATCACTTCAGGGACTTCCCATTGCTGTTTTAGATAGAAGCCAAAATTATGAAAATAGCCTTCAGGGGCTCATATGGTTTGGCTTCTACCTATGTCTCCCCTTACTTTTACTCTACTCTACTCTACTCTACTTTTTTCCTCAATTCCTATATCCAGTGACACTGATTTTTTTTTTCTCAGTTTTCTAATGGACTCTCAGAGTCTCATAGCACTGTTTTCTCTACTAGAAATATTCTTATTTCATTCTTCAGCTTGTTAGCTATTACTTCTCCTCCAGTTCTCAGCTCAAGCCTCATTTTTTCAGATAAGCTTTCCTAAGTCTCTCATATTAGGCGAGGCTCTTATAACATTCTGTTTTATTTCTTCATAGCACATAGGTTAGAATGTAAATGTATTCTCATTTATGGGATTATTTGACTAATTTTTGACTTCCCAACTTGTAATCTCTAAGAGTACAGGACACCACTGTCACTTTACAATGTTTCCAGAACTTGGCACATTGCTTTACCGAGAGTAGGCCCTTAATACACTACATGTTTGTTGAATGAATGAAAATCTCCTAACCAGATAAGTGATAAGGTTGTTAGCCACCAGCCAATATGCAGTTCTTGATGCTAATCTTTTTTTCTAGGCTACTTAAACGGCTCTGGGGAAGAGATTGGTTGAAGTCTGGGTAGTCTGATTCCATGCACTAACCTCAGCCAATCTTTTTCTAGTTGCTTTCTCAGAAGGTGCCTATTGGCATAAAAGACCTTGGAGAACAAGAGACTCTTCTCCACTTCAGCCCTCTTGTTTATTTACATTAGAGATTAAATAACATTCAATTTGAATCTTTGGTAGATCTAAGAGAAATAAAACCTACTCACACTGTGCTTCTCTGATTATTATGTGTAATGCCATTATAAGCAAAATCCTTAGTAAGCAAGCCCTATCAAATGTACTGTTAACTCTAACTGAGTAGAGTTGTAGGAAAGTTACCTTAGGAATGTTCACTACAGCTAACTGATGTTGCACAAAATCTAAACACTTTGGTCATATAAGCTCATGAATACTAATCGCTTTGCTTTGATTGGAAAATTCTCAAAGTGATTTGCCAACACACAGGAAGTTCACCAATACCAGCCAGGTCTGAGGCTGCAGCTGGGGGCAGCTGTTTAATGCAGCACAATTAAGCCTTTCAACATGCAAATGCAAAGGAACACCTTATTCAACTGGAGCTTCAGGGGAAATTTAGAAAGGCATATGTAATTATGCAAATTGGACAGCTGCCAAAGAAAGAGTTGGCCAACATCTTTAATTTTGCAAAAAGAGTCATTATCAATTTTTATATATAAATCTCCATCTGTCTCTGGAGAGATAATGAGTCCTGGGATACAAAGTGAAGAGATGTTTTTCATGGAGAATCAGTAATACATAAACAATAATATTGATGCCAAGATACATACAGCATCTGCTATCACTGCTTAGCACTGCATACAATTAAGCAGTGCTAAGCAGTGGCCAAGGTCTAGAATTTTCATTATGCATGAATTTTTTATTTTTGTGTTGTGGATAGCTCTCTAGTATAAGTAGATAGAAGACAAACATCACTTAGCATGTTGTCTCCCAAAAAAATGGTTTGGAAAAAAATCTAGTCAAACGTGTACAAACAACCAATGTTTAGAAAATAAATGTTAATAAGTATATAGTTATAATTTTTCTTATTCTCAAAATGAAATCCTGAATTCAGCTTTCACTAAAAATATTCTTGTAGTTTCTCTTATATTTTTGTTCCTTGGAAAGCTAAGGGAGCCACCAAAAATAGTTTCTTTTTTATGTCAAGAATAAATCAATTTGTTCAATATAATAATCATTTTATTGGGCACCCACAATGTGCAAGGCAATGTGCTGGGTATTAGGGCTACAACAGTGAGCAAAACTTAGACACAGTCCTTGCCTTGGCATTTATAATGCAGTGAGTATGACAGGCTATAATTAAGTAATCACACAAACAACTGTAAAGCCACAGCAGTGGCAAGGCATATCAAGGAGAATTGCTTAGTGCAGTGATTTGAAGATAAAAAAATCAATCTAATGGGTAGGTTGATGTGATCAAACAGGTGAGGGAGGGCTTCTCTTAAAATGGGAACTTTGAGCAGGATAGGGGAAAAAGAATTGCCTGGCAAAGATGAAAGCCTATGTGCTATCTCTGTGAAGAGAGGTTGTCTGGCATGTAGGGAGAATTGAAGGAAGGCCAGCAAGTCTGCAGTGGAGAGGGCTCATGGGAGGGTATGACAAGAAAGGGGGTACCAGGGACTGGACCAGGCTGAGCTCTGTGTGTCATGTTAAGGTGTTTGGTCTTTTCCTTCAGAACAACAGAAAACATTAAAGAGTTCTAAGCAGAAGGTACCAAGGTCCAATGTGTATTAACCCCTAAGATCAATGTCAGTTCCATTTAGATTGCCAATAAACATTTGCTAAAACATGTATGGAATAATAAACTGAATTCAGGATAGCTGCATATTTTACTTTATGTTATATCTTACATGTGAGATATTTTGAAAATGAAGTTAGATGCCCTCTTCACCACCATTTTGAGAATGATTAATACATTAATACAATTGAATTTATTGAAATCTTAAAACAGCTTTGCTTTTTAAGTATTGAAACAATCTTGATCACTAAATTATCTGAGAAAGATGAAGACTAATAATGATATCAGTTTAAATGAACAGAGGATGTGAAACCAGAAATAAAATGATGGGGATATGTAGATAAGAAAGTGAACAGTGTAAGGTTAAGTTTGGGTATTAAAAACTATAAAAAGTATAAGGTCAGGCCTGAGTATTAAATGAGAATGTTTAATCTGAATGAATGCAAAGGAGCTATTGGAAAGTAAAATGAATGAGGACAAATGATATGCTTTTGAGCTTTTCTTTTTTATCCGTTTTACCAGCTCCACATCTCTTCCCTTTGGACAGAACCCCTTCTACACTGTTAGTCCTTTCCTGTGGTTTGAGTGAGACTGACCCCACCTACCAGCCCAGGAGTGGCCAATCAGCGTACTCTATTTTCTGGGCACAATGACTGACTTAGCGAAAAGTCTGTGATCTGAGAAGGCATCATCAGTCATTATTGTACTGAAGATAGTGAGAAAGATGTGTTCTGCTTCTTGGGGGTAGAGGGGTGGGGCGAGGAATAGCTATTGTAACAATGGATTAAGATTCAAGTGTACTCCTTTGCCACAGATAAGGAAGGACTTGCCTGAAAAAGAAAGCCGAGTCAAGAAATGAAGACAGATTGCCAATGACAAAAGTTAACTTTTTGGAATCAGCTACATGTGGAAATTTCCTATTATGTAGCCCAATCAATTTTCTTGTGTGTTTAAGCTGGATTGAGTTGGATTTCTATCATATGAAGTTATGAATCCTTTCTTTGCACCAAAGGTGCAAAAAACGTATCCCAGATCAGTCTAGCCGTCTGTCTGATCTCGACACCTGGATCTTAAAAATACTTATAAAAAGTGTTATAAGAATAGCTCAGGCCTGGCATGGTGACTCAGCCCAAATTACCAAGTGCTGTAATCCTAGCACTTTGGGAGGTGGGTGGATCACAATGTCAGGAGTTCAAGACCAGCCTGGCCAATATGGTGAAACCTCGTCTCTACTAAAAATACAAAACTTAGCTAGGTGTGGTAGCTGGCACCTGTAGTCCCAGCTACTCTGAAGGCTGAGGCAGAGAATTGCTTGATCCCGGGAGGTGGAGGTTGCAGTCAGTTGAGATCGCACCACTGTACTCTAGCCTGAGCGACAGAGTGAGACTCTGTCCCCTGCTCCACACAAAAAAGAATAGCTCAGAGATGCAAAGTTCTGCTGGAGATCACATAAGCTTGTAGGTTGGTGCTATGACACAGTCACAGTTCACAGCACAGTTGGGACCTCAAAAATGCTTGACAATATTTATTTATTTATATACCTATTTTTAATTGACAGAGAAAAATTGTGTATATTTATCGTGTAGAAGATGTTTTAAAATTTGTACACTAATGCTAATGGTTAATTAAGTTAATTAACATATTCATTACCTTATTTTTTTTGTAGTGGGAACACTTAAAATCTACCCCCAGCAATTTTTAAGAATATAATACATTGTTATTAACTATAGTCACCATATTGTACAATATATTTCTTGAGTGTATTCCTCCCATCTGAAGTTTTATTCTTTGACTGGCATCTCCCCAATCACCTCACCTTTCCCCGCCACTGGCAACCACCATTCCACTGTTTGCTTGTCTACTTCTGTAAGTTCAGTTTTCTTAGATTCCACATATAAGGGAGATCATGTGGCATTTGTACCTCTTGTGCCTGATTGATTTCGCTTATCATAATATCCGTCAGGTTCATCCATGCTGTTGAAAATGACAGGATTCCTTCTTTCTTAAAGCTGAATCATATTGTGTACACGTAACCACATTTTCTGTATTCATTCATCCATTGATTGATTCGTCCTAGATTGATTCCATATCTTGGCCATTATGAACAATGCTGCAAGGAACATGGAGGGCAGACATTGGCAATATGTTTTGTTTTCTGGTTAGGGTCTCTCCCATTCCCTCAGCATTTTTCTATTTTATAAAAATCTCATTATGCCCTCTATCCTGCCAAGTCTGTCTTCACTCTTAGTAGACGATGCTGCCTTTTTCTTCCCTGAGAAAACTGAAACCGTCTTTTAAGAGTGCCCTGCAAAATCCTTTCTACCTGCCTACTGATGGCTCAGCATCTGCACTCATCCTCTCTTCTTCCAGGCACACAAGAAGACATGTTCTTCTCCCTTCTCAAGACAACTCTACCTTGCGTTTTGGTTTTCTTTTCCTTCACCTCCTTGTGGATCTTGCTTTGTCAATCTGCTTTTCTTCTGCATTATCAATCTCTTGAAAAATATCTCGATTTCCTCACTTCTCATTCACACCTTAACTTGCTTCAGCTTGACTTCAAATTGATCTGCTCAGCAAAGCTCACCAATGGCTTCTACATTGCCAGATCTTTTTTTCTGAACCTCATTGGCACCTCTTCAGCACTTGACATTGTTAATGGCCTTTGCTTTGAAATGGTCTTCTTCCTTATGTGAATTGCCATGAGCCTTCTCTCAGGTGACCTTTCCACTCTAGCTTTCAGGTTTTTTATTTTACAGCTCACCAGTGAAACTTATTCTGTCTTATGACTTGCACTAATTAATAATAATAACTCACATTTATTGAACGCTGATGTTGTGCCCTGCTCATTGACTTATGTAATTATAATAACTCTTTGAGGTAGGTGCTATAATTATCTATGTTTACAAATTGGAAAGTTAAGGCTAAGAAAGGTTATTTAATTTACTGAGGGTTTTGCAGCTAGTAAGACATGGAGTCAGGCTGGAATCCAGAGTCTGCTTTATATGACTTTAAGTAGTGAAAATATGATTTACAAACAGAAAAGTGGACAAATGCTAAATAAAGAACCTGATGAACCTTCACAAAGCAAACACACTTGTATAGCCTGTATGCAGATGGAGGAGCAGAATGTTCTCAGCTCTCCAGAAACCCCCTAATATCATCACGGCACTTCACAAAAGAGCAATCAATATTCAGATCCTAACATTGCAGATTAACTTTGCCTGTTTTCAACTTTATACGAATAGGATCATAGAATCATACAGCATATATGTAAGATTAATTCGTTTAGTGGTGAAAAGAAAAGCTCATTTGTTGTTATTATATTTTAGGACATCATTGTGTAGATATACCACCATTTATCCATTCTGTTCTTGAATTGATGTTTGGGTTGTTTCCTGTATTTTTTCTGCTGCAAATAGTGCTACGAATATTCTTGTACACATTTTATATGGACATTGTATGAGTGGAGTTGCTGGGTCATGAGTCATGCCTATATTGGTTTTAGAAGATGCTGCCAAATGATTTTCATAATTGATTTTGTCCTAAGGATTGAATACTTTAGATATTATATACACAGAATAAACCCATTATCTCCTCAGTAGAATAACAAGGTTTCTCTTTTTTATTATGTCTCCCACCTGTGCTCTTCATCCGGAATTTACTTTTATATGTATAGAGGATACTTTTATTCATTTCATATTCAACATTTATTATTATATTGATCAAAATCTTTACTCCTTCATTTACTCCAAAAATAGAATCTTGACTGGAGTAAAATTCTTTTCAAGTATGTTTTATTTTCTTTTTTCTTTATCCAAATGCCATGGGCACATCTGTTAGAAGTTCTTACATTGTTAAGTTGCTCTTTATGTGGCTGCCTTTCATTATCTATGCTGAAACATTGTTCATGAACATTGACATGGTAGTCAAAGATGTCATAGTCACATTCTTTTGTTAAAATTTTTTTCCTGGGGTGGGAGGGAGACACACGACTTTGCTTCAATATTGCTATAGCAAGCAATTACTGTTGCACAGTGCTCTAATTGTTATTCCTGCTTGGACCAGCTGACTCAAACCCTAGAAAACCATGTATGATAGAATACATACTGCCAACCCAGTGGTTTTCTGTAAAGGAAGCCCATTGTGAGGACCAATTTTCCACTGTACACTTTTGAATAATGTCTCTCTTCATTCTTTGAGAGATTCCTCTATCCCACAGATATGCATAAGTTAAAGTCTTGCATTACCCAGCTGAAATGTTATGTGAACATATGCAAGCAAAAAGGCTCCAAATAATGTCCTCATGTGTTTGGCTGGCTTATATTTACTTCTTGATTATAACACTCATATGCTCTAGCTATCTTTTCTACCATCTTATCAACTGGGGATAATACTTACCCTGTCATCCATTCCCACTGTTAATGCTTGTCAACAAAGAGAACAAAATAATCTATATTTTGTTCTTCCTCCATGAAATACTGTTTCTAAATATATATAATATTAAGCAGTTTATTAGTACATGCTCTGGAAATACACAGATTATGATCTTCAAACCGTTAGAAAAAAATCTTTGTTGAGAATGAATGCTTTATTTAATATAGGGGCATTGTAGTATAATACAGTGGTGGCTGACATTCAGAGTTCCATAAATTATTTTTCTACAGAAGTAATGTGGAAAATATGACTTGAAGTGAAACCACTTTCTACCTTTTACAACTGAACATAATTACTCACATTTACTGTGATCCACAAACTGGTAAAAAATAAGAAATCTCATAAATCGATTTTAAATGTGACTGATTAATATTCTTTAAATGTGAAAATACTGGCTCAAGACAGCCAGAACTGGCAAAAAAGCAAAAGTTATGCTTTGATGACGCTTTCTTAGTCTAGTTTGAATTACTTGTGCCTGATGTTCAATCCCAGCAAGTTTTCTCTTTTCTTTTTGCATGTTGTGATAGGTGTCTAATAATACATATGCTATGAAGGATGATTAAATAGCAAATAAGAGGAATTTCCTGCTACCATATTGTTCACATCTGCTATAACTCTAAATGCTCTGTCATTTTTCTTCCCTCTTTTTCTTTCAATAAGTATTTGAAAATCTTTAATATTTCCCTTCATTATTATATTCAAGCAAACTTGACTGTTAGAGAGCTTCTTTAGCTTCATTCAGAGAGCAATATTTTTTTCTTTTTATATTTTTATTTTTCTGGAAGGGCGAAATCTGTTGTAAATTGGTAGTTGGTACAGTTAACACCTCACTTGGACATTCATGGAGTGAGACCTGGGTTTAGAGATCCTAGTCCAATGCTCTTGGTTGCTTGGTTACTAAAATGTATCAGTATTTTAATTGATAAAACAACACCTATAATAATGGCTCACGTTTACCAAGCCAGGAACTATTCTAAGCACTTTATTTACACAACTAATTTAATATTCACAAGAATCCCTGTGCTAGGTATGATTCTCCCTGATTTACAAACAGAAGATAACTATTATTATTTCGATTTTATGGATAAAGAATGGAGGTCCCGGAAGGTGAGATTACTTGCCCAAGGAACACAGCTAGTAAATGGCAGAGCCAGGAGATGAACTGGAGTGCACTGAACTGTCTCTTAACCAGGTTAGCTTGTGAGAATTAAATAGATAATTCTGTTAAGCACACATCACAACAGTGAATTTACCTTATAAGTGCTCAATAAATGGTGATTATGATCATTTTCATTGAGCCAGCAAGGAAGGCATAAGGTATGTAGGTGAGCATAGGAGGTAAGATGTCTATCATATTCATTGCAGATATCCCTCCCATACCTAGAGCAGTGCTTTAAATGGATGAATGCTTGCATGCATGAAGAGTCATCTTAAGGCAGCCTTAAATTGGACAAAATTGATAGAAACCCTACATAACGGTTCAAAGTGCTTTAGGAGTATCATGAATGTCCTGATTCAATTAATGGTTCTTAATGTTTCTAGAGTGACAATAAATTTGAGAAAGAGTTGTAGGATTAGAAGAAATAAAAATAGGCTATTAGAGAAAGTCCTTAAAAATGTTATTATAATAATAATTTTGTCAGTTTGTTTTATTAGTTGTAATTATGTCTGCTAAAAAAAGGGATTAAAAAAGAATAAAAAGAAAGGACAGAAAAAGAAACCCACAATAAGATGTTAAGTAGTTGTAAATTTCTCATAGTCAAAAGAATGAACATTGAGTGGGTTCCTGGATTTTAAAAATGATGATTATTCTGTCTTCAGAAATTTTGTAAATCTGCAGCTATTTCAAATGAATTTTTTTGAATGAATATCAGAAATAATGTAAAATTTTTGGTCAATTCATCTTTCTGCAAGAAGATTCACTCCATTGAAGTGTATATATTCACACGAATACTTCTAATAACAATAATGCTTTATAAAATAGTAATTTTAGCTTAATAGCTGTTTTGTTTTCCTTGGCTGATAATAATCAAATAACTCATTTAATTAAAGAATGCATTTTATTATTAATAGTTCAGGATAACAAGTCAGCTTTTATAGATACATATAATTCAGCAGGAAAAATTATTGAACAATTGAAAAATAGATAATTTATTTGTGCTTTTCTTAGTTCATGTATGTTAATTATCTGTAAGTTGTTCATACAGAAGACAAAAAGGTAAGACCTCAGCATTAAAATAAGCATAGTCTCCATATTAAATTTCTTAAGAGTCCTTGAGTGGTTAAAACTTTTAATTCTTGAATGTTAGCCTGTATTAAGTTTGGCTAATACTACTTTTTTTTGCTGAGAAAATTAGATAATTTCTGTAAAACTATTTTTTGAATTGCATCCCAAATTTTATAGTTTATTTTTTAGCATAAAGAAAGTTTAATTCTAAGCAAAAGTAAATAAAGGAAAACATATAACAGTATGGTCATCATCACTTGCTTTTAAATAGTGGAAGAGAGCGTTATCAAAAATGAAATTTGCTTAAACAATTATAATTGCTATATGCTGATTCTACTTGACAAATTTCTGCTTTCAGTATGCCTGTAAAGAAAGAGAAAGACATTTTTACTGTGTGCTTTACTTATTAGTTTCAACCTTGGCAAAAAAAAATTACAAATTTGTATGCACATCCAAAAATGCATAAATCAAATTGGTTTATTGGTTTAAAGTTAGATACAACTAAACTATCAGGAAGAAAAAGATTAGAGTTGGTACAACTTACGTTTTCATTTTCTTTGAGACAAATTAACCACTAATACTTTATCCTAAAACATAAATAAAAAATTAGAATTCAAGAGTTTTCAGTAAAACAGTTGCTAACATTCATGTGTTTTTGTTTTGTCAGGCACTATTCCAACCACTTTCCACATTTTAATTCATTTAATCCTCATCACCAACCTATGGGATAGTTATTAATTATTCCTACTTTTAAGATGAGAAAATTGATGCACAGAGAGGTTAAGTAGATTTTCCAAGGTCACACAGCTAGTAAGCAATTAATTACTAATTAATTACAATTAATTACTAAAACATTTGGGAAATCTCTTTGTGCCAGGCCTATCCTAAGCACCAGGGATGCAGAAATGAATAGAATAGAAGGGAATAAAACATACTGAGGGTTTACAATTTTAGGTAGGGTGGCCTGGAAACTTTCACTGGAAGGGTGACTGGGGTACATAAGGAATTAGTGAAAAAGAAGTTTCTCTGCTATGTGAAATGAAGGAATATTTCTAGGTACAGAGCCCTTTAGGTGGGGAAAAAACTATTTAGTGATAAAGCAGCTTGGGTCGATGATTAAACATAAAATACAAACAGCAACCATAGTGCTGATCCCAGATATTTTCTGCTTGCCTCTCCAATCCCCCATCTGCTGTTCTTTATGCTCCCCAGGAGCTTTGGAAGTATGTGCTACTTCAGTGAGCCACATTGGCCTCTGGCTGCTGGTTTGGGTTGCCAGTGTGAGTCCCAGCAAGAGCTGAAGGAAAGGAGGAGAGAAACGGCAGGTGTTTTATTTCCTTGCCATCTCCCTGAGGGAGTCTCCATTGGCTGGTTGGTTCTTTCTACCAAAGGTTGTGACTTCAGTCAGGTGGCTCCCTCCACAGGACTCTATCCTTTTGTTTCTCATGACTCTTCCCTTTCATGCCCTTCAGGCTTAGAATGGTAAAGATACTGTCCTGTTAGTACTAGGGGTGCAATTTCCCTAGACCCCACCCACTCCCTTGGAAGGAATCCCTTGATTAAGAGAAAATGCCTACTTTGGGTGTGATTTCCATTTCCTAATGTGATCCTGACTGACACAGTTGCCATATTAGCTACATGCCTCCATGAGTCTTCACTGCAATGATTTTGAATTTACTTGTTACCATAAATTTTTCCAAACCAATGAAATTTATAAAAGTGTGTATTTATTAGGTATCTTTTTTGAAGGGGCAAAAACTGGAAAGCCTGCTAGACAAATTCTGAAAGAGCTGTAACACATTAGGTATCTAATATACTCAGTGCTTACACTTTCCCTCCATTCTATCCCAATTTTAATTAAACTGTTAATATGATTGACTCTGAAATCCCCTTAAAATTAACTTTGTCTTCAGAGTGGTTTGGGCAACATCCGAGAACACGATGGGTAGACATTGTTGGAGCAAGGAAATACTCAAATAAGTGGTCATTACAAAAAAGAAGCAGTACTTTTACTTCCAGGGAACAATTTTAGGAAATGTTAGGAAGCTGGAGAAAAATTATTCGTGAAAACTAAGACTAATAGACTTTTTAAAGGAACAATCAAACATTCTTTTACCTTAAAAACCACAAAGGATAAGATTTAGAGAAAGTCATTTTCAGTATTTGAATAACTTCAGGGGAATTATAGATCATAAATGTCATATAAATGATAGGGGCAGTATACTTTAGAGGTTAAGCATATGTGCCCTGGAGACAGAATATCTGGATTTGAATGTGTACTCTGCCACTTAGTTGTTGGTTGACCTACCTTGGGCAGCCTTATTCTTTTTTGTTGTTGTTACTTATTTTATTTTTATTTATTTTTTATTTTATTTTTTATTATTATACTTTAAGTTCTGGGGTGCATGTGCAGAACGTGCAGGTTTGTTATATAGGTACACATGTGCCATGGTGGTTTGCTGCATCCATCACCCCGTCATCTACATTTGGTATTTCTCCTAATGCTATCCCTCTCTTATTCTCTGACCCCCTACTATTCCTCTTCTAACCCCCCACTCTCTGACAGGTCTTGGTGTGTGATGTTCCCCTTGCTGTGTCCATGTGTTCTCATTGTTCAACACCCACCTATGAGTGAGAACATGTGGTGTTTGGTTTTCTGTTCTTGTGTCAATTTGCTGAGAATACTTATTTTTACAATAGTTCAGATTCTTCATCTACGCAATGGTATTAGCTTCCCTCCAAGGATGGTATTGTGATAAATAAATAAATTAATACATGAAAAGCAATTAGAACAGTGCTTGACATATAATAAGCAGTAGAAAAAATAGGTTTAAAAAGACATTTTAAAATACAATCCAAATGAAATAATGAAAAAGTATGCAGCTATAGAAATTAGAATGTTTTATAATAGCATTTCAAAAAATGTTCTAAAGACTGCTCAGTTTTGACTGTTTTTGTTACAGTATTGTTCAAATATCTATAAATATTAAGTTAGGTTTAAACTTCCAATGCTTATGTTTGCTATATGACCATAAAATGAACACAAATGTACAAAACTACAAACCAGTAAAATGTAAACTAGGGACATTTATTTAATGTAATATATATGTGGCTGAAAGGAAATTGTTGCTTGTTATGAATACTATTATAGCATAGACTCCTTTGGGTTTGATGTACCTATAAAATCTTATAATGGCTCAATTTTACCACTTTTTAAAAGGTTGGATAATAAGGAAATCTTTGTACAACCTGCCATGATGCCATTTTTGTCTTTACTTGGCGCAGATTCATCATTTCGGTATTCAGTACATTTCCATTCCTTTCTCATTAGGCAATGACAAAGCAGTACTCCTTGCTGACAGTGTAATCGTAAATATATGCACAAACCCAGGCAGAAAATCTGAGTGGTAGTATTCAGTTATAAGATCATTCAAATAACCCCGAGTCTCTTTTGAAATTATATTATTTTATACTGGTAAACATATGACACTAAAAAAGAATCCATAGAGAACTTTCAGATCCCTGAAAAACTTCCAAAAAGCAGTTTGAGAAACAATGATTTACAGTATGGAATTTTTCCCTCAGAGACTGTAGATATTCGTTAAACTAACAGTAGTAAAATTTTAATGAAAACATATCTTATGGTCATGAAGATATGAGGCAGGTAAAGAATGAATCCTTAAAGAACAAAAAAATGCGTTAAATGGATTTCTGGGAAACAATGCTATATGGAACATTATTTACACCTTATAAATAATGTAATTTTCTAAATCTTGCTAATTTTTAAAAAATTTTTATTTATTTTTTATTTTTATAGGGATGGGTTCTCACTAAGTTGGCCAGACTGGTTTCAAATACTTAGCTTCAAGCAATCCTCTTGCCTCAGCCTCCCAAAGAGCTGGTATTACAGGTGAGGGCCACCACACCCGGCCCATGGGAATTACTTTTAACTAATGATATAATACTGTGATAATTTAAAAATGAAATGAGCCTGGGCACAGTGGCTCGCACCTGTAATCCCAGCACTTTGGGAGGCCAAGGTGGGCAGATCACTTAACCCCAGGAGTTTGAGACCAGCCTGGGAAACATGATGAAACCTTGTCTCTACAAAAAATACAAAAATTAGCTGGGTGTGGTTGGGGGGGTCATGCCTTAGTCCCAGCTACTGGGAGGCTGAGGCAGGAAGATCACCTGAGCCTGGGAAGTGGAGGTTGCTGTGAGCTGAGATCACACCATTGCATTCTAGCCTGGGTAACAGAGGGAGACTGTCTCAAACAGTAAAATAAAATAAAATAAAATAAAATAAAAACACACACACAAAAAACAAAAACCAATAAATAACAATAAAAATGAGATGATAGATATATCAGCAGCACAAACACTATAATACTTAAGAATTTAAAAACATATTAAGGTTCTGATTTATCTCGTTTAGTTTTGGTCTATGTTGTTGCATTTCTGTAGTAAACCAAGAGTAAACTCAAATTTACTCAGTAAAATGAATTTTTAGCACTATCTTTCAAATACTCAGCAAGATGTTAATGTCTTGATTTTCCATTAAGATCATTGCACATTATTCACCTAAGTGGGAAAACTGGAAAAAATGGAAATTTGATCAGAAAATTAGGCTTTTAATTTTTATTTTAAAAAGTTTATTGCTATATGGACATTACCATTAAGAGAAGTATTTCTAATAACATCTAATAAAAAAGTTCCACATATAGGACAAGTGCAGTGACTCATGCCTGTAATCCTAGCACTTTAGGAGGCTGAGGTCAGAGGATCAGTTGAGCCTGGGAGGTCAAGGCTGCAGTGAGCTGTGGTCACACCACTGCTCTCCAGCCTGTGCAATAGAGTGAGAGACCCTGTCTCAAAAAAATAAAGTTCCACATACAACAAAACAAATGAGTAGTAACTTCTATATCAATGATCAATATCACTGTCAATAGTACAATGACAGTAGCTAACATTTATTGAGTTCCTGACAAATGACACACACCGTGTTAGTTGCTGTATCTGAGTTTTCTAATCTAACCCTCACAATAACTTTGTGATTAGGTACTATTACACCCATTTTGCAGTTAAATAAGTAGAGTAGCCTGCCTGAAGTTATATGACCAGTGAATGGCGCAGCTGAAATTTGAACCTGGGCAACCTGACTACTGAGCTTGTTTATGTGACTATAGAACAATAAGTTTCCTAAAATGTTCACTGATCAGACTACTATGTACAAGTAAAATATTTTTTTTCTGTTCCATTAATAACCCCCTTCTCAATGTGAACTTCTCATACAGTTACTAGCTTAAACAATAATGCCTCCACATATTAGTGTTTAGATTGAACTCCTGAAAAAATCATTGCTAATAAAGCATAAAAAGTCATTAATATCTCCCAATTATTAAATTTACAGTTATTGAGAATACTAATTTTTATTCATTTATCAACTAATTTTATTCATTTATTCATTTAAATATAGCTTTTATTGGTGTGTATTACATGCTCTTTATCAACTTCAGGAAGTTCCCCCCTATTTCTAGTTTGTACAGAGTTTTCTTTTTGTTCTTACTTTTTTTTCTTAAATTATACTTTATGTTACGGGATACATGTCCAGAACATGCAGGTTTGTTACATAGATATACACGTGCTATGGTGGTTGTGTGATGCATCCATCACCTGGTCATCTACATTAGGTATTTCTCCTAATGCTATCCCTCCACAAGACCCCAGCCCCTGAGAGGACTCCGTGTGTGGTGTTCCCCTCCCTGTGTCCATGTGTTCTCATTGTTCAACTCCCACTTATGATTGAGACATGCAGTGTTGGGTTTTCTGTTCCTGCATGGTTTCCAGCTTCATCCATGTCCCTGCAATGGACGTGAACTCATTCTTTTATATGGCTACATAGTATTCCATGGTGCATATGTGCCACATTTTCTTTATCCAGTGTCATCATTGATGAGCATTTCAGTTGGTTCCAAGTCTTTGCTATTGTGGACAGTGCTGCAATAAACATACGGTGCATGTGTCTTCATAGTAGAATAAGTTACAATCCTTTGAGTATATACCCAGTAATAGGGTTGCTGGGTCAAATGGTATTTCTTTTTCTAGATCCTTGAGGAATCACCACACTGTCTTCCATAATGGTTGAACTAATTTACACTCCCACCAACAGCATAAAAGCATTCCTATTTCTCCACACCCTCTCCAGCATCTGTTGTCTTCTGCCTTTTTAATGATTGCCATTCTAACTAGCGTGAGGTGGTATCTCATTGTGGTTTTGATTTGCATTTCTCTACTGACCAGTTATGATAAGCTTTTTTTCATATATTTCTTGGCCACATAAATATCTTCTTTTGAGAAGTGTCTGTTCATGTCCTTTGCCCACATTTTGATGGTTTTTTTTTTCCCTTATAAATTTCTTTAAGTTCCTTGTAGATTCTAGATTATTAGCCCTTTGTCAGATGGATAGATTGCAAAAATTTTCTCCCATTCTGTAGGTTGCCTGTTCACTCTGATGGTAGTTTCTTTTGCTGTGCAGAAGGCTTCTTTAGTTTAATTCGATCCCAGTAGTCGATTTTGGCTTTTGTTGCCGTTGCTTTTGGTGTTTTAGTCATGAAATCTTTGCCTATGCCTATGTCCTGAATGGTATTACCTAGGTTTTCTTCTAGGGTTTTTATGCTTTTAGGTCTTACGTTTAAGCCTTTAACCCATCTTGAGTTAATTTTTGTATAATGTATAATGAAGGGGTCCAGTTTCAGTTTTATACATATGGCTAACCAGTTTTCCCAGCATCATTTATTAAATAGGGAATTCTTTCTCCATGGATTATTTTTGTCAGATTTGTCAAAGATCAGTTGGTTGTAGATGTGTGACATTATTTCTGAGGCCTTTGTTCTGTTCCATTGGTCAATATATCTGTTTTGGTTACTGTAGCCTTGTAGTATAGTTTGAAGTCACGTAGCATAATGCCTCCAGCTTCGTACTTTTTGCTTAGGATTGTCTTGGCTATACAGGCTATTTTTTGGTTCCATATGAAATTTAAAGTAGTTTTTTCTAATTCTGTGAAGAAAGTCAGTGGCAGCTTGATGGGGATAGCACTGAATCTATAAATTACTTTGGGGAGTATGGCCATTTTTATGATATTGATTCTTCCTGTTCACGAGCATGGAATGTTTTTCGATTTGTTTGTGTCCTCTCTGATTTCCTTGAGTAGTGGTTTGTAGTTCTCCTTGAAGAGGTCCTTCACATCCCTTGTAAGTTGTATTCCTAGGTATTTTATTCTCTTTGTAGCAATTGCAAATGGAAGTTCACTCATGATTTGGTTCTCTATTTGTCTATTATAGGTATATAGAAATGCTTGTGATTTTTGCACATTGATTTTGTATCCTGAAACTTTGCTAAAGTTGCTTATCAGCTTAAGGAGATTTTGGTCTGAGATGATAGGGTTTTCTAAATATGCAGTCATGTCATCTGTGAACAGAGACAATTTGACTTCCTCTCTTCCTATTTTGATACCCTTTGTTTCTTTCTTTTGCCTGATTGCCCTGACCAGAACTTCCAATACTGTGTTGAATAGGAGTGGTGAGAAAGGGCATTCTTGTCATGTGTTGGTTTTCAGAGTGAATGCTTCCAGTTTTTGCCCATGAGTATGATATTGCCTGTTGGTTTGTCATAAACAGCTCTTATTATTTTGAGATATATTCTATCAATATCTATTTTATTGAGAGTTTTTAGCATGAAGGGGTGTGAATTTAATTGAAGTTATTTTCTACATCTATTGAGATAATCAATTTTTTTGTCATTGGTTCTGTTTATGTGATGGATTACATTTATTGATTTACGTATATTGAACCAGCTTGCATCCCAGTGATGAAGCTGACTTGATTGTGGTGGATAAGCTTTTTAATTTGCTGCTGGATTTGGTTTGCCAGGATTTTATTGAGGATTTTTGCATTGATGTTCATCAGGATATTGGCCTGAAATTTTCTTTTTTTTCTATGTCTGCCAGATTTTGGTATGAGGATGATGTTGGCCTCATAAAATGAGTTAGGGAGGAGTTCCTTTTATTCTATTGTTTGGAATATTTTCAGAAGGAATGGTATCAGCTCCTCTTTGCACCTGTGGTAGAATTTGGCTGTAAATTCATCTTGTCCTGGGCTTTTTATAGGTTGGTAGGCTATTAATTACTGTCTCAATTTCAGAACTTGTTATTGGCCTATTTAGGGATTTGACTTCTTCCTTGTTTCATCTTGGGAGGGTGTATGTGTCCAGGAATTTATCTATTTCTTCTAGATTTTCTAGTTTATTTTCATAGAGATGTTTATAGTATTCTCTGATGGTAGTTTGCATTTC
The DNA here is from genome assembly GCF_009761245.1 of Sapajus apella. NCBI lineage: Eukaryota > Metazoa > Chordata > Mammalia > Primates > Cebidae > Sapajus > Sapajus apella. The sequence goes on from NW_022436942.1 coordinate 39,067,061, forward strand.
TGTGGGATCAGTGGTGATACTCCCTTTATTGTTATTTATTTTGTCTGCTTGATTTTTATGTCTTTTCTTTGTTAGTCTGGCTAATGGTCTATCTATTTTGTTAATCTTTTCAAAAACCAGCTCTGGATTGACTGATTTTTTGAACATTTTTTCATGTCTCTGTCTTCTTCTGTTCTGCTCTGATCTTAGTTATTTCTTGTCTTCTGCTAACTGTTGAATTTGTTTGCTCTTGCTTTTCTAGTTATTTTAATTGTGATGTTAGGGTGTCAATATTAGATCTTTCTTGCATTTTCCTGTGGGCATGTAGTGCTATAAATTTCCCTCTAAACACTGCTTTAACTGAATCCCAGAGATTCTGGTGTGTCTTGTCTTTGTTCTCATTGGTTTCAAATAACGTATTTATTTGGGTTTTAATTTAATTGTTTACCCAGTAGTCATTCAGAAGCAGATTGTTCAGTTTCCATGTAGTTGTGCAGTTTTGAGTGTGTTTCTTAATCCTGAGTTGTAATTTGATTGCACTGTGGCCTGAGAGACTATTTGTTATGATTTCCATTCTTTTGCATTTGCTGAGGAGTGTTTTACTTCCAATTATGTGGTCAGTTTTAGAATGTATGCTGAGAAGAATGTATATTCTGTTGATTTGGGGTGGAGAGTTCTGTAGATGTCTATTAGGTCCACTTGGACCAGAGCTGAGTTCAAGTCCTAAACATCCTTGTTAATTTTCTCATCTTTAATCTAATGTTGACAGTGGGGTGTTAAAATCTCCCACTATTATTGTGTGTGAGTCTAAGTCTGTTTGTAGGTCTCGAAGAACTTTATGAATCTGGGTGCTTCTGTATTGGGTGCATATACGTTTAGGATAGTTAGGTCTTCTTGTTACATTGATCCTTTTATCATTATGTAATGCCCTTCTTTGTCTTTTTTGATCTTTGTTGGTTTAAAATCTGTTTTATCAGAGACCAGGATTGCAACCCCTGCCTTTTGTTTGCTTTCCATTTGCTTGGTAAATCTTCCTTCATCCCTTTATTTTGAGCCTGTATGTGTCTTTGTATGTGAGATGAGTCTCCTGAATACAGCACACTGATGGGTCTTGACTCTTTATCCAACTTGCCAGTCTGTGCCTTTTAATTGAATTTTGTGTGGACCTATGTGTTCACTTCTCTTGGGTATATTCCTACGAGTAGAATTGCTGAGTCATATGACAACTAAATTTTGAAGAACTACCAAAGTGTAGAGTAGTTGCAATTTTTTACAATCCCACCAGCAATACATAAAGGTTCCAATTTCTCTACATTCTTGTCAACACAAATTATTATTTGTCTTTTGATATTAGCCATCCTAGTGGATATGAAGTGACATTTGTCTGTGGTCCGTCTACTTCTTAACCTACTTTAATCTGGCTTCCATTCTGTAACTCCACCAAAATCAACAATCATTATAATCATCAATGTGGTACATATCTCTAATCTAAAGGATATATTCAGTTCTTACCTAACTTGACCTTTTAGCAACTTTGATACTGTTGATTCTCCTTTCTGGAATATTTTATTTCCATAGTTTCAGAGCCTGAACAAACTCCTGGTTTTCCTCATTTTTCCTCTGGCTTTTTCTGTCTCTCTGCAGTTCGTTTTGTTCTATAGGTTAACAAATTGTGGAGCTCTTTAAGACTTGCTCCCAGCTTTCTCCTCCTCTCAATCTACATTTTGTTTTAATGCACATGTCTTACATTACTATCAGTAAGCAGATGGCGCTCAAATTTTCATTTCCAGCTCAGATCAGTCTTCTGTGCTCTAAACATGTTTATCCAATGGACAATTTGTTATTTCTCAAACACAACTTAAAATTAATCTGTCTAAAAGTAAACACATAACCTCTCTCCTTTCCCACATCAGTATTTTTCTATTGTTTCATATTTGGTGTGACACCCTCCTTCATCAGTTAGGCAAGCCAGAAATCTCGGCATCATTCTTGGCTTACTTCTCATCCCTTACTTTCTATAACAAGTCGTCATCAAGTCTTGCAAATCTTACCTACCAAATATCTCTTAAAAGTGTTTATTTTTTTCTCTATATTAATGTCACTACCCTAGCTTAAGCTGGCCTCACCTACATCCTGGATTTATGTTAGGATTTCTTAATTGCTCTGTCTTCAGTTACTCTGGCTCTCTCCAATGTATTACTCATACTGTAGCCCTATTTTAGAAGGATCCACTTCTATTTCTTGTTTAAAACTATTCAACGGTTTTCAAAAAGAGAAAATTACAGACTAATATCCCTGACAAACATAGATGCAAAAATCCTCAACAAAATACAAGCACAGCAAAAAGATAATACACCATAATCAGGTGAAATTTATCCCAGGGATGTAAGAATGGTTTGATATATGCAAACCAATAAACTTGATATGTTACAAACAGAATTTTAAAAACCATATGATTATATCAATAGATACAAAAAAGCCCTCAATAAAATTCAGCATCCCTTCATGATAAAAATTCTCAACAAAGTAGGTGTATAAGGAACATACCTCAAAATAATAAAGGCCATATGTGACAAACTCACAGCCAACATCATATTTAATGAGGAAAATTTGAAAGCATTCCAAGAACTAAAACAAGACAAGAGTGCTTACATCATTCCTATTCAACATAGTATTAGAAGTCTTAGCCAGAGCAATCAGACAAGAGAAAAAAAAAAAGGCATGCAAATTGATAAGAGGTTGTCAGATTATCTCTGTTCACTGATATAATCTTAGATCTAGAAAACCCGAAAGACTCCACCAAAAAACTTAGGTTTGATAAATGAATTCAGTAAAGTTTTGGAATATAAAATTAACATACAGAAATGAGTAGTGCTTCTATATGTCAATAACAAGCTAGCCAAGGACCAAATTAAGAAGGAAATCCCATTACAATAGCTACAATAAATAAATAAAAACATGTAGTAAGGAAAAAGATCTCTACAAGGAACCCTGCAAAACACTGACGAAAGAAATTGTAGATGACACAAACCAATGGAAGAACATCCCATGCTTATGGATTGGAAGAAGCAATATTGAATCAATATTGTTAACATGACCATATTTCCAAAAGGAATCTATAGATTCAATGCAATTTTCATCAAAATACCAATTTCATTTTTTCGCAGAGTTAGAAAAAACAATTCACATAGTATCAAAAAAGAGCCTGAATAGCCTAAGCAATCCTAAGCAAAAAGAACAAAACTGGAGGCATCACATTTCCTGGCTTCAAATTACACTACAAGGCTATAGTAACCAGGATAGCAGATATGGGATAAAAATAGAAATACAGATCAGTGGAACAGAATAGAGAACTCAGAAATAAAGACACATATCTCTAGCCAACTCAACTTTGAAAAGTCAACAAGAATATACACTGTGGAAAGGACCCCCTTTTCGATAAATGGTGCTTGAAAAATTGAATTGCCATATGCAGGAGAATGAAACTGGTCTCACGCATACTTCTTACCATATATAAAGATCAACTCAAGATGGATTAAAGACCTATGCATAAAAACCTGAAACCATAAAAATACTAGAGGAAAACCAAGGAAAAATTCTTCTGGACTTTGGCTTAGGCAAATAATTTATGACCAAGTTCTCAGAAGGAAACATGACAGAAACAAAAATAGACAAATGGGACTTAAACTAAAAAGCATCTGCACAGCAAAAGAAACAATTAATAGAGTAAGCAGACAACCTACAGAATGAGAAAAAATATTTGCAAACTATGTATCTGACAAAGAGCTAATATGCAGAATCTACAAGGATCAATTCAAAAAAGAAAAAAACAAACCCATTAAAAAGTGGGCAAAGGACATTAACAGTTTTCAGAAGGCATACACACAGCCAACAATCATATGAAAGAATACTCAACATCATTAATCAGAGAAATGGAAATGAAAAACACAATGAGATAATCTTACACTAGTCAGGATTTTAATTTTTTATTATTAAAATATCTAAAACCAGCCAGATGTTGGTGAGGCTATGGAGAGAGGTAATGCTTATATACTGTTGGTGGCAATGTGTAAATTAGTATAATCTTTATGGAAAACAGTATGGAGATTTCTCAAAGAACGAAAAATAGAACTATCATTCAATCCAGCAATCCTGCTACTGGTGATATACCAAAAAGGAAAGAAATCATTATATAAAAAAGATATCTGCACGCATGATGCTTATCACAGCACTGTTCACAATAGCAAAGATATGGAATCAACTCAAGTGTCTATTAGTGGATGACTGGATAAAGAAAAAATGGAAGAACATTTATATTCACTACTGTTTCTCCCTTTCTGTGAATCCCTCACTCATAACTCCTATACTTGACCATTATAGGATGCTATAGTGCCATGTCCCCTTGCTTAACCATTTTGTTCAAATTCTAGAAAATCTATAGGTATGTCGCATTTTATTGGCTTTCACTTTAGTTTACAGATATTGTTTTTACAAGCTGAATGTTGTAGCAACCCTGCATCAAATAAGCCTGTTGGTGCCATTTTCCAACAAGTCCCTTTTTTTTGTTTCTCTGTGTCAACATATTTTACCAATAAAATATTTTAAATTAAAAAAAAAGAAAATGTCATAAATATACACAATGGAATACTACTCAGCCATTTAAGAAAACAATAGAGTTGTATCTTTTGCAACCATATAGATGGAACTATTATTTTAAGTGAAACAACTCAGAAACAGACAAATACCACATATTCTCACTTATAAGTGGGAGCTAGACAATGGTTACACATGAACATACAGAGTATAGTAATAGACGTTAGAGAATACTAAGGGTAGGAGGGTGGGAAGAGGGTGAGGATTGGAGGAGTACTTATTGAGTACAATGTTCACTGTTCAGGTGATAGGTACGCTAAAAGCCAAGTCTTCATCGTGATGCAATGTATGCATGTAAGAAATCTGCACTTGTACTCCCTAAATATGTAAAAATTAAATAAAAACAGCCTCCCTCCCTACCTAAATAAAATCATTCGACAGTTTCCTATTGCTCTTAGAACTGAGTCAAAATTTTGTACTGTCATCTGCAAGGCCAGTGGTAGTATGGTTACAATCTACATTTCCATAATAAACTTCCTCCAGCAAATCTGTGATGCTAGAGTTAGGGCTCTGGTTGGGAAGGAATGAGACTCTGAGACAAGCGGAAGCACTTGAAATTCTTTAAAGCCCAGATCATCTTGAACCCTGTGGTCCTGGAGAAGTGGCTTACTCTTCCTTGTTAGAAGCTGTTATCCTTCCCCCTGACTTTTGTCCCCTGCCCAACTAGAAGATGATGCAGAAGTTTCTGCCCTTGTAATATGTTCAGCTCTCCTCCCGTCCCCTGGTCAGTCCTAACCTCCCTCCTGACCTCCAAACTGATAACTAGAATCAACTTAAAACATATCGCAGCTGGGAAAGTACTGGGCCTGCTAAGGGAGGAGAAGAGCTACGTACGAAAAGAGACAAACACTAGTTACATGGTAATGAATAGCGCATAAATCTAGAAAGGCTGGGAAAGAACATTTAAGGTTTTATTATATGAGAGTAGCACCCTCCTGTGATACTGGATTTTATGCCTTTGCAAGAACCCAGGGAGATTATGCCAAACGCTGTTTTCTTAGAAAAAGCAGTGGTCAACACTAAGTGAAGTAGAAATGTCGGAACTGCCATGGCAGAACTTGAAGTAGAGATCAAAAGGCTTAGATAAATAAGCATATTATAGGGAATGATACTAAATAGGGCTGGAAAACACACCAGCTGACATTTTTCTGCAGAAGCATCTTTGTGTTTATAAATGGGATGAGAAATGTGCTAGTGAGTGGGGCGCCCACGCCACTGAGAAGCTCACTGGTGGTTCTCTTCTTTACTCCAGGAGATGCTGACCATAGGAGATGCTGTTCTATCTCACTGATAGCAGTTGGCATAAGAAAACGCCAAACTAATAGAGGCCAGGTGGTATCATTTAACTGACAGATGCAAGACAGGATTAATTACCATAACGAGCAACAAGATTTTGGAATGGCAACCATGAGATCCAGGCTCATGAAGAGCTATGGAGATGAGTAATAGGATAGGGCATCTGTAGGGGAAAGACATGTAGACGTCCAACAAGAGTATTTCTCAATCTATATGGTCAAGTATAAATGGTCTAAAGACAGAGAAAAGCTGCCCCAATAAAAAGTCAATTTCTGAATCTGATCCAATTTGCATATCTGCAACCCCTTGACTGAAGGAGAGTCTGGGTACTTCACAAGAATGGATTCTATACCCTATAGCAAGTGTATCCATTAAAGCTTCTTCTAATTTATCCCTGAAAAGACCTAAGACCATGTATTTGGGTAATAACTCTACACTGGTAATAGAAGAATACTCCAAACATTTTGAAGGTTACTGGATTATTAAATATAGATCTGAGTTGACATTGATACTTATGGACCTAAAGAATTATCCTGGGCTCCCTGTTGGAGTGGAGTATTTAGGGAGCAGGCAATAAATGCAACTGTCACTCAGATTCAGCTCACAATATCCACAAACTCATTTGCTAGTCATTTTCCTGATACTTAAATGTATAACTGGGTTGTACATGCATGAAAATTGGCAGAAGGCGCACACTGATCCTTGACTTGAGGAAGGCCACTTGGAAGCCTATGAAATCACCCCTCCACCCTGGCCAAATAGTAAATATAAAATAATATTGTAGAATCAAGGGGAGAGAGGATGGCAGAGATTAAAACCATTCTTAAAGACCTAAAAGATGCAGAGATCTTCATCTCCATCATGCCTTCATTTAAATCATGAGTCTGCGCCCTACAAAAATCGGGTGGATTTTGGAAGATGACTCTGAATTCTTGCAAACCCAACCAAGAAACAGCTCCAATTGCTGGTGCGTATCTCAGTTGGAGCAGATCAACACAAATCCAGGTGCAGAGTTATCAAGCCAGTGTCAGGATCTGGTGAACATGATCTATTAGTCCCATGGGCAAGTCTTATAAACTCTCTACAGTTTACTCATATGTAAGTTGTGAAGAATAATACCTACTTCAGAGAGCCACTGTGAATACTAAATTAATGCATATAAAGTACTTAAAACAGTGCTGAGCACTGTAATTAGCACTGTAAATGTATTAGCTGTTATTTTTTGTTGGCGGAAATGGTCATATTATATTATCTCTATAAAAGTAACTTGTATGTTATCTACATGTTAAATTATTTATTTTGGTAGGGAAGAGGAATGAGGAACAACCAATGGGTAAGTAAATGCATTAAATTGTTTTCCTGCTTACTGCTTATTCTTCGTGGGTTTGGTGGCTTGGTGGGTTTGGTGGCTCCTGCCTGTAATCCTAACATTTTGGGAGGCCGACACAGGAGGATTGCTTGAGGCCAGGAGTTCAAGACAATTCTGGGCAATATCACCAGAACCTGTCTCTACATCTTTTTTTAAATTAGCTGGGTGTGATGGAACATGCCATCAGTCCTAGCTACTTGGAAGGCTGAGGCAGGAGAATCACTTGTGCCCAGAAGTTCGAGGCTGCAGTGAGCTATGATTATACAACTGCACTCCAGCCTGAGTAAACAGAGTAATACCTTGTCGTATTTTTTAAAAAAAAAAAAAAAAAAGGAAAAAGGAAAAAAAAAAAAAAAGAATATAAGCTCTTTGAGGGTGGGGACTATATTCCAGCATTTAGAATTGCAGCTGGCATAGCAGGCTCTTATATAATGTATGTGATTGGATATTATCATGCCAAAATCCTATTGACTCCAGTGGAGATGGCACTAGGTTCAACAGACAGAAAAGACCCAGAGCCAGTACATGAGTCATGGGATTTTATTGGAGACTTCCATACAGTGGAGAGAGTCCAGTGGTGGTAGCCTTTCCCTAACAACCTTCACCTGGCAACCTTAATTCAACCCAAGACTCTGGCCTGGAATTGCTTGTGTTTCACAGGGTGGGCTGGGGCTCAGATGTTCCTCATAGACAAAGGATGAATCTCTGGGTTGGCTACTCCTGGATTCCTTAGTTTAAAACACATTCAGGTGCATCTGCCATACAAAGTATGCTTAAGCATACAAGGTATGCTCAGGATATGCTTAAGTTATTGCTATTAGCTGCATTTACCCTACAGCTATATATATATGTGTGGGAGGCAGGGATATATCTGTTTGTTTTCTGTTGATTTATCTTTACTCTCTTATTGGTACCCCAGGAATACCCTTAGTCTACAGTGGAAGCCGAAAAAAATGCTCAAAGAAATGTTTAGCCTAAGTGTGAGACAGAAAGATTTTGCTGCCTCTATGCAAGATCATAATTTCTTGTCCAAACATTAGACTTGAGGCTGAGGGGAAGGGAGTAGAGGCATGCAGAAGAAGCTGGAGAGAGGGAGGTGTAAAGGAAGTGGAATTATAAAGATAGGAAGGGGAAGAAGGAGTTCTCATGGTAGCTGAGGACTGGAAACAGATGTGGAAGGGACACAGCGTGCTGCTTTCATCAAGCATAGATCACCTGTGGACATCCTATCATCCAACAGTCCTGAGAGGATGGGGGATTCAGGTGCATGTGCTTGTTGTAGGTGCAAAGGGGGAACCTAGCTCCCTGTTCAAGGTGAAAGTGGGCAGAATACAGACAATGGCAGACATACAGCCCCGCTTACTCAACATGGCCACCTACTATGTCCCAGGACTGTAGAAATATTAGCTTGATAATCATGACAGGAATTCTGTTTTACAGACAAAAAAAAGAAAAACAAGGATTAGATCAATTATGTAATTTACAGAAGGCCATAAAGCAGCTAGAATCATGGCTTAGATGAAAACTCAGCTGTTTCAATTCCCAAATTAGATGGTTAACCACCACAATATGCTACTTCATTGGGTTATTGATCCTGGTTTTCTGGGTAGTGCTTGCTTTCTCTAGTTGGACAGGAGCTGTTTCTGTGGAAGTATGTCAGCAGCTAGCAGTTCAAATCTCAGGGTTCAAAGGGTGAGCTTCTCTTTGATTTGAGTTAATCTTTATCTCCAAGTGCCATAATCTGGTGGAGGAGGAGTAAGTGTTTCTTGGGGTCAGAACCTATGTTTATTGTTTGTTTACTATTAATTGTGTTAGGTTCTTTATTATTTCTCACAACAAGTCTATGAGCTGGATAGCATTACATCATTTTGAAGAGAGGGATGGAAAAATGAGACTTCGGAAGGTGAGCTAGTTGCCTAGCATCTTATAGCAGTAAATGATGGAGTTAAGTACAGTTTGGGCATGTCTAACCTCAGAATTGTGAAAGTGGCGATAACCATGGCCAGCAGATCTGATGCTGGGAGGTTGTGTTCAGTTGGATGCACACCTCTGCCAATGGTAGAGGGACCCAAACCATGTTTAATCACAGGTCCACCAATCATAGACTGTAGAATAAACAACTCTCTCACATTCACTTACTCCTATATTTCAAACATATATGGTTGCTTTTATGGTTAATGAGACATAAATTTACCTGATATATTTAATAAATTTAGAGCTGCTTTTTGTCATTATATGGTAACAGATTCAGAAAGTATATCCATGTGTTGAAAGCAGTGTTGTGAAAAAGTTAAGGGCCAGATTCTGGAGACAGAATACTTTGTATTTGAATCCTGGCTTTGCTATTCACTGTCTAGCTGTGTGACTTTGAGCAAACTTCAATTTTTCAGGGTTCAGGGTCTTTACCTTTAAAAGGAAGATAGTAATACTATCAATTTTGTAAGCTGTTGTGAAGATTAAATAAATTGATCTATGAAAGTTTTTTAGATAGCACTTGGCCCAGAGTAAGTACTTTAAGTTTTAATTATTATTATAACTGGTCTTTTTTGCAGGAAATTTAAGAAGCCTTTTTATTTTGAGAGGGCCCTTACTTGAAATGAGTAAGGAACTCTGCATTCAATTCCAGTTTTATCACTCAGGAGCTATGACTTTAGAGAGCGACTTAAACTTTCTGTGTATCAGATTTTAATAGTGTGGTTTTAATGATTAAAATGAAATTCTGTATATAAAGCACTAAACACTTTAAAAATTGTAAGTGGTCAATACATAATAGGGATGAGAAATACGATTATCAGTTTAATCATTAACCATGATGGAAAATGTACTTGGATAATGTCACTTTTCAAAAATACTGACTTAATGAAATGTGTGACAAGAATGAAACCAACAAAACCACCTCAATTTTTCAGCAAGTTTTATGGGCCTGCCTCTGTGCTAGACAATATTATGCATTAAAAATGATGAGGTCCCTGAAGAAAAGGAGCTTGCCATTTAATCTGGGAGATGAATCACCCACAAATGACATGTTTATAAATTTCTCAGTACCCTGACATAGTGGGAGCTCAAACACCAAGAGCTGTTATTATTTTATTATTTATTTAAAAAGCACATAGCAGGCTGAGTGTGCAGCTCATGCCTGTAATCCTAGCACTTTGGGAGGGCAAGGTGGTCAGATCACTTGAGGTCAGGAGTTCGAGACCAGTCTGGTCAACATGGTGAAATCACGTCTATCCTAAAAATACAAAAATTATCTGGGCATGGTGGTGGGTGCCTGTAATCCCAGCTACTTGGGAGGCTGAGGCAGGAGAATTGCTTGAACTTGGGAGGTGGAGGTTGCAGTGAACCCAGATAGCGCCATTGCACTCCAGCCTGGGTGACAGAGCGAGATTCTGTTTTAAAAAAAATAAAAATAAAAAGCACATAACATAGAGCTAGGAAGTATAGTATCAACAGTTAGAATATAAAGCTGTGTCTAATAAGGGGCTAATTAGGAAGTGGAGGCAAGTTTTAAATGAGAGCAATCTAAGTGTAAGCCACAGTTGATTCTTGTTGTTCTCAGTAGTTCTGTTGTACAAAGTAGACAGAATCAATGAATTAGGGAATACTGAAGCTAATTGCTTTGGCAATTAAGCATTGCTCCTAGGGGAAATACAGGGTTAGGTTTCTGTCATTAGGTTTCTGTCATTCTCTGGTTACGACATTTTTGTCAGCTGGTCAATTAATAATCTTGTTCTATGTGTGTTTCTGTTTAAAGACACCATATTTAGTATACATTGTAGATTCATTAACATTGCACTCATAGCCAGCAGCACTGGAACTCATGTCTGGAGTTTATTGAACACATATTTTCCCTGTAAGGCACATCACAGCTTCCTTGTGGTTAGGATCATTAGATAGCACTTCTGTACTGCTCCTTGGGTTTCTTTAAACAACAGAATCACCAACAAAAGGACAAACATGCAAACAACATACCATTACATAGATCACAAAAAGGGTACTTGTTCATAATATGTGAGCTAAAACAAGAAGGCAATGCTGCCTTGTTTGACTTCAGCTGGCAATGTGCCAGTGTGCACATTTCTGTGAATAACCTCAGAAGCATAGTGAGTATTGATTATGGGGTTACAAATAAATGTTGGCTGCTAGGTGAATTCGCACATACTGAATCTGTAAATGATGAGGATAGACTGTAAAGGGTAAACCTGGAGGGCTTCATAGAAGAGGTGGGTTTTGAGTGAGGCCTTGAAGGATGAGTAAATGAAGATGGAAATGATGGGTGGGGAGAGATGTCAGCCCCTAATGGGTTCTAGTCTCATCACACTGACATCTTACTGATTATAGATCCTTTCTTCCTCCAGTATACCATACTGCCTTTGAAGCTGAATCCTTGAGCTTTACAATTTACTGCTTATTAAAGAAGGAGCTTAGTAGTCAAACATAGGGAAGCATCTAATTTGCAGAATAAATTATCATTAGGCCTCTCTTCATATCTAAGGCAAACTTCTTTTGTCTGTGCATAAAAAACGTCTGGAAATGTCTTGGAGAGAGATATCAATTAAAAAACCAGAGTTCAACGTGCAACTAAATCTACAAATCAGGACAGATAATTGATGTTATTTTGTTGTCAAACACCTACATTAGGCAGAGTGGAGATAGAAGATTGGGGGTTCAAACAAGGAGAGCCTTTTAACGTTCACTACCCGAAATATTAGCTTATGATGTTTTTGATTATCTTTATTAAGTCAAAAAAAATGATTTCCCCTTAATCCATAATTTAAACATTACTTCTCAAAAGTGATAAAAATAGCATTTAGGTATTAGTCAAAGATTTGTTTTTTCAAGATTTGGCTGAAAACCAAACTAAAACTTCCATGTGCTCCAATAAACTCAGTGTTTTTCATAGGTTGCTATTTCTAATCCCTGTTGCCATGGATATGGACTTTACATCAGCAAAAAGGGGATGAGGTACTGACTGATTTATACCCACTGTTTGATATTTTAAGTGCTTCACCACTGCTCTTTTCCTTTTCTGTAGAAAGTATATAAGGCTGTTTTTCTGGTAGGGCTTTCAGACCCTCAGATAAAGGAGCTCCCGAAATACAACCCATAAAGAATAAAGCCATAGCCACTGATTCCCTGATAAGATTTGGGGGATGGAAGTGGCAGCAGTCATGAGAAAGCAAACCGAGAAGTAATGGCAGTTGGCTGTTCTACTGAAAATGGTTTAATGAAAATGAGAGGTTGATGAGGCATTTACAGTATAACCTGCACTACAAGGTTGGTATAGAAAACATTTAAAAATTATAATTAAAATTAAACAGCTCAAGAATGACCTTTATTTTCTTCCTGTAGAATAATCCTTCCTTTGATAAATCTAAGAACCCCTGCATGTTCAGTCATTTGGAAAGATCAATGGTTTAGTGCCAATCACTTTGCAGAGAGGAAATTTGGATGGTTCCTCTCCTGGGCCTGTGATCTGCGGCTGTTACTACTGTTGCTTCACATTAATGGGAATAATTCATTAATTGAAAGTCAGCTCTAAAAGGATCAATCACACACAGGTTCCTGCCCATTTTCTGTTGCTCTTGGGCTAAGTTCTCCTGCTTCCCCATGGTCTGGAAGGCAGAAATCCCTTCTACCTGTAATTGGCAGTTTTCATAGGTTGAAACCTATGGTTTCAGACAATAAAAATTTGTTCAAGAACTCAAGACTTTTAGTTGCCCAACTAGTAGCAAGTATTGTTAAAGTGTAGTTTATTCCAATTCTGTTCTTTAGTTATTTTAAAATATACAAGAAGTTATTGTTAAATATAGTTGCCCTATTAAACCTCCAAACAATAGACCTTACTTCTCCTAACTCAAAAAAAATGAAAATGCTTGAAGTGGTGGATACCCTAATAAATTTGATTTGATCATTATACATATCTTTGTATCTAAATATCATTTGTATCCCATAAATATGTATAACTATTATATATCCATAATAGAACTTAAACATTTTAAAAATATATATTCAAAGCTTATTAATAGTGGAGGCCCATATAAACCCATATAACTGATTTCAATGTTATAAAACACATTGTTTTTCAAATTGCTAAAAAGTATTGCATGAATTCACTCTGTTAACCTGTGTTTAGGTATTATGGGAAACTGTCCACAAGCTCAGTACTTTATAGAAATTAATCTCTTTATTGTTTTCTTCAAGCTGGTATTGGGGTGGGAGCCATTATTACAACTCTAGAATGTTTATGCAAAGGAAGAATGATTCAGACTGGCTGTAGTCATTGTGCTAAGATTTATTCATCTTAATGAATAAATCCTTTCCTACTTTTGTTTTTCCAGTTCCTCTACTTTCCCATTTTTTCCCCATGTGTTTCCCATTTCAAATGGAGAAAATGCTAGTACATTGTAACAAAATTCTTTTCAGTTGTCAAAGCTTAGTATATCAAGGAATTTATTCTATTTTGTAAAACCCTGTATTCTTATATCACTGGTACTAATCGAGCATTTAAATAAGAACTTGATTTTGTAATTCCAGCATGCCGGTGAATAAATATGCAATGAAAGCTAAAATGAAAAGCCTTACTTTAATAAAGTGAGCTTCTGTTGCTGTGATTCAAGTGTTTGCTTTAAAAGCACTTAAGAAGCTACTGCAGAATCTCTTGCTTTTTCTCTTGAACAAATCTTGCTTGCTCTTCCTACGTGAAAGGTTGATGTTACCACAAGAGTTCAAATAAAATGCTGTGGTACAAGTTAGTACAGGCCTCATGGCTCTAAGTTCTTTTTGTGGTGGTAAGTGGGTGGAATACGTATCCAGTTTTTTAACACAAAGAATTTTAAATGCTCTGGATATCTGAGTGTAAGAGTTAAGGTATTCACACATACTTCCCCATTCTCCCCAACACCCTCCTTTCTGGCGTTAAGGCTCTTGGATAGGTGCCAAAAATGGAAGGCTGAGTGAAGACTGTTTTCCCTCTTGTTTTCAGTCTATATTCTATTACAACTGCATTATAATTCAATTAATGTAAAATAAGACAATTATAGTCTTTTTATAACATATTTATCATGTAGAGCAATAGCATAATAGGGAACAGTTTTAAAATATAGTGCCTAGTCTAGTATCTATGTCATATCATATAATCATCATAATAAGTGTAAAAGTAGTTTTAAAATCCTCATTTAATAGATGAAAACCTGAGTCTCACACTGCTAAAGCAACTTTTCCCAGGGCACAGAACTAATAGTAAGAGATACTTGAGATTGGGATCTGTTTACCTGAGCCCACACCATACCTGCAGAGTGGGGAACTGCTGTAGGTGAAATGTTGTAGTATTGATGTCCTCATTGTAATTAAACAGAAAATCCTTTGGGAAGAGCTCCAACATTAATCTGCTCCATTTCACATTTTTTATTCTGGAGAAAGAGTGTTTGGTCTCCAAGGATCAATTCAATCAAGTAATGTTCTTAATTCTGAAATGTAACCTTATGTTCTTTTATGCAACAAATTTTCCAATCCAGGCCTCTATTAATTCCAGACCTATGAATCCACTACTTGATATATCCACTCAAACTCAATACAAATAGGATGCTGAATATAGTGGTTGAGGGACTGTGTGCTTACTGACTGTGTGACTGAGCAACTTACCTAACTCCCTGGGACTCTGTTTCATCAGTAAACTGGGGAATGTATAGAATCTGTCTCACAGACTTGCTATGATCTATCATTCAGCTTATTTATCTATCTTACCTATCATCTATCTAACCATTGCATCTAGAACAGTGCCAGGAACAGAGCCATTGCTGCATATTATCAGTCAAATGTCCTTATTACTTTTCTCCCAATGGTAGACCCTTTCATGTGTTTCTTGTGTGAACTGCACCAGCATGCAATTGCTGAGTAGTCCAAGCCAGAGGACTGGGGATCAGCTTTTATTCCTTTTTCTCCTTTATCCCCATGTCCACTGGATTACCAAGTCTTGCTGACTTTAGCTTTAAATATTTATTTTTTAAATCATACTTTAGGTTCTGGGGTACATGTGCAGATCATGCAGAATTGTTGCATAGGTATACACATGGCAATGTGGCCTGCTGCCTCCATCCCCCCATCACCCTCATCTGGCATTTCTCCCCATGTTATTCCTCCTCAACCTCCCTACCCTCTCCTGCCCCTCCCTTGGCCCCCCCAACAGACCCCAGTGTGTGATGCTCCACTCCCTGTGTCCATGTGTTCTCATTATTCAACACCCACCTATGAGTGAGAACATGTTGTGTTTGATTTTCTGTTCTTGTGTCAGTTTGCTGAGAATGATGGTTTCCAGATTCATCCATGTCCCTACAAAGGACACGAACTCATCTTTTTTATGGCTGCATAGTATTCCGTGGTGTATATGTGCCACATTTTCCTTGTCCAGTCAGTCTATCGTCAATGGGCATTTGGGTTGGTTCCAGGTCTTTGCTATTGTAAACAGTGCCGCTATGGACATACATGTGCATGTGTCTTTATAATAGAATGATTTATAATCCATCGGGTATATACCCAGTAATGGGATTGCAGGGTCAAATGGAATTTCTATTTCTAGGTCCTTGAGGAATCGCCACGCTGTCTTTCACAATGGTTGAACTAGTTTACACACCCACCAACAGTGTAAAAGTGTTCCTATTTCTCCACATCCTCTCCAGCATCTGTTGTCTCCAGATTTTTAAATGATTGCCATTCTAACTGGTGTGAGGTGGTATCTCAATGTGGTTTTGATTTGCATTTCTCTAATAATCATTGATGATGAGCATTGTTTCATAAGTTTGTTGGCCTCATATATGTCTTCTTTTGAAAAGCGTCTGTTCATATCCTTCTCCGACTTTTGGATGGGTTTGTTTGTTTTTTTTTTTTTTCTTGTAAATCTGTTTTAGTTCTTTGTAGATTCTGGATATTAGCCCTTTGTCAGATGGGTAGATTGCAAACATTTTTTCCCATTCTATTGGTTGCCGGTTCACTCTAATGATTGTTTATTTTGCTGTACAGAAGCTCTGGAGTTTAATTAGGTCCAATTTGTCTATTTTGGCTTTTGTTGCCAATGCTTTTGGTGTTTTAGTCATGAAGTCTTTGCCTATGCCTATGTCCTTAATGGTTTTGCCTAGGTTTTCTTCTAGTGTTTTTATGGTGTTAGGTCTTATGTTTAATCCATCTGGAGTTAATTTTAGTGTAAGGTGTCAGGAAGGGGTCCAGTTTCTGCTTTCTGCACACTGCTTGCCAGTTTTCTGAACACTATTTATTAAAAAGGGAATCCTTCCCCCATTGCTTGTTTTCTTTCACAATGGTTGCACTTACCTAACTTGGAAAAGGACCCAACTCACTCAGCTAGCTGGTGTCAAGGATACACTTAATAATTGAGTTGATGCAGTACCCTAGTTCTTCACTGCCTTCCTTATTTTCTCAAGGAGGCATGCCTTGAGGGGTGATAGCATGTCAGGGGGTGAGAGCACTGTTGTAGGCGGTGGGAGAGACCTGCCTGGTTGGGCACATTTTAAGTGCAAGTCATTATTGTAGGTATCTATAGGTTGTCATACAAAAGATTAAGTAATGATTGTGTATCATCAATCTTTTAAAGGAATCTGGTAAATTTTTAATTTTTATTATGAACCAGAACATACTAGAAAATAAAAACTGAAATTAAGAAAGCATGCTGGGGAAAAAAATCATGACTAAATTAGCAATTTCCTATCTTTGGATAAAATTTATTTAAAACTATTCTAAGAACATAAGCAATAGAGGTAAGTATGGGTTTAAAACATATGTGGAGAGAAAGTCACATAAAAATAAATGCTGTTATCACTCAATTATAAAATGCTACAGGTAGAAGAGATCCTGTGGTTCATTCTTTATTTTAAAATTAAGGTCCAGGGGAGTTAGATTACTTGCCTATGGTCACACAACTAACTGTTTTGGGAAAGTTTCTCATATCCTAGCTATATTTCTGAAATAAGTGAAAATAGTGATATCAATTTAGAAGATGTTATTTCAGGATAACCCACAGATTTTTATCTTTTCACCACATATTATTATTGTTTTGGGGGCAGTATCTAACTTGCTCTAATTAAGACTCTTTTTACCCAAAGAATAAAAATGATTGATGCTTTTAGCCCAGTCTATATACATGTTTAAATATATATCAAGAATTACAAGTATCATGAACCGTGATGTTAATATAATAACATTTTCCTCCCTACTTCCCAAATCTTGTCTTTCCCATCATAACCCCTTTTACCCACTCAGACTTTATGATTACGGATAAGAAGTGGTAAATTTCTATCCCTGGCATGACTGCATTTAAATAACTATATCTGAAGATCGTTTTATGGAAAAGTTTACAAAGCACTGGAACTTTGCTGTCAATACCTGACAGTGTACCCACTGGAAATCATCAAAGGCTTCATTTCAAAACATACTGGGAAAAAACATCAACCATTTGCAGATAAAATCATTTCCATAAAAACATGAGCAAACTATTTTTTGGATCTGTTCAGAATTGATTGTGAGACCAAATATCATATAACACCATTAAAAACAAAAAGGAGGCCGGGTGCGGGGGCTCATGCCTATAATCCCAGCACTTTGGGAGGCCGAGGCAGGCAGATCATGAGGTCAAGAGATTGAGACCATCCTGGTCAACATGGTGAAACCCTGTCTCTACTAAAAAATAGAAAAAATTAGCTGGGCATGGTGGCACTCACCAGTTTCTGCTTTTTGCACACTGCTTGCCAGTTTTCTGAACACCATTTATTAAAAAGGGAATCCTTCCCCCATTGCTTGTTTTCTTCAGGTTTGTCAAAGATCAGATGGTTGTAGGCATGTGGCATTGCCTCCAAGGCCTCTGATTTGTTCCATTGGTCTATATCTCTGTTTTGGTACCAGTACCATGCTGTTTTGATTAATGTAACTTTGTAGTATAGTCTGAAATGAGGTAGTGTGATGCCTCCAGCTTTGTTCTTTTTGCTTAGGTTTGTCTTGGCTATGCAGGCTCTCTTGTGGTTCCATATGAAGTTTAAGGTGGTTTTTTCCAGTTCCATGAAGAAGGTCATTGGTAGCTCGATGGGGATAGCGTTGAATCTATAAAGTATTTTGGACAGTATGGCCATCTTCACAATATTGATTCTTCCTAACCATGAACATGGAATGTTTCTCCATCTGTTTGTGTCCTCTCTTATTTCCTTGAGCAGTGGTTTGTAATTCTCCTTGAAGAGGTCCTTTACATCCTTTGTTAGTTGTATTCCTAGGTATTTTATTCTCTTTGTAGCAATTGTGAATGGAAGTTCACTCATGATTTGGCTCTCTGTTAGTCTGTTATTGGTGTATAGAAATGCATGTGATTTCTGCACATTGATTTTGTATCCTGAGACTTTGCTGAAGTTGCTTATCAGTTTAAGTAGATTTTGGGCTGAGATGATAGGGTCTTCTAAATATACAATCATGTCATCTGCAAATAAAGACAATTTGACTTCCTCTTTTCCTAGTTGAATACCCTTTATTTTTTTTCCTTGCTTAATTGCTCTGGCTAGAACTTCCAATAGTCTATTGAATAGGAGTGGTGAGAAAGGGCATCCTTGTCTAGTGCCAGATTTCAAAGGGAGTGCTTCCAGTTTTTGTCCATTCAGTATGATATTGGCTGTAGGTTTGTCATAAATAGCTTTTATTATTTTGAAATATGTTCCTTCGATACCTAGTTTATTGAGAGTTTTTAGCATAAAGGGCTGCTGAATTTTGTCAAAGGCCTTCTCTACATCTATTGAGATAATCATGTGGTTTTTGTCTTTGGTTCTGTTTATTTGAGCTTTAAATAATTCTTGAACCAGCTACTTGTTTTCATCTCCACTGTCACCACACTAACACTAGTTGTGGATATAATTTCTTTATCTTGATTACTTAAACAGACTTCTTGATGGTGTCTTCCCTTCAATTTTCCCCCACTCCCAATTGCATCCATCCTCCTCACTGTAGTCAGGGTGGTTGAAAAATATGTCAGACTGTGTTCCTCTTTAGCTTTTAGGATCTCCTGTTGTTTCTTAAGGTATATTCTAAAACTTTCAATAGGGTCCTACTGACAGATGGACTAATTTGCCAGAGTTGTCTCTTACCAGCTCTTTACTCTCGGAGCTCTAGTCATAAGGACCTCCTTTTGTTTTCTTGCAGGCTTCACATTCCTTCTGACTGTAAAGTCTTCTCACTTGCTGTTCCCTATGCCAGAATGTTGTCCCTTCTCTTCTCATAGTTAATTCCTATGAATTCTTCAACACTCGGCTCACTTTCTTGACCCCATGGCTAAATCAAATCTATTATATATTCAAATCACTCTACTCTTCTTTCATAGGACTCATTTAAAATGTAATTGAATAATTTATTAGTTATCTTGTGTGTTAGAATGCCAGCACCACAAAAGCTGTCCTGTCACTGCTGTGTAAGGACCACAAGAGTGCCTTGCACATAATTGGCATTCAATATTTATTGAATAACTTTCTCTATTTAGGAACATAGTAATAGCTGAATAATGTGGAAATACTGCTAGTATTATTCTAAAAATGCCTATACCTTTGCAAACATGCACACACTATTGAAAAAGAAAAAATGGGCCTATAATGATGTAACTTTTTCCAAGATAATATTATATTCTAGACAATTAAAAACTGATAACTTTTGCCTTGCTTCTAAAGATTCATCAGTACTATTTAAAATGTGGTTGATCTTTTGTGGCCAGGGGTTTTAAAATGTAATTTATTTCATACAGAAAATAACTTGATCCTTTCCATGTTGACTTAATCCAAACACCTATGGAAGTTGGGCTGTAAAGATCAGAATTCCCAAAATTCATTTCTATTTTAATCTGAAGATGATTAACAAAGCATGAAGGTGTTAAGCCATGTGCTAGATGCTGTATGGGATACAGTGATGTATGAGGCAAGGGACCTACTCTGAAAGCAGTTTACAAACTAGTATAGAAGATAGTATAACCATTTGAATATCCAAATCCAAAATGCAGTAGACTTGTGATGGGGCCAGGATCCAGTGAGAAACATCTGAATCTCTTATCTCGTCCATATCCAGATTTTTGGGAAGGTGAATGCTTAGAAAAACCACGAACCTCAAGCTTTTCCCCTTTTCAACCCTATTGCTCATTAGAACCACTGGGGGAGCTTTAAAAAATGGTACTTAGGCCCTACCTCAGACCAATTAACTTTCCAAGAGGGTGGCTTTTACACTACCAGGAACCACCTCATGTTGATGCTGTTGTATTTCAGTCTTCACAGACTACGTCCAGTGTCCCAGACTGGTAATCTGGTTTAGGTTACTTCTTAATAGATTGACAGTCACCTGTGTGTTTATCTCTCCAGAGACTGAATATCTACTTTTCTTGTTTCTTGTTCCTCTTCTGTTCTTGACATAATTTTTGGTAATTCTTTTTCTTCTCCATATGTTTCCTAAACTAATTCTTAGATTTTCAGGCAACTGGCACATATTATAACAGGAGTTGAAGACTTTTGCAGCTACCTTGTGAAATACACACATGTGTGCACATGCACACAATCCTATATCCCATGCCTTACTAGTACTCATGATTTATGATTCTCTGGATTGCATTATTCCATATTTTATAACTGCTTCAGCTATATTTAATTAATCATACCATAGAGAAGGCAACACAACAGTGGACATTACATTCTTTTATTTGCTATGCCTATCCTACTTAGTTTTATCAATTCAACAGTAAAATGCATGACAACATTTCTCAGTACTATGTTTTTTCTTTTTTAAAATAACGCTGTCTTTGAAACTTTTCTTTTTACTTTGGTTGATTTGCTGAAGATTTTAATAAATTACCAATTTGAAAAATTTACAAAGAATTTATATGTACCCAAAATGTGTGCCTTCGAGCTGTTTATAAACATTTTAGTAATTTATATTGAATAGGATGATTTATCATCTGCCTTATAGTGGCTGGGCTTGCTCAGGTGTCTGGGATCAGCTAGCAGATTAGTTGTAAGCTGACTGGTCTAGAATGGCTATATTAGTTTCCTATTTCTGCTGTAACAAATTATCTCACACTTAATGAAATGTTATTCAAAGAGTTAAAAGCAACAACCCTTTTGGGACTTAAACAAATTTACAAGCAAAAAACAACCCCATTAAAAGGCCGGTAAAGGAAATAATAGATACTTTTCAAAAGAAGACACACATGTGGGCAACAAAGATATGAAAAAATGCTCAACATGACTAATCATTAAAGAAATACAAATCAAAACCACAATAGGATACTATCTCACAGCAGTCAGAATTTTTGGCTATTATTAAAAAGTGAAAAAATAACAGATGCTAGTGAGGTTGCAGAGAAAAGGAAATGCTTATACACTGCTTGTGGAAATATAAATTAGTTCAGCCACTGTAGAAAGCAGTGTGGCGATTTCTCAAATAACTTAAAACAGAATTACCATTTGACCCAGCAAGCCCCTTATTGGTTATAAACCCAAAAGAATACAAATCATTCTGCCATAAGGACTCATGCATGCATATGTTCACTGCAGCACTGTTTATAGTATCAAAGACATGGAATCAACCTAAAGGCTCATCAGTGGTAGACTGGATAAAGAAAATATGATACCTATACACCATGGAATACTACATAGCCATAACAAAGCAAGATCATGCCCTTTGTAGCAACATGGACGGAGCTGGAGGCCATTATCCTAAACAATCTAATGAAAGAACAGAAAACCAAGTACCACAAATTCTCATTTGGGAGTGAAGTAACAAGACTACATGGACACGAAGAGGGAAATAATAGACATTGGGACCTATTTGAGAGTAGAGGGTAGGAGGAGGGAGAGGATCAAAAAACTATCTGTTGGGTACTATACCTATTACCTGAGTGATAAAATAATCTGTACAGCAAACCCCATGATACACAGTTTACCTGTGTAACAAGCCTACACATGTACTCCTGAACCTAAAGTGAAAGTAAAAAAACAAAAAACAAAAAACAAAAAACCCAAGCCCTTTGCAAATTGCTAATATCAGGAAGTTGGCAAATAGATTTATTTTTAAATTTAGTTATTTATCTAATTGATTTTCAGTGAAATGGCTTTAGAACATTGGATTTTGTCATATTGACTTGCTTCCCTTTCAAATGGATTATGTCATTTGAATTTTACAGTAATTCTGATTAATTATTCTGCAATAATTCTGAAAAATTGTTCTTTCTGTAGTGGCAAGTGGGTGGAATACATTTCTAGGTTTTTTTGTTTTTTGTTTTTCACACAAACGATGCTAAGCACTGTGAATCATATCAAGAGGCATTTGTCCCAAATTGGTGATGTGAAATTTGATTACTTGGCTAAAGTGACATTTGTTAGATATTTTCATTGTTACTTTTTTTTTCTTTGCCATTCATAGCAATCTATGTGGGGGACACTTTGAGAATGTGTCAGTATCCTGTATCTTAGATTTTTACCTAATGGTTTTAGCATTCATTGATGACTTTTGCTTGAATCTATTATTAAATTGGTTTTCTAATTCTAACATTTATTATCTGACACTCTTCTGTAAAGACATTTCCCCCACCTCCTTTCCTTAGTATCACTTTGGACACGTGGATGATTTTTTAAAATATATATATACATATATAATTTACTGTTATCAGTATCCTTTGCTCAAATTATTCCAGATTTGGCTTTAAGACAGCTCTTATATCTTTCTGACTCATCTTCATCAGTCTTTAAGCTCCTTTCTCTTTTGTGACATACAGAAAAAATATGCTCTGGGCTCATCTTGTGCTCCTTATGCCCCAAATTTAGAATCATTAATTTCTTTAAGAAGACTGAGTGTGGAATGGTATTTAGAAACAAAAATCTAAAACTAAATATTTTCATTGCTTCTAAGCTATTGTTATTTCCAGGCCCTTGCAGAGGTCAGAGATGAGTTTGTATTGATATGAACTCTATTTTAAATCAAACAACACAAGTTTTTTTCTCTATTTGTTATTTGTATCTTGTTTTTCATTCAGTGAGAAAACTGGTTTCCCAAACATTAATATCTTTACTCATTTACTTTATCATGCCATTTGAAACTCATAGTATCTTCTTTTACTTTGTCTCTGAGTTAAGCTGTAACCATGGATTGTGAGAAATTTTTCTCTGCCATTGTTGTTGATCTATGTGATTTGTTTGAAGGGGAATTTATACAGGTTTGGATGAAAGATGTCATTGTTGAAAGGGGACATGGAACACTTTAACACTAGCTTTCAAAACTTTTAAGCTCAAAGGAACCCACGTCTCTTCAATTTATATTTTGTTATTGGCCAGAGCAACACCTGATTGGCCACATCCAGTATCAAAGGGTGAAAGAAGTGCAAATTTACCACATGGCTAGAAGGATAACTGAAATAGCACCGATGACCACCACCTTAGTCTTTATTCTTTTTTTTTTTAATATGAAAGTGAATATGTATTTAAAATAAGTAAAGAAATCATAACAAAATGTAAAATGTTTTAAACTGACAATCATCACAAACATCACAAAGTCTGAAAGATTACCTTACACACTACTATAAAACATTTTTAAATCTTTAAGTTCTGGGATACATGTGCAGAACATGCAGGTTTGTTTTATGGTAGTTTGCTGCACCCATCAACCCATCATTTACATTAGGTATTTCTCCTAATGCTATCCCTCCCCTTGTTCCTCACTACTGAGAGGCCCCGGTATGTGATGTTCCCCTCCCTGTGGCCATATATTCTCATTTTTCAGCTCCTACTTATGGTGAGAACATGCGGTGTTGAGTTTTCTGTTCCTGCATTAGTTGCTGAGAATAATAGTTTCCAGCTCCACCCACGTCCCTGTAAAAGGCATAAACTCATTCTTTTTTATGGCTGCATAGTATTCCATGGTGTACGTGTGCTACGTTTTCTTTTTCCAGTCTATCACTGGGACATTTGGGTTGGCTCCAATCTTTCCTAATGTGAATAGTGCTGCAATAAACATACATGTGTATGTGTCTTTATGGTAGAATGATTTCTAATCCTTTGGGTATATACCCAGTAATGGGGCTGCTTGGTCAAATGGTATTTCTAGTTCTAGATCCTTGAGGAATTGCTATGCTGTCTTCCACAATGGTTGAACTAATTTACACTCCCACCAACAGCGTAAAAGTGTTCCTATTTCTCCATATCCTCTCCGGGATCTGTTGTTTCCTGACATTTTAATGATCACCATTCTAACTGGCATGAGATGGTATCTCATTGTGGGTTTAATTTGCATTTCTCTAATGACAGTGATAATGAGCTTTTCCCCAACAAAAGTTTGTTGGCTGCATAAATGTCTTCTTTTGAAAAATATCTTTTCATATCCCTTGCCCACTTTTTGGTGGGTTTTTTTTTTCTTGTAAATTTGTTTAAGTTCTTTGTAGGTTCTAGATATTATCCCTTTGTCAGATGGACAGATTGCAAAAATTTTCTCCCATTGTATAGGTTGTCTGTTCACTGTGATGATAGTTTCTTTTGCTGTGCAGAAGTTCTTTAGTTTAATTAGATCCCATTTGTCAATTTTGGCTTTTGTTGCCATTGCTTTTGGTGTTTTAGTCATGAAGTCTTTGCCAATGGCTATGTCCTGAATAGTATTGACTAGGTTTTCTTTTAGGGTTTTTATGGTTTTAGGTCTTACATTTAAATCTTTAACCCAGCTTGAGTTGATTTTTGTATAAGGTGAAAGGAAAGGGTCCAGCCAGCTTCAGTTTTCTGCATATGGCTAGCCAGTTTTCCCAACACCATTTATTAAATAGAGAATTCTTTCCCCATTGCTTGTTGCTTGTTTTGTCAGGTTTTTTGAATGTCAGATGGTTGTAGATGCATAGTGTTACTTCTGAGGCATCTGTTCTGTTCCTTGGTCTATGTATCTGTTTTGGTATCAGCACCATGCTGTTTTGGTTGCTGTAGCCTTGTAGTATAGTTTCAAGTCAGGTAGCATGATGCCTCCAGCTTTGTTCTTTTTGCTTAGGATTGTCTTGGCTATACATGCTCTTTTTTTGATTCCATATACAATTTAAAGTAGTTTTTTCTAGTTATTTGAAGAAAGTCAGTGGTAGCTTGAGGAGGATAACATTGAATCTATAAATTACTTTGGGCAGTATGGCCATTTTCATGATATTAATTCTTCCTATCCATGAGCATGGAATGTTTTTCCATTTGTTTGTATCCTCTCTCATTTCCTTGAGCAGTGTTTAATAGTTCTCCTTGAAGAGGTCCTTCACATCCCTTGTAAGTTGTATTCCTAGGTATTTTATTCTTTTTGTAGCAATTGTAAATGGGTGTTTGCTCATGATTTGGCTCTCTGTCTGTTATAGGTGTATAGGAATGCTTGTGATTTTTGCACATTGATTATGTATCCCGAGACTTTGCTGAAGTTGCTTGTCAGGTTAAGGAGTTTTGGGCTGAGACAATGGGGTTCTCTAAATATACAATCATGCCATCTTAAACACAGAGATAATTTGACTTTCTCTCTTCCTATTTGAATACCTTTATTTCTTTCTCTTGCCTGATTGCCCTGGCCAGAACTTCCAGCACTAAGTTGAATAGGAGTGGTGAGAGAGGGCATCCTTGTCTTGTGCCAGTTTTCAAAGGGAATTCTTCCAGCTTTTGCCCATTCAGTATAATATTGGCTGTGGATTTGTCATAAGTAGCTCTTATTATTTTGAAATATGTTCCATCGGTACCTAATTTATTGAGTGTTTTTAGCATGAAGGGATGCTGAATTTTATTGAAGGCCTTTTATGCATCTATTGAGATAATCATGTGGTTTTTGTCATTGGATCTGTTTATGTGATGGATTACATTTATTAATTTGCATATGTTGAGCCGGCCTTGCATCCAGGGATGAAGCTGACTTGACCATGGTGGATAAGCTTTTTAATGTACTACTGGATTCAATTTGCCAGTATTTTATTGAAGATTTTTGCATTGATGTTCATCATGGATATTGGCCTGAAATTTTCTTTTTTTGTTGTTGTGTCTCTGGCATGTTTTGGTATCAGGATGATTGGATTAATTTCAGAAGGAATGGTACCAGCTCCTTTTTGTTCCTATGGTAGAAATTGGCTGTGAATCTGTCTGGTCCTGGAATTTTTTTGGTTGATAGGCTGTTAATTACTGCCTCAATTTCAGAACTTGTTATTGGTCTATTCAGAGATTTGACTTCTTTCTGGTTTAGTCTTGGGAGAATGTATGTGTCCAGGAATTTATCCATTTCTTCTAGATTTTCAAGTTTGTTTACATAGAGGTGTTCATAATGTTCTCCGATGGTAGTTTATATTTCTATGGAATCAGTTGTGGTATCCCCTTTATCGTTTTTTTTTTTAATTGTGTCTACTTTTTCTTCTCTCTTTTATTAGTCTGGCTAGTGGTCTATCTATTTTGTTAATCTTTTCAAAAAACCAGCTCCAAGAGTCATTGAAATTTTGAAGGGTTTTTCATGTCTCTATTTCCTTCATTTCTGCTCTGATCTTATTTATTTCTTGTCTTCTGCTAGCTTTTGAATTTGCTCTCACTTCTCTGCTTCTTTTAATTCTGATGTTAGGGTGTTGATTTTAGATCTTTCCAGCTTTCTAATGTGGGCATTTAGTGCTATAAATTTTCCTCTAAACACTGCTTTAGTTGTGTCCCAGAGATTATGGTATGTCATGTCTTTATTCTTATTGGTTTCAAAGAACTTATTTATTTCTGCCTTAATTTTGTTATTTGCCCAGTAGTCATTCAGGAGCAGGTTGTTCAGTAATTGTGCAATTTTGAGTGAGTTTCTTAGTCTTTAGTTCTAATTAGAATGCACTGTGGTCTGAGAGACTGTTAGTTATGATTTCCATTCTTTTGCATTTGCTGAGGAGTGTTTTACTTCCAATTATGTGGTTAATTTTAGAATAAGTATGATGTGGTGCTGAGAAGAATGTATATTCTGTTGATTTGGGGCAGAGAGTTCTGTAGATGTCTATTAGGCCTGCTTAGTTGATTTTAGAATAAGCATGATGTGGTGCTGAGAAGAATATATATTTTGTTGATTTGGGGTGGAGAGTTCTGTAGATGTCTGTTAGGTCTGCTTGGTCCAGAGCTGAGTTCAAGTCCTTAATAGCCTTACTAATTTTCTGCCTTCTTGATCTGTCTAATATTGACAGTGGGGTGTTAAGGTCTCCCACTATTATTGCATGGGAATGTAGTCTCTTTCTAGGTCTCTAAGAACTTGCTTTATGAATTTGGGTGCTCCTGTATTGGGTGCTATACATAAGGATAGTTGCATTGATCCCTTTACCATTATGTGATGCCCTTCTTTGTCTTTTTTGATTACAGTTGGTTTAAAGTCTGTTTTATCTGAGATGAGGATTGCAACCCCTGCTATTTTTTTTTCTCATTTGCTTGGCAAATCTTCCTTCATCACTTTGTTTTGAACCTATGTGTGTCTTTGCAGGTGATATGGGTCTCCTGAATACAGCACACTGATGGGTGTTGACTCTATCCAATTTGCCAGTGTATGCCTTTTAATTGTGGCATTGAGCCTATTTACAGTTAAGGTTAATATTGTTATGTATGGATTAGTTCCTGTCATTTTGATGCTAGCTGGTTATTTTACCCATTAGGTGATGCAGTTTCTTCATAGGGTTGATGGCCTTTACGTTTTGGTTTGTTTTTGTGGTGGCTGTTACCAGTTTTTCCATTCCATATTTATTGCTTCCTTCAGGAGCTCTTATAAGGGAGGGCTGTAAGACCTCGGCATTGGCTTGTCTGTAAATGATTTTATTTCTCCTTCATTTGTGAAACTTTGTTTGGCTGGATATGAAATTCTGGGTTGAAAATGCTTTTCTTTAAGAATGTTGAATACTGGCCCTCACTCTCTTCTGGCTTGTCAGGGTCTGGCCGAGAGATCCACTGTGAGTCTGATGAGCTTCCCTTTTTGGGTAACCCAACATTTCTCTCAGGCCGCCCTTAACATTTTGTTCTTGATTTCAGCCTTGGTGAATATGGCAAGTATGTGTCTTGGAATTGCTCTTCTCAAGGAGTATCTTTGTGGTGTTCTCTGTATTTCCTGAATTTCAATGTTGGCTGGTCTGGCTAGGTTGGGGAAGTTCTCCTGGATAATATCCTGAAGTGTGTTTTCCAACTTGGTTCCAATCTCTCCATCATTTTCAGGTACACCAATCAAATGTAGATTTGGTCTTTTCACATAGATTCATATTTCTTGGAGGCTTTGTTCATACCTTTTCATTCTTTTTTCTCTAGTCTTGTCTTCACTCTTTATTACGTTAAGCTGATCTTCAATCTCTGATTTCCTTTCTTTCATTTGATTGATTTGGCTATTGATACTTGTGTATGCTTCATGAAGTTCTTGTGCTGTGTTTTTCAGCTCCATCAGGTCATTTATGTTCTTCTCTACACTGGCTATTCTAGTTAGCAACTCCTCTTTCTACCAAGGTTCTTGGCCTTCTTGCATTGGGTTAGAACCTGCTCCTATAGCTCAGAGGAGTTTGTTATTACCCACCTTCTGAAGCCTACTTCTGTCAATTTGTCAAACTCTTTCTCTGTTGAGTTTTGTTCCTTTGCTGACGAGGAGTTGTGATCCTTTGGAGGAGAAGAGGCATTCTAGTTTTTGGAATTTTCAGCCCTTTTGCGTTTTTTTTTTTTTTTTTTTTTTTTTTCAAAGTTATATTTACCCTTCATCTTTGCTGTTAGTGACCTTTAGATGGAGTTTTTGCATGGATGTCCTTTTTGTTGATGTTGATGCTATTCCTTTCTGTTTGTTAGTTTTCCTT
The DNA here is from genome assembly GCF_009761245.1 of Sapajus apella. Lineage (NCBI taxonomy): Eukaryota > Metazoa > Chordata > Mammalia > Primates > Cebidae > Sapajus > Sapajus apella. Next base: position 39,096,184 of record NW_022436942.1, read on the forward strand.
CTAACAGTCAGGCCCCTCTTCTGCTGGAGTTTGCTGGAGGTCCACTCCAGACCCTGTTTGCCTGGGTATCACCAGTGGAGGCTGCAGAACAGCTAAGATTGCTGCCTAGTCCCAGAGGGGCACCCACCAGATTGAAGTTTTGTCCCAGAGGGGCACCCGCCAGATGCCAGCTGGAGCTCTTCTGTATGAGGTATCTGTTGACCCCTTCTGGGAGGTGTCTCCTCAGGAGGCACAGGAGCAGGGACCCACTTGAGGAGGCAATCTGTCCCTTAGCAGAACTCAAGTGCTGTGCTGTGGGATCCACTGCTCTCTTCAGAACCAGCAGGCAGGAATGTTTAAGTCTGCTGAAGCTGCACCCTCAGCGGCCCCTTCTTCCAGGTGCTCTGTCCCAGAGAGATGGGAGGCCCTGGCTATTTATAAGACTGTGACTGGGATTGCTGCCTTTCTTTCTGAGATGCCCTGCCCAGAGAAGAGGAATCTAGAGAGGCAGTCTGGCTTCAGTGGCTTTGTGGAGGTGCGGTGGGCTCTACCCAGTTTGAGCTTCTCTGTGGCTTTGTTTACAATGGGAGGGGAAAATCATCTACTCAAGCCTCAGTAATAGTGAATGCCCCTCCCACCAGCAGGCTCGAGCTTCACAGGTCAACTTCAGTCTGCTATGTTGTCCGCAAGAAATTCAAGCCATTGATTTTGTATCCTGAGACTTTGCTGAACTTGCTTATCAGTTTCAGGAGATTTGGGGCTGAGACGATGGGGTCTTCTAGATATACAATCATGTTGTCTGCAAATAGAGACAATTTGACTTCCTCCTTTCCTATTTGAATACTCTTTATTTCTTTTTCTTGCCTGATTGCTCTGACTAGAACTTCCAGTACTATATTGAACAGGAGTGGTGAGAGAGGGCATCCTTGTCTAGTGCCAGATTTCAAAGGGAATGCTTCCAGTTTTTGCCCATTCAGTATGATATTGGGTGTTGGTTTGTCATAAATCGCTTTTATTATTTTGACATATGTTCCGTCAATACCTAGCTTATTGAGGGTTTTTAGCATAAAGGGCTGTCGAATTTTGTCAAAGGCCTTCTCTGCAACAATTGAGATAATCATGTGGTTTTTGTCTTTAGTTCTGTTTACATGGTGTATTACGTTTATAGACTTGCATATATTGAACCAGCCTTGCATCCCTGGGATGAAGCCTACTTGATTATGGTGGATAAGCTTTTTGATGTGCTGTTGCAATCGGCTTGCCAGTATTTTATTGAAGGTTTTTGCATCTATGTTCATCATGGATATTGGCCCGAAGTTTTCTTTTCTTGTTGAGTCTCTGCCGGGTTTTGTTATCAGGATGATGTTGGTCTCATAAAATGATCTGGGAAGGATTCCCTCTTTTTGGATTATTTGGAAGAGTTTCAGAAGGAATGGTACCAGCTCCTCTTTGTATGTCTGATTCCCATACACCAATAACAGACTTAAAGAGAGCCACATCAAGAACAACCTGCCATTCACAATTGCCACAAAGAGAATAAAATGCCTAGGAATACAACTAACAAGGAACGTAAAGGACCTCTTCAAAGAAAACTACAAGCCACTGCTCAACGAAATCAGAGAGGACACAAACAGATGGAGAAACATTCCATGTTCATGGTTAGGAAGAATCAATATCGTGAAAATGGCCATACTGCCCAAAGTAATTTACAGATTCAACGCTATCCCCATCAAGCTACCAATCACCTTCTTCACAGAACTGGAAAAAACACCTTAAACTTCATATGGAACCAAAAGAGAGCCCGCATAGCCAAGTCAATTCTAAGCAAAAAGAACAAAGCAGGAGGCATCACACTACTTGACTTCAAACTATACTACAAGGCTACAGTAATCAACACAGCATGGTACTGGTACCAAAACAGAGATATAGACCAATGGAACAGAATAGAGGCCTTGGAGGCAACACAACATATCTACAACCATCTGATCTTTGACAAACCAGACAAAAACAAGCAATGGGGAAAGGATTCCCTGTTTAATAAACGGTGTTGGGAAAACTGGCTAGCTATGTGCAGAAAGCAGAAACTGGACCCCTTCCTGACACCTTACACTAAAATTAACTCCAGATGGATTAAAGACTGAAACATAAGACCTAACACCATAAAAACCCTAGAAGAAAATCTAGGCAAAACCATTCAGGACATAGGCGTAGGCAAGGACTTCATGACTAAAACACCAAAAGCATTGGCAACAAAAGCCAAAATAGACAAATGGGACCTAATCAAACTCCACAGCTTCTGCAGAGCAAAAGAAACAGTCATTAGAATGAATCGGCAACCAATGGAATGGGAAAAAATATTTGCTGTTTACCCATCTGACAAAGGGCTGATATCCAGAATTTACAAAGAACTAAAACAGATTTACAAGAAAAAAACTAACAAGCCCATTCAAAAGTGGGCAAAAGATATGAACACATACTTTAAAAAGGAAGACATACATGAGGCCAACAAATATATGAAAAAATGCTCATCATCACTGGTCATCAGAGAAATACAAAGCAAAACTACATTGAGATACCATCTCATGCCAGTTAGAATGGCGATCATTAAAAAATCTGGAGACAACAGATGCTGGAGAGGATGTGGAGAAATAGGAACACTTTTACAATGTTGGTGGGAGTGTAAATTAGTTCAACTATTGTGGAAGACAGTGTGGCGATTCCTCAAGGACCTAGACTTAGTAATTCCATTTAACCCAGCAATCCCATTACTGGGTATATATCCAAAGGATTATAAATCGTTCTACTATAAGGACACGTGCACACAAATGTTCATTGCAGCACTGTTTGCAATAGTAAAGACCTGGAAACAACCCAAATGCCCATCGATGATAGACTGGACAGGGAAAATGTGGCACATATACACCATGGAATATTATGCAGCCATCAAAAATGATGAGTTTGTGTCCTTTGTAGGGACATAGATGAATCTGGAAACCATCATTCTCAGCAAACTGACACAAGAGCATAAAATCAAACACCGCGTGTTCTCACTCATAGGCGGGTGTTGAACAATGAAAACACATGGACACAGGGAGGGGAGCACTACACATTGGGGTCTGTTGGGGGGAAATAGGGGAGGGACAATGAGGGGAGGGGCGTTGGGGAGAGATAGCATGGGGAGAAGTTCTAGATGTGGGTGTTGGGGAGGAAAGCAGCAGATCACACTGCCACGTGTGTGCAATCTTGCATGTTCTTCACATGTACTCCAAAACCTAAAATGCAATAAAATAAATAAATAAATAAAATAATTTCAAGCCAATGGATCTTAGCTTGCTGGGCTTTGTGGTGGGATTTGCTGAGCAAGACCACATGGCTCCCTGGCTTCAGCCCCCTTTCCAAGGGAGTGAACGGTTCTGACTTGCTGACATCAAGGCTCCACTGAGGTAAGAAGAAAACACCTGTCACTCACTCAATGTCTGTCCAAACAGCGGCCCAGTTTTGTGCTTGAAACCCAGCGCCCTGATGGTGTAGGTATCTGAGGGAATCTCCTGGTCTGTAGGTTGCTAAGACCATGGGAAACGCATAGTATCTGGGCTGGAATGTACTGTCCCTCACAGCACAGTCCCTCAGGGCTTCTCTTGGCTAGGGGAGGAAGTTCCCTGACCCCTTGCACTTCCTGGGTGAGGTGATGCCCCACTCTATTTCTGCTTGCCCTCTGTGGGCTGCACCCACTGTCTAACCAGTCCCAGTGAGATGAGCTGGCTATCTCAGTTGGTAATGCAGAAATCACCTGACTTCTGCATTGGTCTCGCTGGGAGCTGCATACTGGAGCTGTTCCTATTTGGGCCATATTGCCCCAGTCATCCACCACATTAGTCTTAATGATCAATAATACTTATAAAATTTACAACCAATCTTTGCTGAGACTTTAATTACTCTCTTAGTCCAGGTCCCCCAGAAAACAAAGAGTCAGGCAAAAGCTTAGGTGAAATTTTTTATTAGGGAATGTAATCCAAGGAAAGCTGGTGTGAGTAAAAGGAGAATGCGATGAGGAAGAAGGGGATATATTCTCTATTCCAAATGCGGATATATTCTGAGCAAATCTTGGTACCACCTGGTATCAAATGCAACTGATTACTCACTCTTAAGCGTCTCCTTCCAAGAAAGCATATTAAACTACTACCACATCTTTGGATGGCCCATCTTGGAAAAAGAATTTATCTATGAACCCTCCCTCATCTTTCATTGCTCAAAGAATTCCATAAAGTGTGTCAGCTTCCTTGAACTTCGGTTGTGTTTTCCTTGTGCTTGTGACATTGTGAGCAAGTGAGGTGGGGTTCTATGCCTCAGTGGCAGCAGGAAGGCCATGGGACAGAAGATGCAAGGTGATCCATTGGCATGAAGTCCGTGCTGTTGGGAAAGCCTCCTGGAGCCCATATAGAGTTGGTCATTAAAGTGAAGGTTCAAGTGGTCCAATTGCACAATGGCTCCCAAGACAAAGGGGACCCAGAGTATCTGAGGTGGCACTTAAGATATATCTGACGTAATCACTTTTACCTTTGAATCTTAGTTACTATGTTAACGACCATCCATAAAATAGAGGCAATAAACTATCTCTGGGTGATTAAAAAATATACATATATATGAAATGGAACTCATCATGTGTTCTTTAAAACAAGATTCTTTTTTATCCTGCTTTTTTCATTAATGACATTAATATTTTTCATTAATGGCAGCAATTATTTAATTCATTTAAGTTAGAGACCTTGGAGTAAATGTTGACTCCTACTTGTTACTCTGTAATCACAGTCAGAAGCCTAGACATGTAGAACCTAGCTCCACAATGCCCCTTGAACCTTCTGGTTCATTTCTTTCCCATTGTCATCACTTTAACTCAGGCTTTGAGTACATTTTGCCTGAAATAGCCACCTGATGTTTTCCGTACCTCCTGCCTCTCCCTTCTCTTGCCAGAATAATCTCCCTAAAGCATCTGATTCTATTTTTTCTTCTTCAAAACATCATTTGCTTCCAAGAGTCTACTAAATTAAATCCAACCTTCATTATCTAGGACCTAGAAGAATCCTCAAATCAATTAAACCTGCCTTTTCTACCTAGTTCTGTTTTCTTAGCATCTGTGTACCTAATTGCAGCCAAATTGGATTTCACAGGTTTCCTTGGATACAAACTTTGCTTTCTTAACTTTATTTCTTGTTTATATTTTCCTGCAATCTTAAAGTGTCCTTTCTGCCACTGCTTTCTTCTTCAGAAGCACATCTTAAATTGCCCTTCCTGCATATGCTTCTTCATCAAAATCACATATCCTCCTTTCTTCAAATCACATCTTTAATGCTATCTCCTTCAGGAAGCCTGGATCATCCCATCAAGACTTTGTCTCATCACTGTCAGTGATGAGTTTCTTGCCTGGGTGTCTTTGCTTATCATGTAGGCTATTTTTTAACCTTCCCTTAAAGAGGTAGGGGATCATGAAGCTTCTCTATTCTCAGAGCTATAGGAGAATACCCCAAGTCGCTGTCTAGTTTAGGAGCTTGGCCCAATGTAGGGAAGAGGCGAGTTTGGCAGCATTGGATGAAGGAAATTGTAGGAAATTATGCTGCCAAGATAACCATGCTTTGTACTTCTAGATTAAGCCTTTGATCATATGAATCTATGGAAAGGTTTTGTTTCAGCTGCTATCGGCTGTGAAGGGTGCCTGATATAAAAGCTGGCTGATTTTGCAATGATGGGTAAACTACAGTATTTTCTGATTTGAATGAGCTCACAGAGCTAGGAGGGGGATAGGAGGAAAGTAATGTTTTCTTCTCTTTTCCGATGGATTAGGAAGGTGAAGTGGACACTGACTCTTATGTGCCCAAAGTGTTTGTGAATTTTGTAATTCACTTGTAAATGAGCTCTAAATTCAATACCTTTACAAAATGTAGTAAACAATAACTCAAGCAGTAAATCTCTACCACAGTCATTTGATATAATTATCCTCTAGGGTAGTGTGAAATATGGTTTAATTGACACTTTCAAACAGCATTTGCTTTATTTGGGCAGAGTTTTTTTTTTTTTTTTTCCTACTAATAACAGAATTGGAGAAAAATGACTCTTATTGCATGTAAGCTAACATTTTGTACCAGTGAGAATATATTTTGGTAGGAAAAAGCTAAAAGCTAAAAATAGTATCCTGGAAAAGTCATTTTTATCAAGCATATTCTGACTGAGAGAGGTCTTAAAACTCTTGTCTTAAGAAGCATTTAATCTTAGATGTGATTTTTTTTTTTTTGGTCATTTTAAGAAGGAAAAGAATTGCTCTTTGATATTGTTATTGGATATTAAACAAGGTTTCTGGTTTCAAAGTAAATAGGATTTTATTTATTGAGAAGAGGCCTGCTCTTAGAGAGGAAGCTGGCTAATTTTGGCCCGTTTCCCTGGGATCATAATTTCCTATCTGATGGGAATTTGAGGAGCGTGATTGTTTATATTCTAGAAAAGACAGTGGGAAGAAGAGAGGAAACAGCATCAAGGGGCTGACCTTTTGATCCAGCTGATAGCCACCGAATCCAAGATTTTAGAATTAGAATTGCAGGGCATTGTGAATGTATCTTCCTAAGGCCAGTAAAATATGATTCTGAGTTCTATGAAGAATGCAGGACTCTCTCTTGACCATCTCTTGAACCTGTTCTCTTTATCATTTCTCCTACTTCTTACTCTGTAATCACAGTCAGAAGCACTCAATAGTTCACAGTCAGAAGGGTAAATGGCACAGCTTCCTAGCTAGTCTCCTTGCCACTAGATTCAACTTGGGTTCATTTCACCCTGCAGCCTGCTACTTGCATTGTAATTGCAATGGCAGGGATTGTCCGTAATAGAGATTGTATATAATATAATACAGTCTCTGCCACTGTGATTACAACAGTAGCAGCAGACCACAGGGTGCAATAATGTTACCCCTTTGCTTATAAATCTTTGTTGTCTTGCTGTTGACTACAGGAAAATATCTAATACCCTTAACTTGACCCTTCACATCAGAGTTAATGGTCCCTTCTCCCATGTACTCTGTTACTGTATTGTGCTGAGTTGCTGACATGGCATTCTCACACCTACCCAGTGAGTTTCATAAAGGCCGAAACTATGTCGTATTTATCTTTGTACTTTCATCCTTTAATACAGTTTTTTATACATGGTAGATATTCATTAAAATTTTCAATTGTAAAACGCCACTTAGTAAACTAGATTATTTTCACTCTATTCACATGATGTAATTCAATTCAGGGACTATCTATTGAATGCCTATTATGTTTTGAAAACTTTCTTAGATTCATGATTTTTTAGAATTAATAATTTTTTTCATCAGTTGTCTTTAGAGACTGAGGTCAATTTGTGGGTTTTTCTTGTTTTCCTTTAAAAATAGTTTGTTTTCTCTTAGAAAGCAATAGTTAATTCTTTTGATCATGTTAAATGAAGCTCATTAGACGTTTTACCCATTTTTTTTTTTTTCTGGAGTAGAAGATTTTGAACATGCTGGTTGTCTTTGAGCTTGTGTCTTTAGCTTGACTATTTTACCACATCATTTGGTCAGTCATAGGATGGGATAGCTGGGGTGATAGATTTCTAATTTTCTTCTTCTTAATGCCTCTTTTCAGGTAATGCAAAAAGATGTGTGCCAAGTTATATCAAAGCAGCGGCAAGACTTAGTGACATAATGACAACATATATCATTTATTTAGTGTTTCTAAGTATGACAGGCACTATGCTGAATCCTAGCTGGATTATTTTATTTAACCTTCATCACATTCACTTTGTGAATGACAGCATAAAAGATTAAAAAAAAAGTTACATACCTGTTGTTATACAATTATCAAGCAGCAACACATGAAAGATTTAAACTCAACTCTCTTTCTGATTCTTGAGCCCAGATTTTGCCACTACTTCCAGTATTTCTTATACCTAAATAATGTGCAAACTCCTTGAGAAAAAAAAAATCGTAAGCATTCTCTCTCCTTGGAGGATCTTTCCAAAAATCCAGTTTGAGAAATACTGATTTAAGAAATTAAAGTTTTATTCTATGGAAATGCCTTTCAATATGAATTATACTACAAAAGAGAAGTTTTAGATTTGTAATGGGGTAAGATGACTTGTTAAAAGATTGCCTCAACATAAAAACACAAACCATACAAATCTCACCTCTTCACAAATTTGTTTGCAGACTTGGGTTCCTAGGCAGTGACAGAACCAAGGGACTATCTTTACCCCTGTAGTAGACAGCTATGGAGCATAGTCCAGATCTTGCCTTCAGAACCAAGACCCTCATTCCCCTGAGGACCAGAAGTGTCGACTGCTGAAAGTTCACGGCTGATTCCTTCCCCAAGAAATTCTTTTGGCTAAGCAAGTTTATATCCCATTCTTGGAGGCAGCATATTTTCTATGACTAGTTGTTTGGGGTGGGTGTGTGAGGGGGGACAAAGGCCCAGCTCCTTGTTTCAATTCAGCTCAGGTCTGAAGGGATATTCAAGCTTCAGAGAACCCTGTGAGAAGGGCTGAAGGCCTCTGCTACAGCTGCCTTGCAGGTCAACTTCTCTCTCTCCCTGTCCTGCTTTCCTCGCTCCCTCACAAGCATTATGGCTGAGAACACTTCACAACCAACCACCTGTATGTGAATATCTGGCTCAGGAACCAGGAGATTCGTGACAATCTCTAAAGCCACCTCAAGGAAACACTTAACATAAATAAAAACAGAATGATATCTTTGTGTATGCAGCTTAAGACAAGATTACAGAGCCTACCTCTCAAGCAGACTGTTGCCTCTTCAGCTCCTCCTTCAAATATTCTGGAGAAAAAAACACAAGAACTTTTCACTGTAACACACTGCAAGTGTAGACATTAAGTATCTGCAACAACTTCCTCATCCTTAGACACCATTATATAGAAGTCTCTAATCACTCCCTAGAGCAGAGAATCTATATAACACAAACTGGATTCATACAGTTTAGACAAAAACCAACCAGCCAACAAAACAAAACAAAATAAAAAAACAAACCGTAATAGCAGCTTTAATTATCTTGTTTGGTTTTCTAATTGGCCAAGTAAATAGAAAAGTTGACACCAAAACTCTTCGCTTTGTATCATGTAAATTGTCTAAAATTATAATGTAATATTTAGGCTAAGGCAGCTTAACTGACATTATGAGGATGATAGGATCATATAAACCCATAATGGGAGGTTCTCTGCGGGTTTATGTGGCACTAGTGGTCAATCCTTTTATCCTTTAGTAATCTTAAGCAGGAACAATTTGTATTGAGTTCCAGTAATTGGAGGTGTGCCTGAGTTGCTGAGGAGTAAGAATGCAAGAAATACAAAGGGAAATGCACAGTGACATATACTTATAATTGTACTTTGTTTGAGAACATGATTTTGTAAATACGAGAAAGAGATGAGTACAAAGTCATCATATGTCCAGTATAAATAACTCAAGCCCCAAATCCATCTGAGGCTCAAACTGTCTCCTTTGAATAATTTTGGATAGATTAAGAAAAAATACTATAAAAAATGAACAATTGCCAGATCCATTCTTTTCAAAACTTTGAGTTGTTTAAAAAGAAAAAAAAAGTATTTGAGATCACAGTTAGAATTAATATACATATATACTTCCACCTTCTGAACTTAGCTTTAGGATAAAATTCCAATTTATAAACAAAAAAAGAAATGAATACACTGTCACATCAAGATCAAAATAATTTTAAGTGTCCCTGTGTTTCCATTGTACAACCATCATGACATACTGAAATAATCAATGAAAGGTAAAAATAATTGTTCTTTTTCATTTAACAGTGCTATGGCAAAAAGAAAGTGAGACTAGGGGTCAGGGAAGAAGTTAGGAATAAGATGCAATACAAGATATTTGTGTTACTAATTATTAGTATTATTATAGAAATTAAGAGGAAAACTCTCTTAGGTGGTTAAGATGTGATAGCTAAGAAAAAATCCAGATGTAAATTCAGAAGATAATTTATTTGTGTAGTCTTTGCTAACAATGTTTATAGAAGTAAATGTCAAGGTAAGCTCCGCAAGGAGCAAAAGAAATGAGTCACATTTCTCTAGTGTCATTCCCAAGATGCTATCTTTTACCTTTCTGAGTATGCACAAGTCTGACACTGGGTTTCTGCTTCTTTATGGAAACAGTATGCAAACACTCAACAGCAGGATAGTCATTTTTCATATATGCTTTGTTTTCATTTCTATGACTGGAAAGACCAACTTTCCAAATGCAGAAATCTATGCAGTTGCTCTGCAAGTTGAGTCCCTGCTTGCACTCTGGATTTTATAAAGCAATTAGTTTTAAATATGGTCTTGGAAGAGAGGGTGTAAGCTTTGAATTAAAAACCCTTTTCTCTGTATCTTGCGTCCATATTGAACAAAACCAAGTTCTTTTAGAAAGTAGAAAGGTGTGAATAAGACTTGTCAATACCTTGGCCTTTTTGTGTTTTAGTCATATTTTTCTATGTTTATGAGACAGCATCTATCTAATCAACTATTATGTCATAACTTGACAAGCCAACTGGTGTTAGCCAGTCTCTTTTACAATACATTGGCTTTTAATGTCAAAAATATCAACTAATACTACTAGGAAGAAACACCATTTTACAGTTTACTTGTTGCTTTGTAATGAGGGTGATATGGCCCTCTTCTTGACACCTTGAATCACTGTTTCATTTTTTTAAATTTTACATTTTCTTAACTTCTGAACTTTCTGAAAATACTTCGTTACTTCTATTTCCTCACTGCCTACTAATTTTTAATTTCCCTGGGGTCTGAATTTAGCCCCATCGCTTTCCTGAAATTTTCTTCATTGTCACCAGTGACGTTATAGAAAACAAATCTAAAAACTTAAATTAACTGACTCATTTTTTTGACCTCTTCATAGCATTTGCTTCATTGACTGCCCTCATTGCTTTGAAACTCTTGTTTGTTCCCTTAACTTCCATGACCCCATATAAAACAAATTCTCATAACCAGCAGCATATCCTTTCAATTTCTCTATTTTGGTCATGGCTGAAAACCATGAACTTATTTCTGATTTATCTCTATTCCTTTCCTCTCCAGTCTTGTCTATTCTTCCTCTTTGATTTTCTATCTCTTTTCTTCCCAAATCTCCTATTACCACCCTTGTCCAAGTCTACGTCATACTTGTTCTTCTTAACTGGTTTCTTTGTATTCAGTTTTTTCCTCATTCCGATCATTACAAAACTACTGCCAATTTTTTCCCCAAAACAATTTTTATTGAACAAGTCATTCCATCATGCTCTGTGTTTGGAAGAGGCTGGATTCAAGCCAGTTGGGAATGCAACTGTTCTGATGATATATTTCCCCTAAATTAGACCGACAAATTGTTCCAGCAAAGATTCAGAGAAAACACATCAGCATTCATCTTGGATGTAGATGCTGAGGCCAATTTAATCTGAAATGTTGGTTAGACTGCATGAGCTAAAGGTCAGAACTTTGCTTTCAATGACAACTTGAAGAGTTGGAAGTTGGAATGGAGCCAGTGAAAGAATGTGCCGAAGAATTATAAGAGGCTCTAAACCAGAAAGAGCAGGTCAGTGTGAGAACAGTTGAGGGAAGATGTTATACAAGTTATCAAAGGAAATGGAAGTCAGGGGACTAGGGTGAGCAAATTTTGGCTGATAAATTACTAGAGAGAATGTGGGGATGAGAAGGGAGTGGCGAAGCTGAGTTCTATAGTGTATGCTGCTATTTTTGCGTTAGGAATAAAGGTGTGCTCATTGAACTTAGGAACACCAAAGAGGGAGGCAAAGGATTTTCTAGGCTGATTTTCCAGAGAGTGGTTCTTCCATGAATTCTTTTATATGACCTTGTTTTCCTCACATGAATCTAACAATTTTTCTCTAACCCATTCCCACATATCTGCCATATTTCCTGTCTATCATGCTATTATCTTTCTTCTCTGCTTTCATGAACTCTACCTTTCTTTTAAAATCCAGCTTATATTCTATCTGCACCAGGTAGTTTTTGGTTCAAAGCAATGGAAGCAAACACTGGCTAACTTAATCTGCCCTTACCTATTCATTCCCCCGAGAGGGTTTGGGGAGTCAGAGTTTATGGGAAGGACTCACATAATCCACAGAAGGCTAGAAGATCAGGGTTGAGGTACTTGGAACCACAGAAGCTCTGGAAGCTTAAGAAGCAGGAGGCACAGCAAGAGTCTCATGGAAAGAAGAGTTTGGTAAAGACTTGGTCACTGCCATTACCCCTGCCATGACCTTGACCTCCAACTATCCCCTGTCCTTGCATCCTCCTCTAATTCAAAATTCTACCCATAGAAAATCCAGTTGGCCCAAATTAAGTCACATGTCCATCCCTTGTCTGGTCCAGTTGGTGGAAGAGATCTCTGCTTCCATAGTGCATGGAGAACAATAGCTCCAACCAAGAGTATAGATGCTGGGGCCTTTCCCAAAAGGAAGAATAGAATTTTGTTAGGAAAAGGAGGGTCAGAGGCCCTGAGGGCAGGAACTTTATTTTTGTATTCTAGTACTCAAAAAAGGACTCTGCACACAACCTGTAATAAAGACTTTTTTGAAAGATGATATTGACCTACTGTTTCATTTTTGGTGGATTATGTCCTATGAAAATCACCTGCATGTTTTATTTAGTTTAAGGTGGGATGAATCAGAGGAGGGCAACTGACATTTACTGTATACTTACTTTAGGTACCATACAGACTATTTTCTCTTGTAATAATGATAATAATAAAAACTGGCATTATTTAGCTTTATTATTATTAATTTAGCTTAAGTATGAAACTCATTGATTTAGATACATTAGTTTATTTAATCCTCACAACAATTATTCAAGACAGGTCTCTTTTTTTTTTTTTTTGGCAGATATGAGTACTGTTGGCTAGAGAATTTTGTAACTTTCCCAAAGTTTCACAGAAGAGAATATGGAGAAGCAACTCAAAATGATTTCTGTCTGATTCCAAAGCACTTTTAACATTTTGTACTGCTTAAGTAGCAAGAAGAAGAACATACAATATCAATAAATGTTTCATGTCCTTCATCATTAACTACTCCAGTAAGTATCAGCAGGGAACTTATTTGAAATGTACATTTTCTGCCCCCCAACAGACCTACTAAATCAGAAACTCTGGAGATTGGGCCCAGAAATCTATCTTTTGGCATACTTTCCAGGTAAGTCTAATGTACACTATGGTTTTGAGAAGCACTGACCTACATCCCTTCTCACTGTTTGTATCTTTATGTGGCGCCACACCTATATAAGTTGTGCTAAACCTTTATGGTTTGATTATTGTATTCTTTTGTATGCCATCATTTAAACTTTATTTGTATTTTTTTATTTTTCAAATTCTATTTTGAATTTATCCAGATACAGTCTTGTAGGCTGCTCTTACTGAACTGAAGTCTCTCACATATATGAGAAAAATGTAAAAATATATGTGGAATGCACATGTAGGCTTCATGTCCATTTGCCTAGTGTACTGAACTGTTTTTCTCCTTTCTTTTCTCTGAGCATGTTTTATCTGCTGGGAGGAAAACAGAATGAGAAATGAAAATCCATGCAGCCGAGACTCATCTCTGCTACTTCATACCTTTTCCCAGCTTTTAGACAGTGACTTTACATTGCCTTCTCTTTCATCTCTTGCTGGAGTCTCAGTAAGGGTGTCAAACTATTAATTATGATTGTATATTTTACAAAATTTGCCTTGGATTCATTGAGAATCTGTCCAGATGATCAAGATTTGACCACTTACTAATTAAATATTCATTGTCTGTGCTCTAAAATGTAAAGATTGTCCGCTGATCACTGGGCCACAACACTTTTCAAGACCAGATAAAGTATTCCAAATGAATGAAGGTTCCCTGCCCTGTTCCTCTCACCTGCATGTCAAGCAGGTTGAACATTATGAAGCTAGTTTTGAAGATAATGCTAGAATTTATGAATGTCTTCCCTCATTTTCAACAGGGACATGAGTCGGGAAGGGCAAGATGAATTGTTAGCTTTCTCTTCTTTATACATCTCTCCTGTTATAGTTATTTAAAAAGTGCATTTTACTTAACTCTTTAATTCAATTAATTTAAATTTTTAAGTTTAAAATACTAATGAAGTCAGTAAATTTAATTATTTTTAATTGCCTAGATTAGGTTCTAGTTACTTCCTCTAGTATCTTTAAGGAAAACAATCTGAGTGTTTATCACTAGGATTTTGCTTCTGTATTTAAAACTTCCTTGATAAAAAGAAGCTCATTACCTTATTATTTTGTTATATTAATTGCCTATGCTAGCATTTATTTAGGCAGTGTTTGTTTAATCAATGGTTATTGACTATGGGATTGAAAGTGTCTTCTAAATCAATGAACAATTATTATATCTCTCCTGAACTTTTTAATTTTTTGAGATGCATATTAGAGGTGCTTATATATGAAATGTACTTGAAAATTAATGGCGCTGCCCAGAAATTCTGATTACCTGTACCTGGTCTCTCTATACTCCTCTCCCCTCTCCTCCCCCTCCCTCTCCCCTTCCCCCTCCCCTCCTCCTCCTTTCCCTTTCCCCTCCCCTCCTTCTCCCCCTACCTCTCCCCTTCTCTTCTCTTTGTTTTTCCGAGATGGAGTCTTGCTCTCTCACCCAGGCTGGAGTGCAGTGGTGTGATCTCAGCTCACTGCAACCTGTGCCTCCCAGGTTCAAGCAATTCTCCTGCCTCAGCCTGCCACCATACCCAGCTAATTTTTGTATTTTTAGTAGAGATGGGGTTTCACCATATTGGCCAGGATGGTCTTGAACTCCTGCCCTCAGGTGATGATCTGCCTGCCTCGGCCTCCCAAAGTGCTGGGATTATAGGTGTGAGCCATCATGGCTGATCTATTGAAGACTTTCATTTCTGAATGACAATCATACTCTTTAGCAATAATAATAAGTCTTGGTGATTTTAATATCTTCTATTTCAGTATCTGCAATGGTTAATTTTATTTGTCAACTTGACTGGGCCATGGGATGTCCATATAACTGGTCAAGTATTCTTGGTGTTTTTGTGAGGATGTTCTTATATGAGATTGATATTTAAACTGGTAGACTTAGGTAAAGCAGATTGCTTTCCACAAGGAGGGTGGATCTCATCCAATCAGTTGAAGGTCTGAATAGAACAGTAAGGTCAACTCTCACCTGAGTGAGAGAGAATTCTCCTGCCTGATGTCCTTTAAACTGGGACATTGGCTGTTTCTGGTTCTATAGCAGACTGCTGGTCTTTGGACTCAAACTGGGACATTGGCTCTGCAGATTTTGGGCTTGCCAACCTTCATAATTATGTGAAACAATTCCTTATAATAAACCTCTTCATGTCTGCCTATTAATGTCTGTCTTTTTCATATTGGCTTTATTTCTCTGGAAAACACTGATGAATCCTTCTGATTCTCACAGTTCCTGGACTTGCTTTTTTTGTGGAAATGTCTCTACTCACGGTCTTCAGTTTCTCTCCCTTATTCTCTCTTGGTCCCACTAGAACCAGGCTTTCACTCTTACCATTTCATCAAAACTACTCTTCTCAAGTTCTCTAGTGATCTACCCACAGCTAAATTCAATGCTTCAATTCTCAGTCCTCATTTTACTGATTGAAACTATATTGAGAGTCCAACCACCTTTGCTAGCGCTATTCTGGTCGCAGCTGGCATCACCTTTCACGTCAATTAGTAAAATAGCCTCTTGCCTGGTCTCCCTGCCATCCCTGGGTCCTCATAGAATTTACTCTCCATGTAGTAATATGTTAACTTTTTGACTTCATGAAGTATATCTCATGATATATTTTCACCTCTTGCACTACTCTGTTCCTAGTTTTCTCTGTTCTTACCACCCTAGCTTCTTTGCTGGTTTTCAAACCTTCCAGGAATGCCTCGGGCTTTTGGACTTGCTCTTCCTTCTACCTGGAACATAGTTTCTCTAGGTAGCTACAAACAACAGTATTGGTATTTTTCAAATGTCTCCTACCAGGGAGGGCTTTTCTGACCACCTTGTCTAAAATTGCTGTCTTCATCCTATTCCTACCCTTCCAGCTATCTCTTCATTCTCATTTTTTCTCTGATTTTTTTAAAAAATGGTATTTGTCAGCATTGATATATTATGTACTTTATTTATTTATATTTATTTCTTGGAGTTCAGTCTCTCTTCCCATTCCACTAGAATGTAAACTCCAGAAGGGTAGAGGTTTTGATCTATTTTGTTTGCTATGGTGCTCTCCGTAACTAGAATATTACTTGCACATGATAGTGTTAAATAAATATTTGTTAGTTGGATTAATGCTGTCAGTCACAGAAAAAAAAGTGCATATTTTCTTGTAAGTTTCAGAAATGAGATATTACTAACGTAGAAAGGCTATTTTCCTCTCCAATGACAATACAGACTTGTTTAAAATATAATCAACAGGAAATATTTAATCTCTCAAATTTTATTCTATTAAGTCAGTTGTAGCTATCCAAAAGCTCTGTGTGGTATTTGTACTAAAATGCCAGTGGTTACTATAATTTCATGTTACATAACAGTATCTAGGTAGCAAAGAAAAAAAAAAACATGTACTAAACTGCTATTTTAGTGAATATTCAGTTATCATCCAGTTGTCTAAACTTCTGGCAAAATCCATTGTGAACACTTATTTTCTGTTTACAATAAAAGACTTTGGTATGGTGTTTCAGAAGGATCACTTTAACCTGCGTAGACAGTACTTTGATGAACTTGCTGAGAAATGGAATTGACCAAAACCTCTTGCCAAATTAGATATTTGACCCAAGACAAATCAGGACATTAATTTGGATGTTTTATCATTTTTCTGCTCAGTGCCCAGACCTTAACATGCTTTCAAAACAATAATTAATGCTGACCAAATTCTAAGAATTTATTTTTAATCCTGATTTTACAGATGAGGAAGCAAATGGGAAGAAGTTAAATGGCTTATTTAAAGCCCCATCACAAATTAACAGCAAGCTGGAACTCTATGTAAGGCACTCTGGCCTCATGTTTCTAAGTTTATTAGTGTCATGTTCTCATGCCAGGGTAATTACTGGAAACCAGTCTTGGGGAACATAACTGATCTTTTAGGGTGCTGCTATGATGACTAGAGACTTCCCCATTAAAATTCACGGCCTCAAATGAGATCTGGTTCACATCGGTAAAAATAGAGCTCTAACCTGTGTTTCTGTTCTTCAGGAAGAAGCATCACTTTGGTGACTCCCAACCTTTTAGATAGAGGAGCCAAAATAATAGACTTAACAGAAAAATTAAGATTTCCATATTATCTGATGTTAGTACAAACTAGTGTTATGGTCTATAAATAAATCTAGGGTTAGAGTTTCCTTCTCAGAGATGATATAATTAAGTTAGATGTCATTTTATTAGGCAGTCACACATGCAATTATACAGATGTGGAGTAGCTTGTGAATCAGAATGAATGAGTTCCTAACAGGGTATAGGAGATTCTTACCGAATCTTGCCTTAGGGGAAAGGCTCCTTTCTTTCTGTTAGAAAGAAAAGCTTAGAAGTATAATTATATTTGGTAAAAAGTGCCAATTGGTTGATAAGATTATTTTCTTATTCTTTCATATTCTTAGTTTCCTCATCTATAAAATAGTGATCATAATATCTCTAATGAAGCTGTTGTAAGAATTAAATAGAATAATCTAGAATGATTTTAGTACAGTTCTTGGCACATGGTAAGTGCAACATAATATTAGTGTTATCAGTCTTCTTCCTCTGTTTTATTATTATCATTAGCAAATGACGATGAGAACATGCGTTCCCCAGATGAATAGGAATGGGAAGAGTGAGGGATATTTTTTATTCCTTGTATTTGAAAGACTGGTTACGAGAGCTTTTACTGCCAGTTGCAAGATGAGAACATCAATTACTTTAGTAGTCAAATGATTCCAACACTGAAAACCAATAGCTGCATTATCATTTTGAAGCAAAAAAGGCCAATGTCAAGAAAATATAGTCTATTTTTTTATTTAAAAAATGGCAAGAGTATAATAACAGACTGTAGCTACATAGTGAATCAATGTGTTCTCAGAGAATATAAGTGAAAGTCGGAAGTGTAAAATTAATATTGATTACTGATACATCTTTAGCAACTAAAACGTTTTTGGATTGAATGATTAAATGAATTGGTGGATGGATGGTTGTTTCCTATCCTAAGCGAAAGCCTCTGAACATGTCCAGTATGGTAAATATTTAGACTATCTTACCCACTGTCTTTTCCAACTACCTTTTAGTGTGTCCTTTTGTACTGCAGAGACTGGGAAGCTAAACTTCAGTCTCCTACATTCCTTTATAGCAAGGGTCCTAGATATGGCCAGTCAGATGAATTCACATAGGATTTGAATTATGCAGTGAAGAGAGAAATAATAAGAAATATCCATTTTGCTAGTGCAGATTTGTTGGTGGGATGGCATCCTAGGCTGACCTTGGAAATGGCAGCTCTTTGATCATGCCAGGTGAAGCAGCTGGCTTGGAAGTGTATTTTTGCAGTAGGATCTTGGGAGTTATTCCTGGACCCTCTGCACAGAGTTTACTAAGTTAGCTCTCCTGATTACTCTCCTAATTACTAAGTTAGTTCTCCTTTTTAATGCCTGGAAACTGTAGCAATCCCTTTTTATTTAAATAAGTCAATATAACTTTTGCCCTTTATAACCGAGCCTTAACTCACACATTGGTTCCTCCAAGTAAGAATTTTCAGTGTTGAAATTCCATGGCACAACTTCATCTTTTGCATCTTTTTTTGTATCTCATATTGGCCAAATGCCACTTCCCTCCTTAAATATTGTCTGATTTCTCCAGCTAATGTGCACTGTCTTTTCTTTGATCCACTAGGGTTTTGTTGTTGTTTGTTTGTTTTATGGTTTTTGTCATATTCTACTTTGATTTCAAGTTACTCGTACTTTATTCAAATGCAAGCTCTTTGAGGAAATATAAAATTAAAATATACTTAAAGCCTTTTTGAAGTCCCACTGTGCTTATCAGAGTGCCATAAAGATAGTAGATGCTTAATGAATATTAGAGGAATTTAAATCCAACAAAATCACTTTAGGAAGGCTGCCTTTAAAAACATGCCTAGGAGTAGTATGCCTATAGTTTAAACTATCATTTACATGTAACTGCTCAATCTCTTCCCACCACTTCTAAAATATTTCCGTCTGAATGTTCTACTAACATCCTACACTGAAGATTCCCTAAACTGATTTCATGACCTATATCCTCTGACTTTCCTTTCCTTTCCAGTTTCCTATGAGTGGATGCCAGACATCATCATTCTCTTACCATGTTATTTAAGCCCTGGGCAAGAATCCCAACTACTGTATTCTTCTCTTGTTACATTCAACAAATAATCAAGTCACATTCACTCAGGTTCCACCTGCCTTGCCTCTCTTCTTTACCGTGTTCTCTCTAGTGATGACATTTTGAGTGTACCTCATTTGTCATGTAGATTCTAGCACTGATCTCCTTCATACGATAGATGTCTTCTGGGAGCATGTTTATTACATTGTTTGAGTAGTTTTTCATTTTACCAGCAATTGTTTTTATTCAACTTTAGGGTCAGTACAACTGGATATGATGTTCAGAGGTAAATTACTGGTTTCTTTGGGTCCTGAGTGACTGTACCTGGAGTTTAGTTTTGAAACAGATTGCTTTTGATGTTTGCTTTGTTAACTATTTGTGTTCAGCTCTATCAGAAGATGTAAGATTTCAGACAGTATTACCATCATTAAGTAAACAAAGGAATACATCAAATATTATTAATTTCTTTATTACTTCATTAAGAAGTAGAGCACAATGTTAAAAAGTGAGGGTATAATGTTAAAACAAACTATAAACAGGTAAAATTACTTTTAGTAATAATATACTGGGTTAGGATCCCCATGGGTCTGCCATTAACTACCTGATGATCTTGGGGAAGTTACTTCATCTCTCTATGCTTTAGTGTCCTCATATATAAAATATGGCTAAGAAGTATACCTACCTCTTACTATTATGGTAAGAATTGAATGTCAGCATATGTAAAGTCCTTAGAATGGCACCTAGCTCATAGAAAATATGTAGTGTCAGTTAGTATCATTACTATTTATGTAATATCAACTTGATCATTTTAAGTATTAAATGATGTGAAATTCTGACTAAGAGAGAAGAACTGGTATCTTTGTAAATATAATGGATACCACTAATTTTAGTAAATAAGTGATTTTTCCCACATGTGTGAAATAAGTATACATAGAATAACTTCTTTATGTTCACCTAATTTACTAAATTTACCTTCAGAAAAATAGTGTACAAAGATTAAATTAAATCCTGATATTGTTAAAAATAGTTTGCTTCACAAGTCTTATAAAGAACTAATGATATTCCTGTAGCTTTTGCAGGTGTTTATTGAGGCATGGTGATCTTTTTATTCTTGTATCTTTATTTTTAAAAGAAAGAGCTGGTAATTATACTCTTGTCACATTTCCCAAATTCTTAAGTTACATAAAGTGGGGAGGTGATTTCAAGGGAAAAAGGCAAGATATTTTTTATTAGCTCTAGAGATAAAAGTAAGCCGTGGCATTATCTTTCTGTTTTTCTTCTCTTTTAGCCTCATTTGTGTAACTTTGATATTGGCAGTGTCTTGTCTTTATTTTTCTCTTCTAATTGAAAAGTGACTATGAATAAGACTCATTTTTCAATCATCAAGATATATCACCAGGTGACAATTTTCAGGTATGGAAATATAGAAAAGCAGGCACTTTTATTTCTTGACCATCATGAGCAACAAACATACTCTATGGATGCTGCCTCCAGAGAACTTGAGTATTCTGAGCACTTACTGTTCAGCACCATGCTGCTCAATGCTGGAAGAGCTCAATACACACACAGTGAGTAAATAAAGAGGTGTTCTCTAACAACAGGCAGATTTGTTTCATTAGCCCTTGCTGTATCTTGATTAAAATCTCCCTAAAGGGTGTCAGCCTCCTTTTGCTTTCCTTCCCAGTCTTTTTCCTAGGCTCTCTGAGACTCCAACAAAGAACCAGGCACCATTCAAAATTTTTTGTGTCAGTTCAACAAAAAGTCGTAAGTCAAGAATTTCAGGTTGCTTATATTTTACAGGGAGTCTGCAAAGTTCATGATTAAGTATGATTTTCTATATATGTATGTAGTAGAAAAAGTGTTTTTATATTTTAAAATCAGCAGCAGAATTCATTTTTGGGAGAAGAGAGGCTGTTTAAGAGAGGACCCTAATGGCCACCCTGAGAATGAAATGGGAAAGAAACTGATCCCTACACTCCCTTCTCAGCCTTCCTTCCCCATCCTCCTGGGCTTGGCCCACATAAGATAGACCGAGATCAGGAGGGAGCTGTATTGCTTGCTTAGTGTACTGAATGGGAGAACTTTTGAGTTTCCGAAAGAAGACAGAGAGAGGAGGAGAGAGACTCCTGAGAAGGAGATGGTTAGAGAAAAACTTAGATCAGCACTGTCCAATAAAAACATATTGTGAGTCATATTTAATTTTAAGTTTTATAGTTAAAACAAACTACAAACAGGTAAAATTACTTTTAGGAATATATTTTACATTGACAGCACATCCTGATTTGGACTAGCTAAATTTAAAGCACTCAGTGGTCACATGTCTAGCAGTTATAGTACTGGATGGCATAGGTGTGTAGAAAGGAGCCCAGCATCATGGCCAGAACTTGGAGTCCTTTGAAGAAACATAGTGAAAGTTCTGAGTGGTGAGAATGGAGGTGAATTCTTCAATTAAAAATTTTCATTCATTTTCTGTGTTGGGTCAAGATATAACCTCCTTCCCATTTTCTCTATATCTTCAGTAAAATTCTGTTATTTAATGTAAGATATCTTTGGTGGAACTACTTTGCATCTGTATTGGCAGCAACTACCACTATTCCTTAACCACTCTCCCAATCCCAGGAGATAACGTCTGCCCTTCACTTCTTGCAGCCTAGGAAAGCCAACTCTTATTCATTTGATGGCCCCTTAACACCTCCTGTGTCTGTTTCCTTCTCTCTATCCCCACTGCTTTGGTTGCATTAGACAATCTCAGGAAAAGAGATTGTGTTCTGTAGTTGGGCAAAATGAGGCAGAGAAAATGAAACAGCCACCAGAATCTAGAGGTGAGTGAGGAAGGGAATCCAGCAGAAAGGATGAGTCAGGGAAGACGTAGAGACACAGCAAGGGTGGCAGAAGAGGGACTTTCCCACGCTACAATGGATGGGAACTGGACTCCTTTTTATTTAAACATAAAATTAAATCTGGAGAACTTGGGACCACTTAGGCAACTGGCAATTTTTATGGAAAGGCATATGTGCAAGAGATGGGAAAGACAGGCTGGGATGAAGTAACATAGCAATATTTGGGGAAAATAGTTGAATGACAAAGGCTGACCTAACCTAATTAGGTATAAACTTATCGTGAATTGACATTAGGCTTTTTATGGTCTTCATTGTCATGTTTAATGGAAATATTCATACATTTTATAGGAGAAATATTAATGTATATGATAATGGGGTGCTACCCCATACCCTACTGTGGGATGTTACATAATAATATAAAGTATATGCATCCTGTTAACTTTCTGAAGTCCCTAAAGTTTAGAATTCCAAATTTACAGCTGACTTCTTGAGTTTCCAATAATGGACTATGGATCTGAATTTGGTAAAGGGATGGGGATGAATAGGAAAAGCTTTTTTGAACCCTTCAAATCACAACCTAAAGGTCACTGCTTGATCTGCGTGTGTTCAAAGTGATCTCTGCTGATGGACACACCTTCTCTCCCATTAATTGAAAAGTATTCTTCCTCTCTTTCCCTTGCCAGCCTTCATTTCTCCCATTTTTCATGTTTTTCTTTTTACCCCCTGGAGCCCTGTGGAGTTATGTATAGTTCCCTGCACTAAATTCTTGCATTGCTGAGTGGTCAGGAGAAACTCGAGCCCCAGGCTATGGAACGCTTGTTAGAGGTTCACTTCAGAGGGGTTTGTTTTGGAGCAGAAGAGGTTTGACGCATGTCCATTGCATTTGACAGAGTGTTGTTTGCTCATGATGGCATAAAGGAGGCCATCAAGAGCAAGTAACAGAACATGAGCAGTTAATAATGTGCTCGACATTGCATCAGTCACTATTTTGTTTATAGAACAGTGATTTCGATCTTATTGGACCGATAAACTGCTCATGTAGTATGCTATTCAGGTGTACTATTTTTATATCTATCTAGTTCTTCCATGCTAAAAGAGGTACTCTAAAAGGGACTGGTTTACACTCAGAAAATAACTTATTTGGCCAGAGAGATAAATGTATATTTCCTCTGTGTATTTCTTAATATAACATCTGATGCAAACCAAAGAAATGAATGCCAATAATTATAGACAGGAGTTTGCTCACTCTCAAATAGAGTACTGTGTGACCAAAGGTCCTTGTTCCCTACAAAACTCTCTACAATATTTTTTTCTGTTTACCTCATTGAGCGAAACTTCTTTCAAGAATTATATTTGTCCTCTATGTGATATTCATTTTGAAAATGATTCTCTTTCTATGCAGCTACAACAGAATAATGTGTTTCTTGCTGAAAAGAATGTAGAGTGATTTCTTATCCAATAAAAATGAAAAGTTAAAGCTGTTCAAAGGAAGCTTCCAAACTGACCTGCAAAGGAAACTCCAGAGATTTACCTCAGTAGTCTGGGAGATAAAAGGGGAATGTTAAGGATTCATCCATCTGCATTTATCTTTCATCTAGGCGAGTGATGTGCCAGTCATTGGATTTTTGCTGTTTCCGAGACAGTGAACAAATATACAATTACTGGAGAAGGGAAAACCTGCAGCCTTGGAGTAGAGCAAAGAAAACTCAAAAGTAGGTCTTAAGTTCACAGACATTCATTGTGATTATCTCAGCAAGGGGCCTTATAGTTGTTGTTCACATTTGGTGAGTCATGGTTCATGACTGAAGAGCAAGAGCCCTTTCCCCAGGAAGATGCATACACCCATAACTGTTTTATATAATTTATGGAAGTGTGCAGATTCTCTGAAGCTCATGTCTGTACTCTACTGTAAGTCTAGAAAAAGAAAGGCATAGAAAACAAGTAGAAATAGATGCTGTTTATTTTTGCTTTTAAAAGCAATTTCTGAAAAATTATGCTTATATTTATATTTTAAAGAAATTACAATGAAAAAGATAATATTTAATCATTTGATCTTTGAACTGTTCATGGCAGAAATGATATAATAAGAATCACAATAAAATTAATTTGAAAATGTTTGTGAGAAAAGGTAGGTGAAAATAAACCTTTAAGATTTATCTAAAGTCTAAAATGTCAGTTTATGGATGGATTTCCACAATCAAAAATTTTCCTAGGTGGAAATTTGGCCAAATGCCTAGAGCCAGGAATTTAGGATGGTTTCTAATTGAATAAACCATCCTACATAGTTAATCCACATGAACAAAAAGCAACTCTAAATTCAAAGGAATAATAAGATCTAGGATGGGAGGCAGAGACTAAGAGGCAAACTAAGATTTGATAGAAACTAAAAAAGGCAAGATGAGCCTAAAGTATCCCATGGTTAGCAGCAGAGTCACAACTTGTCAAAGAGGTATGCCCTGACCACACAATCTAAAGTAATTTCAAATTACTTTTCAACCCATTACCTGCTTATTTCTTTCTTAGCACTTAAAATATTCTGAAATTATTTTGCTTAGTCACATATTTTACAAGCTCACGGTCTATTTCCTCTATTAAAATGTAAGCTCTCTCTAAAAAAAAATCAAAAATGAAATAAAATTATCAGTTCATCTGGAGACATTAAAAGCAGAATTCTGTACAAAAAAAAAGTGATCTGTGGGAATAGGGCCATTTTATTCATACTTCAATTAGTATTGCTACTTTGGAGCATAGAATTACACCTTTAGCTATTAGGCGTCTCCTTTAGATAGACCCCTTGTGGGTTGTAAATACTCTAGAACAGAGGGAATGATGATGGTAAGAGGCAAGGGAAGAGTCAACTAGTTACTGAAGAGTCTCTAGTCACTAGTAGACTAGTCAACTAATGTCACTGTGAATGTGAATGGCTCGCTAACTTAGAAGACATTTAAAAATTACCATGAATTTTTAGAAGAAGCATTGACTTCTGTGCCTTATAGAATCTAACAATAGTGTCTAATCATTCACTTGTCTGTGTTTTGCAGTTCACTTTACAGACATTATCAGTTGAGTCTCTTTACAACTATGTATGGTATTTATTTTTACCATTATTGTTTTTTAGACAAGGAAATTAAGGTCAGAGAAGTCAAATAATTGCCCCCAAAATTTAAGTTGTGATAGATGTGGGACTTCTTTTTACTCAGTTGAGAATAGTACATTTCATGTTAGAGTCATCTGGCACTATCAGTGAGAATTTGTGAAATTAGACTGGTTTCTCCTAGGGCAAGAAGGAACAGGGTCACCTGAGCATGTTAGGCTTCATGTCAGAGAGGAGCACTGAAAGGTGGGGTGTGATAAAATAGTAGCTCTTGGTGGTTGGGGGTTTAATAGTGAAGAACAGAGAAAACAGATTCTCTTACTTTTCAGTTCTTTTGGAATCCAATCCAAAGTAGCACTGTTTGATGAGTTGAAAGAGGTCTTTCAGGTACGTAGATTAGGTCTTTTCACATACTCCCATATTTCTTGGATGCTTTGTTCATTTCTTTTCACTCTTTTTTTTCCTCTAATCTTGCCTTCTTGTTTTATTTCATTGAGTTATTTTCAGTCTCTGATATCCTTTCTTCTGCTTGGTTGATGCGGCTATTGAAACTTGTGTATGGTTTGCAAAGTTCTTGTGTTGTGTTTTTCAGCTCCATCAAGTCATTTATATTCTTCTCTAAGCTGTTTATTCTAGTTAGCATCTCATCTAACCTTTTTTCAAGGTTCTTAGTTTCTTTGCGTTGGGTTAGAACATGTTCTTTTAGCTCAGAGAAGTTTGTTATTACCCACCTTCTGAAGCCTGTTTCTGTCAGTTCATCAGACTCATTCTCCATCCAGCCTGGCTCCCTTGCTGGTGAGGAGTTGTAATCCCTTGGAGGAGGACAGGCCTTCTGGTTTTTGGTGTTTTCATCCTTTTTGTGCTGCTTTCTTCCTATCTTTGTGGAATTATCTACCTGTGATCTTTGTAGTTGGTGACTTTCATATGGGGTCTCTGAGTGGACATCCTTTTTGTTGATATTAAAGTTATTTCTTTCTATTTTTTAGTTTCCTTCTAACCATCAGGCCCCTCTGCTGTAGGCCTGCTGGAGGTCCAATCCAGACCCTGCTTGCCTGGGGATCACCTGCAGTGGCTGCAGAACAGTAAGGGTTGCTGCCGGTTTCTTCTTCTGCTATCTTTATCCCAGAAGGGTACCCACCAGATGTCAGCCTGAGCTGTCCTTTATGAGGTGTCTCTTTGGATATACAGGGATTGGGGAGCTGCTTGAGGAGAAAGTATGTCCCTTATAGGAGCTCAAGTGCTAAGCTGGGAGCTCCTTAGTTCCATTCAGATCTGCTGGGCAGGTATATTTAAGTCTGCTGCAGTGGAACTCATAACTGCCTTTTTTCCCAAGCGCTCTGTCTTGGGAAGGTCGGACTTTATTTTTAAGTTCCTGACATGCTGCTGCCTTTTTTCAGAGATGCCCTGTCCAGAAAGGAGGTAGTCTAGGCCAAGTCTGTCAGCAGAGGCATTGCTGAGCTGCCGTGGGCTCTACCCAGCTGTGTGAACTTCCTTGCAGTTTTGTTTAAAGAGGTACAGTTAGAACTGCCTTGGTAATGGCAGACTGCCTCGGTAATGGCAGACTGCCTTGGTAATGGTGGACTGCCTCGGTAATGGCAGATTGCCTCAGTTGTGGTGGTGGAGGATTGCGTCAGTACTGGCTTGGTAATGGCTGACGCCCTTCCCCCCACTGAGCTCAACCATCCCAGGTCCAGCTGTGCTTGCTGCGAAACTCTCAATCCAGAGCATTTCAGATTGCTGGTCTTTGTAGGGGTGGGACCCGCTGAGCCAGATCACCTGGCTCCCTGTTTCAGCCCCCCTTTTTTTCAGTTGAATGGGCCGCTCTGTCTCCCAGGTGTTCCAGGTGCCAGTTGAAATGGCCACCCAGATTTGTGTGAGTTATTGTGAAGAGACCTGCAGTGCTAGCTGAAACAGACATGCTGAAAACTTGTGGCACTTTTCAGCCTGGGAATCTCCTGGTCTGTGGGCAGTAAAAACTTGTTTTGAAATGCGGTGATCACTCACTGTCTGCATTGTTCTCACCAGGCATTTCACTCCAGAGCTGTTCCTATTCGACAAATTGGATCTAATTAAACTCCAGAGCTTCTGTACAGCAAAAGAAACAATCATTAGAGTGAATTGGCAACCAACAGAATGGGAAAAAATTTTTGCAATCTACCCATTTGACAAAGGGCTAATATCCAGCATCTAAATAACTAAAACAGATTTACAAGAAAAAAAACAAACAAGCCCATTAAAAAGTGGGTGCAGAACATGAACAGCCACTTTTCAAAAGAAGATATATATGAGGCCAAAAAATATATGAAAAAATTCTCATTATCACTGGTCATTAGAGAAATGCAAATCAAAACTACATTGAGATACTATCTCACACCAGTTAGAATGGCAATCATTAAAAAATCTGGAGACAACAGATGCTGGAGAGGATGTGGAGAAATAGGAATACTTTTACACTGTTGGTGGGAATGTAAATTAGTTCAACCATTTTGGAAGACAGTGTGGAGATTCCTCAAGGACCTAGAAAGAGAAATTCCATTTGACCCAGCCATCCCGTTACTGGGTATATACCCAATGATTATAAATCATTCTGTTATAAAGACACACACACAGAGATATTCATAGCAGCACTGTTTACAATAGCACAGACTTGAAACCAACCCAAATGCTCATGGATGATAGATTGGACAAGGAAAATGTGGCACATATACACCATGGAATACTATGCAGCCATAAAAAACGATGAGCTTGTGTCCTTTTTAGGGACATGGATGAATCTGGAAACCATCATTCTCAGTAAACTGACACAAGAACAGAAAATCAAACACCACATGTTCTCACTCATAGGCGGGTGTTGAACAATGAGAACACATGGACACAGGGAGTGGAGCATCACACACTGGGGTCTGTTGGGGGTCATTCGGGGAGGGACAATGGGACAGTCCAGGTTGGGGAGGAATAACATGGGGAGAAATGTCAGATATAGGTGATGGGGGGATGGAGGCAGCAAACCATATAGCCATGTATATACCTATGCAACAATCCTGCATGATCTGCACATGTACCCCAGAACCTAAAGTACAATTAAAAAATATATACATATATGTATATATGTATGCATATATATGTATACATATATATGCATATATGTATATAAAAGGAAAGAGGTTTTAGGCATGAGAAGAGAAAGCAGAGGCCCAATCCGTTTTATGCTTCATTCTTTGCTAAGGAAGATGCTGAGAAGATCTTCCCTCTCAAATTCCAGCTCAAAGTGAAAGGTCAGATGTACTAGAGCTAATAGTGACAAAGACATGGTATGTTGTAAACCTAATGACAAAGTAGATGCAAATAAATGACTTGGGACTGGAAGATACTCATCCCAGAGTGCTGTAGGAACTCCGGAGTAAACCAGTCCATAAATATAAGACAATTTACTCACCCATGACCTTTGAGTATTCCTAGAATTTGAGGATGGGTAACAATCCAATTACCTGTTGCAAAAATGTAGCCTTTGTGTTAATTTTTAATTTTATCTATTTTTATTTTTTATTATTTTTTTTTGAGACAGAGTCTCACTCTCTTGCCCAGGCTTGAGTGCAGTGCCACAGTCTTGGCTCACTGCAACCTCTACCTTCTGGGTTCAAATGATTCTCCTGCTTCAGCCTCCCGAGTAGCTGGGATTACAGGTGTGCACCACCACGCTTGGCTAATATTTGTATTTTTAGTAGAGATGGGATTTCACCATGTTGGCTAGACTCTTCTCAACATCTAATCTCAGGTGATCCACCTGCCTCTGCCTACCAAACTGCTGGGATTACAGGAGTGAGCAACCACACTCGACCATGTCATCTATTTTTTAAATGAAATAAGTACTTTATTTTTTAAACAGCAATTTTAGTTTTACAGCAAAATTTAAGGAAAGGTAGAGAGATTTTTCATATATTTCCTTTATTAATCGTTTTGGACTACCATAACAAAGTCCCATAGTGTGGCCTTATCAACAATGAAAATTTATTTCTTAACATTCTGGAAGTTGAGAAGTTCAAGAGTGACACGCCAGCAGATTTGGTGTCTGATGAGGGCACATGTTCTGGTTCATAGCTATCTTCTCATTATGTGCTCACATGGCAGAAGGAGCAAGGGAGTACTCTGGGGTCTCTTTTATAAGGGCATTAATTCCATTCATGAGGGTTCCAGCTTCATGTCCTAATCAACCCCTCAGAGGCTCCACCTCCTAATACCATGACATTGTGGGTTAAGATTTCAACATGAGAATTTATGGGGGACACACTTACTCTGTACCATCTCTATCTTTGCACCTGTATACCCTCTCTCATTATCAACATCCCCTACCAGAGTGGCACATTTGTTAAAACTAATGAACCTGCCTTGACACATTATAATCACACAAAGTCCATAATTTACATTAGAGTTCATTCTTGGTGTTATATACTTTATGAGTTTGTACTCATAAATATATAATGATATATTTTCACCATTGTAATATCATATAGAGTATTGTCACTGCCCTACAAATCCTCTGTGTTCTACCTATACATCCTTCCAATTCCTGGCAACCATAGATATTTTTTATTGTCTCCATAGTTTTGCCTTTCCCAGAATGTCACATAGTTGAAATTGTACATATGTAGACATTTCAGATTGGCTTTTTTCACTTAGTAATATGTATTTAAATTTCCTCAATATCTTTTCATGTCTTGATAGATCATTTCTTCTTAATGCTGTTAAACTAAAGTAAAATAGAGACCAGGGCTGAAGAATCTGTAAGTAAACAAAGTCAGTTAGGTCTCATATGTGACTTTAATCTTGTTTGATTTGCAAACGTAATCAAAACTTAATTTGAGGCTGGGCACAGTGGTTCACGCCTGTAATCCCAGCGCTTTGGGAGGCCGAGGCGGTGGATCACTTGAAGTCAGGAGTTCAAGACCAGCCTGGCCAACATGGCAAAACCCCGTCTCTACTAAAAATACAAAAATTAGCTGAGCATGGTGGCTCATGCCTGTAGTCCCAGCTACTCAGGAGGCTGGGATAGGAGAATCAGTTGAACCTAGGAGGCAGAGGTGCAGTGAGCCAAGATCACACCACTGCACTCCAGCCTGGGTGACAGAACAAGACTTCATCTCAAAAAACAAATGAACAACCCAAAAAACAAAAAGCAACCCCAAAACTTAACTTGGACTATTTCTTGTAAATGCCCATATTAAAGAAAACAAAAACTTAAGCTCAACTAATCAGAAACCACCAACTGTTATAGTTTTATAACTAGGGACTTTCCAGAAGCCTACACCAAATAAGGCAACTATATAGCTCTAATCAATCAAATATTTTCTTTGCTTTACTTCCATGTTTGTCCTATAATAACTCCCCTTTCCACTCCCTCTTTGAAGCCCCCAAGCTACTTCTAATTTGGAGCTGACCAATTCATGAATCATCGTTTGCTCAAATAAATATAAAAAAAGTTAATTGTGCTTCAGTTTATCTTTTAACAATGTTGAATGATATTCCATTGTCTGGATATACTATATTAATTCATTCACCTACTGAAGAATATCTTAATTGCTTCCAGGTTTTAGCAAAAATAAAGCTGCTATAAACATCTGTGTAGAGGTTGTTGTGTAGACAGAAGTTTTCAATTCCTATAGTAAAGTGCTAAGGAGTGAGATTACTGGATCATATAGTAAGAATATGTTTCGTTTTGTAAGAAACTGCCAAACCGTCTTGCAAATGGCTGTACCATTTTGCATTCCCACCAGCAGTGAATAAAAGTTCCTGCTGCTACACATCCTTGCCAGCATTTGATATTGTTTGTGTTTTGGATTTTGACCATTTTAATACATATGTAGTGCATCATATTATTGTTTTAATTGGCATTTTCCTGATGATGTAGGATGTGGAGCATCTTTTTCATATGCTTATTTTCCATCTGTATATCTTCTTTGGTGAGGTGTTCCTTAAGGTTTTGGGCCTATTTATAATTGAGTTGTTTCTTTTCTTGTTGTTGAGTTTTAAGAGTTCTTTGTATATTTTGGATAACAATTCTTTATCAGATAGGTCTTTTTTTTTTTTTTTTTTTTTTTTTTTTTATCAGATAGGTCTTTTGCAATGATTTCCTCTTAGTATGTGGTTTGTCTTCTCATTCTCTTTACCTTGTCTTTCATAGAGTAGAAGTTTTAATTTTTTTTTTTTTGAGACAGAGTCTCACTCTGTCACCAGACTCCAGGCTGGAGTGCAGTGGTATGCTCTTGACTCACTGCAACCTCCACCACCCGGGTTCAAGCAATTCTCCTGCCTCAGCCTCCTGAGTAGCTGGAACTACAGGCACGCACCAAACGCCCAGCTAATTTTTTTGTATTTTTTAGTAGAGACAGGGTTTCACCATGTTGGCCTGGATGGTCTCAATCTCTTGACCTGGTGGGAGATAATTGAATTATGGGGGAAGTCTTTCCCACGCTGTTCTCATGATAGTGAACAAGTCTCATGAGATCTGTTCATTTTATAAAGAGGAGCTCCCCTACCCAAATTCCCTCTTTGCCTGCTGCTATCCATGTAAGATGTCATTTGTTCCTCCTTGCCTTCCTCCAGGATTGTAAGTCCTCTTCAGCCATGTGGAACTGTGAAGTCCAATAAATCTCTTTCTTTCATAAATTGCCCAGTCTTGGGTATGTCTCTATCAGCAGCATGAAATGGCCTAATACAGACCCTTAGATTGCATCCAAATCTTGGCTATTGTGAATAGTGCTGCAAAAATTATGGAAGTGCAGATATCTCTTCCATATATTGATTTCCTTTATTTTGGATATATACCCAGCAGTGGAATTGCTAGATCATATGGTAACTCAATTTTTAGTTTTTTGAGGAACCTCGAAACTGTTCTCCATAGTGGTTGTACTAATTTAAATTCCCACCATCAGTGTGTGAAGATTCCCATTTATACACATCCTTGCCATCATTTGTTATTGCCTGTTTTTTGAATATAAGCCATTTAATTGGGGTGAGGTGATATCTCATTGTAGTTTTGATTTGCATTCCTCTGATGATCAACGATATCGGACATCCTTTCATATGTCTGTTTGCCATTTGTATGTCTTCTTTTGAGAAATGTCTATTCGAATCTTTTGCCCATTTTTAATCAGATTACTGGATTTTTTTTTCCCCATAGAGTTTGTTTGAGATCCTTATATATTCTGGTTTTTAATCCCTTGTCAAATTGGTGATTTGCAAATATTTTCTCCCATTCTGTGGGTTGTCTCTTCACTTTCTTGATTGTTTCCTTTGCTGTGCAGAAGATTTTTAACTCAAGGTGATCCCATTTGTCCACTTTTTTTTGGTCACCTGTACTTATAGGGAACTACTCAAGAAATTTTTGCCCAGACCAATGTCCTGGAGAGTTTCCCCATTGTTTTCTTGTATAATTTAATAGTTTGAGGTCTTAGATTTAAGTGTTAAATCTATTTTGATTTTATTTTTGTATATGGCGAGAGATAGGAGTTTAGTTTCATTCTTCTTCATATGAATAGCCAGTATTCCCAGCACCGTTTATTGAAGAGACCATTTATTTTTTCAGTGGATGTTCTTGGCACCTTTGTGAAAAATGAGTTCACTCTAACGTGTGTGGATTTGTTTCTGGATTCTGTATTCTGTTCTATTGATCTGTGTGTCTGTATATCATAAGGGTGACAGTGGCTTCTTGCTACTGCTGCTCTCTGGCTTACCTCACTCTTCTATGTTGGTTCTCAGTTCTTCCAGTCACTTGTGTGACCAATTCCTTGAATTAATTTCTGTTGTAAATTCCTGAAGTGGTTTCTATTTTCCTGGTGGTTTCTTATTGATGTATGTATATAAAATTTTCAATCTAGTACCTGGTTAGTTGTAATTTCTTCTTATATGGTGGGTATAAATAAATATAAATTTAGTATAAGTTAGTAAATGTTAAGCATTTTAAGTATGAGAAAAATACCATGAGCTTGCAAACCTTTACGTATTCGCAGTTCTAAAATATACAAAGCTCTGAAAACTGAGTTTTTTAAAAAAACAACAGTTTTTTAAAAACAGTTTGTGGCAAACTCGTTTGATTGCAAATTCTGACTTGAACTAACATCAAGCTATTTATATTATTTATATACCTCATTCAGTGTGATTTTATTTATAAGTTTTATTGTAGAAAATGTAATGTATTTGACTCCAGGAGACTATCAGGCTCCACTGGGGATGTTATGTAATAAATGAAATATGCATATATAAATTCCAAAAGATTTTGAATTTAGAAATCCATCATACCCAAGGGTTTAGAGCAAGGGATTTGTGGTTATACATATTTCAGAAAAGGAAAAAGGCTATCTCTGAAATGGTCTATGGAGAATTGGTAGAATAGCAGAGATAGGAGGTAAGAGCATTTTGAATATAAATAAAGTCATATATATTGTATATGTTTATATATGTGTATATATATGTTTGTGTGTGTGTGTGTGTGTGTTGCAGCTATTGTAAAAGAGATTGAGTTCTTGATTTGATTCTCAGCTTGGTCACTGTTAATGTATACGAGAGCTGCTGATTTGTGCACATAAATTTTGTATCCTGAAACTTTTCTGAATTGATTTATCAGTTCTAGGAGCTTTTCAGAGGAATCTTTAGGGTTTTCTAGGTATATGATCATATCATCAGCAAACAGTGACAATTTTGCTTCCTTTTTACAGATTTGGAGTCCCTTGATTTCTTTCTCTAGTCTGATTGCTCTGGCTAGGACTTCCAGTAGTATGTTGAATAGACGGAGTGAGAGTAGGAATCCTTGTCTTGTTCCAGTTCTCAGAGGGAATGCTTTCAACTTTTCCCTGTTCAGTATTATGTTAGCTGTGGGTTTGTCATAGATGACTTTTATTACATAAAGTTATGTCTCTTGTATGCTTATTTTGCTGAGGGTTTTAATCATAAAGTGATCCTAGATTTTGTCATATGCTTTTTCTGCAACTGTTGAGATGGTCATGTGATTTTTGTTTTTAATTCTGTTTATGCGGTGTGTCACAATGATTGACTTGTGCATGTTAAACCATTCCTGCAACCCTAGTATGAAACCCTCTTGATCATGATTGATTATCTTTTTGATATGCTGTTGCATTTGGTTAGCTAGTATTTTGTTAAGGATTTTTACATCTATGTTCTTCAGGGATATTGGTCTGTAGTTTTATTGTTGTTGTTATGTTCCTTCCTGGTTTTGATATTAGAGTGATACTGGCTTCATAGAATGGTTTAGGGAGGATTTCCTCTTTATCTTGTGGAATAGTGTCAATAGGACTGGTACCAATTCTCTTTGAATGTCTGATAGAATTCATCTGTGAAGACGTCTGGTCCTGAACTTCTTTCTGTTCATAATTTTTTTATGACCATTTCAATCTTACTGCTTGTTACTGGTCTGTTCAAGGAATATACCTAACCA
Source organism: Sapajus apella (assembly GCF_009761245.1). Classification (NCBI taxonomy): domain Eukaryota; kingdom Metazoa; phylum Chordata; class Mammalia; order Primates; family Cebidae; genus Sapajus; species Sapajus apella. Next base: position 39,130,897 of record NW_022436942.1, read on the forward strand.
AGGAGGTGAGAGACTTCTATAAGAAAAACTACAAAACACTGCTGAAGGAAATCATAGATGACACAAACAAATGGAAACACATTCCATGCTCACAAGATGGGAAGAATCAATATTATGAAAATGACAATAATGCCAAAAGCAATCTACAAAATCAATGGAATTTCCATAAAATTGCCACCATCATTCTTCACAGAACTAGAAAAACAATCCTAAAATTCATATGGAACCAAAAAGGAGCCCACATAGCCAAAGGAAGACTAAGCAAAAAGAACAAACCTGGAGGCATCACATTACCTGATTTCAAACTATACTATAAGACTGTAGTCACCAGAACAGCATGAAACTCATATTAAAATGGCACATAAACCAATGGAATAGAATAGAGAACCCAGAAATAAAGTCAAATATTTACAGCCAATTGATTTTTGACAAAGCAAACAACATTAAGTGGGGAAAGGACACCCTATTCAAGCAGTGCTGGAATAATTAGCAAGCCACATATAAGAGAATGAAACTAGAGTCTCATCTCTCATTTTTTAAAAAAATCAACTTAAGATGGATCTGGGACTTAAATCTAAGACCTGAAAATATAAAAATTCTAGAAGATGACATTGGAAAAACCCTTCTAGACATTGGCTTAGGCAAAGACTTCATGACCAAGAAACCAAAGCAAATGCAACAAAAACAAAGATAAATAGATGGGACTTAATTAAACTAAAGAGTTTCTGCACAGCAAAAGGAGCAGTCATCAGAGTAAACAGACAACCCACAGTGTGGGAGAAAATTTTCACAGTTTATACATCCGACAAAGGACTAATATCCAGACTCTATAAGGAACTCAGAAAAATTAGCAAGAACAAAACAATCCCATCAAAAAGTGGACTAAGGACATGAATAGACAATTCTCAAAAGAAAATATACAAATGGCCAACAAACGTAATAAAAATGCTCTACAAGACCCCATCGTCTCTGCCCAAAATCTCCTGAAACTGCTAAGCAACTTCAGCAAAGTCTCAGGATACAAAATCAATGTGCAAAAATCAAAAGCATTCCTATACACTAATAACAGACTTAAAGAGAGCCACATCAAGAACAAACTGGCATTCACAATTGCCACAAAGAGAGAAAAATACCTGGGAATACAACTAACAAAGGATGTAAAGGACCTCTTCAAGGAGAACTACAAACCACTGCTCAACAAAATAAGAGAGGACTCAAACAGATGAAGAAACATTCCATGTTCATGGTTAGGAAGAATCAATATCATGAAAATGGCCACACTGCCCAAAGTAATTTACAGATTCAACGCTATCCCCATCAAGCTACCAATGACCTGCTTCGCAGAACTGGAAAAAACCACCTTAAACTTCATATGTAACCAAAAGAGAGCCTGCATAGCCACATAGCCAAGTCAATTCTAAGCAAAAAATAACAACAACAACAACAACAACAACAACAACAACAAAACAAAGCAGGAGGCATCACACTACCGGACTTCAAACTATACTACAAGGCTACAGTAATCAAAACAGCATGGTACTGGTACCAAAACAGAGATATAGACCAATGGAATAGAACAGAGGCCTCGGAGGCAACACCACACATCTGCAACCATCTGATCTTTGACAAACCTGACAAAAACAAGTAATGGGGAAAGGAGTCCCTGTTTAATAAGTGGTGTTGGGAAAACTGGCTAGCTATGTACAGAAAGCAGAAACTGGACCCCTTCCTGACAACTTACACTAAAATTAACTCCAGATGGATTAAAGACTTAAACATAAGACCTAATACCATAAAAACCCTAGAAGAAAACCTATGCAAAACCATTCAGGACATAGGCGTAGGCAAGGACTTCATGACTAAAACTCCAAAAGCATTGGCAACAAAAGCCAAAATAGACAAATGGGACCTAATCAAACTCCACAGCTTCTGCACAGCAAAAGAAACAGTCATTAGAGTGAATCGGCAACCAACAGAATGGGAAAAAATTTTTGCTTTTTACCCATCTGACAAAGGGCTGATATCCAGAATCTACAAAGAACTAAAACAGATTTACAAGAAAAAAACAAACAAGCCCATTCAAAAGTGTGCAAAGGACATGAACAGACACTTTACAAAAGAAGACATACATGAGGCCAACAAATATATGAAAAAATGCTCATCATTACTGGTCATTAGAGAAATGCAAAGCAAAACTATGTTGAGATACCACCTCATGCCAGTTAGAATGGCAATCATTAAGAAATCTGGAGACAACAGATGCTGGAGAGGATGTGGAGAAATAGGAACACTTTTACACTGTTGATGGGAGTGTAAATTAGTTCAACCATTGTGGAAGACAGTGTGGCAATTCCTCAAGGACCTAGACATAGAAATTCCATGTGACCCAGCAATCCCATTACTGGGTATATATCCAAAGGATGATAAATTGTTCTACTATAAGGACACACGCACATGAATGTTCATTGCGGCACTGTTTACAATAGCAAAGACCTGGAACCAACCCAAATGCCCATCGATGATAGACTGGACAGGGAAAATGTGGTACATATATACCATGGAATACTATGCAGTCATCAAAAACGTTGAGTTTGTGTCCTTTGTAGGGACATGGATGAACCTGGAAACCATCATTCTCAGCAAACTGACACAAGAACAGAAAATCAAACACTGCATGTTCTCACTCATAGGCGTGTGTTGAACAATGAGAACACATGGACACAAGGAGGGGAGGATCACACACTGGGGTCTATAGAGGGGAAATAGGGGAGGGACGGTGGGGGGTGGGGAGTTGGGGAGAGATAGCATGGGGAGAAATGCCAGATATAGGGGATGGGGAGGAAGGCAGCACATCACACTGCCATGTGTGTACCTATGCAACAATCTTGCATGTTCTTCACATGTACCCCAAAACCTAAAATGCAATTTAAAAAATTGAAAAAAAAAAAAAAGCTCAACATCACTAATTCTCAGGGAAATGCAAATCAAAACCACAATACAATAACAGCTTACTCCTGCAAGAATGGCCATAATCAAAAATAAAAAAAATAAAAAACAGATGTTGGTGTGGATGTGATGAAAAGGGAACACTTCTATACTGCTGGTGGGAATGTAAAGTAGTACAACCACTATAGAAAACAGTGTGGAGATTCCTTCAAGCACTAAAAGTAGAACTACCATTTGATCCAGCAATCTCACTACTGAATATTTACCCGTAGGAAAAGAAGTCATGTTATGAAAAATATACTAGCACATGCAGCACAATTCATAATTGCAAAAGTATGGAACCAGCCCAAATGCTTGTGGATCAATCAACTAGTGGATAAAGAAATTGTGGTATATATATGGTGGAATATTACTCGGCCATAAGAAGGAACAAATTAATGGCATTTGCAGCAATGTGGATAAACTGGAGGCTATTATTCTAAGTGAAATAACTCAGGAATGGAAAACCAAACATTGTATGTTCTTGCTCATAAGTGGGAGTTAAGCTATGAAGATTCATGGACATAAGAATGGCACAAGGGACTTTGGGGACTCAGGGGAAAGGCTGGGAGGGGAGTGAGAGTTAAAAGACTACCAGTTGGCTTCAGTGTATACTGCTTGGGTGATGGATACACCAGAATCTCACAAATCATTGCTAAAGAACTTAGTCATGTAACCAAATACCACCTGTTCCCCAAAATCTATGTAAATAAAAAAATTTTAAAAAAAGAAAGTCATAAATAAAAGTGTGAAAAAGGAAAAAATGAGAGACGTGGAAAAATTGTAAATAGGAGGAGGAGATAAATGAGAATAAGCAGGATATAAATTATTAAAAATTATCTAATGTTGGATAATATTGGTAATAAATTGAGAACCTTTCAAGAATTTTGAATAGAAGAGTAACCTAACTGACATTGTACTACTACGTAGTCTGGCTTAGTAAGACAAATTTTGGAGATGGGATACATTTAACAGGCTGCCTTAATAGGATGGGCAAGTAAAATTGAAATGATTTGGTGGTATGGCAAACAAAGTGCAAATAAAGAATCATAGGATTTGGTAATTAACTGAATATAGGGGAAGAGAAAGGTGTCTTGGATAAGTAAGTTCTCACTTAATGCCACTGAAAGAACAGTGCTACCATTAGTAGAAATATACAAGATAGTGGGAGGAGCAAGGTTTGGGGGAAGAGGACATGTTTAAGCTAGGACATATGTGGGAGCTCAAATATTAAAGCCATCTGGAAATGATGGAGTGTTATGAAGATGGCATGTAAATATCTGCTTTCTTATAGTCATTTGTGGAGTCATAAGGTTGTGAGAAAAGCATTTCCAAGTATGTTCTTCATTTGAAATTAGCATATAGAAATCAGACTTCAGAACTGATAGATTTGCTTTCATAAAGTTCTTCAAAACAAAAGCTTTGCCAACGTTTCAATTTAGATAAATTCCTATAACTAAGAACAGAAACTCCTCTTTTCATGCTAACAAATTCACTTCCCCAGCACATATGCCACAGTTCCAGAATTACAATTTGAATGAATACAGTTATGAAAAGAAATTTCTAAGTTATTTTATGGTTTTGATTCCTTGTGAGTTTTGAATTATCATTCTAAGGTGATCTGAAAATTCTTATTCCTCAAAAGTAGTTTATTAAATAGACATCTATCCCTTTCCTTTGAGAAATGTCAATCACAAAACCACAGCCATATTTTTGTCATTATTCAAGTACTATTGAAACTGCAGTGTCATAGAAACAGATGAACTTCTGTAATTATAGAGACAGTGACTTTGTTTATAGGCAAATGCAGTTTTCAAATGTACAGCTAGTTCCTTTTTATTAAGTGGATCTCCTGTGGCTACAGTGAAATTAACTGTCATAAGTATACATGAGGACACCTGTATTAGTTCACGAGGACTGCCTTAAGAAAATACCACAAACTGTGTGGCTTAAAAAACAGAAATGTATTGTCTGTGTTTGGAGGCTAGAAGCTTGAAAGCAAGATGTTAGCAGCGTGGGTTCCTTTTGAGGGCTGTGGGGGTAGGATTTGTTCCAGGCCTCTCTGCTTGCCTTGTACATGGCCATCATCTCCCCACCTCTTCACATAGTCATCCCTGCGTACATGTCTGTCTCTGTCCAAATTTCCCCTTTTATGAGGACACAATCATATTGGATTAGAGCCCACCCTCATCATTCCCTTTTAATTTAATCAGCTCTGTAAAGACTATAGTTTCAAATAATGTTACATTCTGAGGTACTTCGGGTAGAACTCCAATGTGGGTTTTTTTTTGGAAGGGGTGGACACAATCATCATAGGTGTGTCCATATGACTCATACATCCCATGCCCCCACTACATCAAGGAGAAAGGCTGTTGAGTGTTTTGAGAAGTGCATAGAGCTAGCTGCCACGCATGTGGGATGGAACTCCTGGATGGTAGGCCAACACAGACAACTTTTTCAAGGAGGAAACTTAATAATCAATGGAAAGTTGATTATTTGTTCACTGGGTCCTCTTTACTATCAGACTAAATATATTCTTTCCAAAAAATATAGCTTGGATACATCATAATTATCTGTCAGTGAAAGCAATTACTTAGTTTAAAAAAAATTTCAGGACAGTTGTTTTTATTTGTTATAATTAACTTTTATTTAACTTAATTATAAGTTTCTGGTGATACGGCATTGTCTTATGCCCAACATACAGTTGTTCTCATGCCCAACATATTCTAAGTTTGTTAAATGAATTAACCAATGAACAAATAGTTTATGAGATTCTGTTATATACCATTGTATTATCATTTGGAGTGAAGAAAAAGAAAGAGGAAACAAATAATGGAATGACAGAATTGTCTCTAAATAAAATAAAAATAAAAATATAGAATATTAGAATTTGGAGACCATTGTAAGAGACATTCACTCTCTCCTTTTGCAATGGAGAATTGATGTTCAAAGAGATCAATGTTTCTGAGATCATAGGGGTAGTTAGTATCAGGCTTAAGAATAATATGGTATAGTGGAGGCACTTTGAAATCAGAGATTTTGTTGCTGCTGTTTTCTATACCGGCATTATTTAGATCTGCAGGTCAATTAAGGATTGGTTGATCTCAGCTGGGCTCAGCTGGGTGACGTAATCTAGGCTCTTTCATGTGCTCGCAGCTGATCTGGGCTGGGCTTGGCTAGGATGATTTGGCTTTGTTCTTTATTTTCATTTTCCTTTTGGGGTCAGTGGGCCAAATTGGATATGTTTTCATGACAATGACAGAGGAGAAAGAGAGCAAGCCCAATTGTTGCAAGAATTTTTAAGCTTTTGGTTATGTTATGTTGCTAATATTCCATTGGTAAAGTCAAAGGGCTGAGCCCAAGGTAAAGGAAAAGGATATTATCTCATTTGTCAATGGGAGAAACAATGAAATCACATGACAAAGGCCATGGACAAAAGGGGAGGGTGTGAAGAATTGGGGCCAATGATCTACCACAGGTGATGAAAGATGGGGACTGAGAGATAGAAGGTGGGAATTTATAAGATGTGTCCTTTCCCCTCCAAGAATACGATATTCAAAATCTCAGCAATACTGTGTAACTTTGTGAAAAGTGGCTATCTTCAATTTCTTCATCTATAAGCAGAGGTTAACAATATCTATATTGCTGTATAGTTGTGAAGAATATGGAGATGTTATTTATAAAACTTCATCATGTAGCATATTTTGAATTTGTTAGATTCCTTTCCTCTTCTCCTTCAGGGCACTGTTTCATGGTGCACATACCTAAAAAACTGGAAGACCATTACAAAGCAAAAAGCAATATACACGTAATAATTTAGTGTGAATTACTGATTGTACATTAAGGTAGAGGAGGCAAAAATAAGGGGAAAATTTCTTGGCATGAAGAGGATATTCAACAAAGATTAATGGATAGGAATAGAGAGGGTATTCCAAGGAAAGAGGGGGACTGGCATAAAATAAAATGAGTACATAGTGTTGAAATAAATAAATTCAGAAAATAGTCTCATGATAGTGCTTTCTCCCTATGTGGGATACTAGAATAGGAGGCCAGTGCTATGTGGGCCTTGAAAAAAATTTGAAATATATTTCTTGTCTTATGTCTCTGTCCAGTACTTTTCCTTCTCCTAGGATTCTTTGGAGATTTGTAAAACTGGAAAGAAGATCCAAAGAGATTGAGATGACATGAGCTTTGCTTCTCTCCTATTTTCTGATCTTTTCCGTTTATTCTAATCTTTGCTGTGGATGTATATACCATTGAGTTTTTTATTGATTAAGCATTAATCAAGGCCAGCTATGTTCAATGTATTATATCTGATGTGAGTTGAGGTGATGAGTTAGTGGTGGTGGGCGTATGTACAGAGATATATGACAAAGATTTCTGCTGTCTGGAAACTGGATATTCTCCATTTGTTCCTTCTGCCTACCCCCAGTAATTTACATTCTTCTTTCTTGCACTGTCTAGGGCTTGCTTTTTGTCTCAGGCAGACCTCTATGAAAAGGATCAGCTGAGTTCTATTTCTTCTAGCTTCCATTTGAGTTCAGTTGATTGGATGCACCAGCAAGGGGGAAGAGAGTTTGATTCCTGCCCTGCGGGCCTGAGGTTTGGCAGTGGCTGCATTCATATAAGTCACAGATCCCATCCAGTGCCCAGACCTTTCCTAGAGCTACAACTACAGCTTCCCCTGAGTTCTGGTAACTGCTCCTTCTCTTACCCCTTTAGGCCTAGAGGTAGTAATAGCTTCTACTGTTGCCAGTCCTGAGGTGCTTCATCAATAGTTGCTGGTTTCCCTTCATATCACCTATACATTTGTAGATAGTCCCTTCACAAAACTTCATCAATTATTCCTTCTGATTTTGCTATCTGTGTTTTGTCAGGACCCTGGCTGATACACCTTCCTACTGTAAAGCCAATATGTGAATCGAAAGACAGATGGTGGTAATGTGCTTTCCTTCTGAATGCCAGATTTGCTAGATTAGTGATACCCAATTTTTAAATATATTTTTTCATATAGTTTCCTTTTTGTTTGGAAGATGCTTTTTATTGTTGCTATTTGTCTTCTCTGAGATATTAAGATAGCATGTACAGCATAGTATAGTAGCTTTTCCTTTCCTTCTTCCCACCCTTCTTCCTCTCTCTCCCTCTTCCTCTTTCCTCCCTCCCTTCCTTCTTCCTCTCTTTCCTCCCTCTCTCCTTTCTTTCATTCTTTCTTTGTTTCTACATATTCATATTTTATTTTAAATATGACTATATATACACACATGCATACATATTTAAAATTCACCTTCTACATTATTAGACCAGCTCTTCCTCCAAATGCTGATTTTTCGCAAATTATTTTCATTTGTGTAATCTAAGTAATAAAATGCAAAATAATATAAAGTGGCAGTAACCACTTTATATTATTATCCCTATGTGTATAAAAGGCACAATGCAGAGTATGACATATTATATTTCACCCTCGCAATGAATTGATATTATTTAATTCATTTAACATCTGAGAAAATACAAAGATTAAATAAGTAGCTCAAGGTTAAATAGCAGTTAAGTTGCATGACCACAATTTGAACCAAGGTTAGTCTTATTCCCATCTCCCATGATGTTTTCATTTCAAAACCCCTCTTCTACTTTCCTGTCTCTGTTTTTCTCATCTGCCATTTCTATCAGCCATTAAACATTGAACATGATCTTGCCTTAGCTCCATGGGTTGGAGAAGAAGTTCCTTCACAGTCTTTGAACAGCCTTTGCATCTCTTTACTGAATTACATCAGTACTTATTCTTTGTGAAAAAAATGTTTATGTCTACCCCCATTTGTCGTTCTTTCTTCTTAACTGCTATGTGCAGGAAGAATAAGAAGGCAGCCTTTGAGATCTAATCAATGTTTGGACAAAGCAATAGGACTGGTTCTCTGAGAAAAGATATTAGCATTAAGGCCAGAAAATTTGGTGCCCATTTTATATGAAAACAATAAAATGCTGTATTTTTATTCATGCATTGTACTTCCTCAGGCATTATACTTCTAAATACTTTATCTCAATAATCTCCCTGCACACTTGCAATCTGTTGCCAAATCTTATATATCCTAACTTCCCAATGTGTCAAGAATTTCTTTTTTTCTGTTCCTACTATAATTTATTTTTAAAGGTTCGTTCTATGATGTTTTTGAAATAGACAATAGTTTGCAAACTTTAATGTGTGATGCCTTAATTTTCTGTTTATTGTCAAATTCAATGTAACTTATGAACCTCATTTACAATTTTGGCAGTAACTCTTTCTTGTTAATTCAAGGTTCACTGAGTTTTACCACATGTTCTTGGATGGAGTTAAGACCCCTTAGATGAGTCTCATCTATGGTCCAGGCTCTGTCTCCTTTTGTTTCCTGTCTAATCCTTGGATGGATCTGTCATTGTTTACATGCAGCTACGCTGAAGCACTTGCGGTTTTCTAAGCAGTGTCTTCAATGCTTTTCCTGCTTCTGTTTTTCAGAGGTGTGGCTCTTTTTGCTCAGTAAACCACATTGTCCTTTCTCTCTCCTCACCTTCTTCACTGGAATTCACATGAACAAATAAATGTCCACTCTATTTGACCTCTCAAAAAATGTGATAAATACCTAACTTCTGAAAGCCCCAAAGAAGTAAGTTCATTTCCATTCCAAAGATAGAGAATCAGGTTCAGAGATTTACTCAGCTCTATAAAATTGACAAATATATAAATTGTAGATAAGGAATGGGAATTTCTGTTTCTGATTCCAAATTATGTATCTCACCTGTCTATTTGTTCATATATAATAGCAGATAGTAGTGGAATTCCTAATGTATATCAATCACCGGGATGCGGAGATGGTTTAAAAATTCTCACAGTTCAGAGGAGTACAAGGTGAGATAAATAAAATATGAATTGGAGACATAAATGGTGACAGAGTTAGAGGGCAGAAAAAAATGCTGTGCACTGGGAAGGTAGTAGAGTTTCCTCAGAGAAGAAATATTTAAGTCAAGTCTTCAAATTTAAGTAAGACTTTCCCAGGCAGAATGAATTTCAGGCAGGAATAACTGATACTGCCTTTATTTTAAATTTCAAGATTTTATAATTTTTTACATTGATTTTGATTTTTAAAAATATTGCAGTAAAATATTTACCTTGATTACTGAGTTTTTTTTGGCATCCCTTTAAACTTTTGCCAGAAGCAAATGCCCTGTTCTTCTAGCTCTAATCTTTCCCCTGGGAACAGTCACGGAGTTGGAAAAGAAATAGCTTCACCAGCGGATGGTGAGCAATTCAGCCTTAGTAGAGTGAAGGTTGCAAGTCCGTGGGAGTGGTGGGTAAGTGGAGATTCTTCAAAGATAGTCATGAGCTGGATTGTGAGGTGGTTGTGCAATAGACTAAAATTTTTGACTTTGATTTTTTAAAAGAGTAATTGGAAGACTTTTTAAAAAATCAAGAATAATGTAATCAGATTTTATTTTTAGAAGAATCCTTCATAGAGGACTGACTGAATCAGAGCAAGACTTGAAGCACGACAATAAACTGAGTCAGTTTTATTACCCAAATTAAGAACTATTGAGAACCTAAACAAAAGCAATAGAGATAGATATTAATTTGGATAATATAATCTTATAATTAATTTAAAATACTTTGTTAATTATAGAATTTTAATTTTTTTCTTCTAGGAATGTTCATCTAGCCAAGAATTATTTTGAAAATGTCATTATCTGATTTGCTACCTTTTAATATTTTACTTGTCTCTAGTTAAGCTATAAAATAATGGTGAAACATAACTTCACACCTCTGCTTTATCTGATAAACATGGCTTTTCTTGTTCTCAAGAAAATCAACAGCAGGAAACCTCAGAGTTGATTTTGTTTAGCCTCTCATCACCTAGTGAAAAAGAAAGCAAAATAAGTGCAAAAAGCCTGAGCAGTTGAAAGTACACTCTAGTCACTAGAGAATTAGCTCTTATAATCCTTTATAAACTCTTTTCTTGCTTTCTTCTTTTTTTGATGACAGGATCTGGTTCTGCAACCCAGGTTGGAGTGTAGTGATACGATCTCGGCTCACTGCAGCTTCGACCTCCCAGACGCAAGCGATGCTCCCATATCAGCCTCCCAAGTAGCTAAGACTACAGGTGTACACCATCACACTCGGCTACTTTTTGTGTTTTTTGTAGAGATGGTGTTTTGCCATGTTCCCCAGGCTTGTTTCGAACTCCTGAGCTCAAGTGGTCTGCCTGCCTCAGCCTCCCAAAGTGCTGGGATTTCAGGCTACAAACTTTTGCAACCCTAATAAGGAGAAAGTTCCTCCACTACTTAAGTGATCAACTCATCCTAACATTTTTTCATTTGTTTACCTGGCAACATCCTTTCACTCTATAAGATACTTTGTTTTCAGAAATGTAGCCTATAAGAGGAGAATTTGTCCACATATAGTTCAACCAGGGTTATGCCATATTTCATTATTTAAATCATGCTATATTTTTTGTGGGGGTCACAGAATAACTATACTGGGGAATTAAGATATGAAAATGATAAAGGCCAACTGATGATGGATTTCATGCTCCTAATCACTTTGCAACATATCATCAGCAAGAATCTAGCTACAAAAGTATGAAGTTAGAATGGAGCAAAGGCTCTAGTAAGTTTGTCCTGGAAATATGTGAATTACTTAGGAAAGTAATAAGTAATAAGTAACTTTATTTTGGAAGTCACTCTTGACAGACTTGGAAGATATTGTTTAATAGATTTTTCTGACTGTTTTCCTAATAGGACATCTTCGTAATGAACCTCAATACCAAGTGTCTTATCTTGGAAGTTATGATATCTTCTTTCAGGGGTCAGAGAAATAGGAGTTGAGAAACTAGTTTCTATTTGGTGAACAGAATCTTATCTAAGCAATTAGGAAAATGAGCAGCAAATGTTAATTAGGGCTTGTAATCATCCTTCCGCTTCCTTGCTTCTCCTTTATTTCCATTCTCTTTCTTTCTGTGAACTTGGCCATTTATTCATCCCCAAAGTTTCACATATCCTCTCTAGATTGGTGACCCAATCTCAACTCATTCTGTACTTCATATATCTAGAACTATAGTCTTGTTTGCCTTCTAGATTTTTTCTTCTTAGAAAAGCTCAGTTTCTGAACAATGTAATATTTCAGATTGCCCTGCTTTTGCAAATGATGCTACTATTGGCTCAGTCAACTAGCTTTGAAGCCTGTGAATCACCTTTCATTTTTTCCTTTTCCTAGAACCATGTCTTCTTGATATTGTCAGCACCTCCTCTTCATCCCTCCATTTCTACCCTCACAGTATGTCATTCATTACCCCATGACTAGACCATCACAGTAGCTGCTGCCTGGTCTTCCTTCCTTCGTGTTTAGCATTCTTGTCCCCTCTCCTCCAAACTCTAATTTATTCCAGGAATTTGAACTTTGAGATTGATTGTGTCACTATTCTGCTCAGAAATCACTGTTTGCATCTTCTTGTTTACTAATTAAGGTCAAACATTCCATAGTCCTAACCAATCTTCATTTAATTGCATTTAACTTTTGTTTTATTTTTAAATTTTTGTAGTATGACATTTAATTTTTTGCTATCCATTTCTATGAGTTGTGAGAATGAATAGTGTCATGTCACCATCACCACAATCACAATAAATAGGTTTTGTCACTCCCCCACAAATCTTTTCTTTTGATGTTCCATTGTAGTCAATCTCTTCTTCCATCCCTGAGCCTTGGCCATCATTGATCTTTTTTCTGTCCTTATAGTTTTGCCTTTTCCAGAACCTGACCTACATGCAATCATACAGTATGTAAGATTTGGATCTGGATTCTATCACTTAGCATGACATCTGAGATTCATCCTTGTTATTGCATATATTGATAGCTCATTCCTTTAAATTGCTGAGTAGTATTCCATTGTGTGGATCACCACAATTTTCTTATCCATTCATTCATTAAAGAACATTTGAGTTATTTGCAATTTTGGGAAATTATGAATAATGCTACTATCAACATTCACGTGTGGGTTTTTATGTGAATATATCCTTTCATTTCTTTTGAGTAAATAGGAGTAAATGAGTGGGTCATTTGGTAGGTGGATGTTTATCTTTATAAGAAACTGTCAAACAATTCTCCAGAGTGGTTATACCATTACATTTCCAACAGCAATGTATGAGTGTTCCAGTTGCTCTGCATCCTTACCAGTGCTCACTTTGGCAGGTTTTTTTTTTTTTTTTTTTTTTTTTTTTTTAGTGTGTGTGTGTGTGTGTGTGTGTGTGTGTTGTTTTCTAGATGTTCTAGTCCATGTATACTGATATCTCCTTGTGACCTTAATTTGCATTGCTCTAATGACTATTGATGTTGAAAATATTTTTATGTGATTATGTGCCATTGGTATATTTTTTGGTGCAGTGTCTCCATATTTTCTGCTCTTAGTTTGTTGCCTTCTTTCCTTCCTTCCTTCCTTCTTTCCTTCCTTCCCTCCCTCCCTCCCTCCCTCCTTCCTTCCTTCCTTCCTTCCTTCCTTCCTTCCTTCCTTCCTTCCTTCTTTCCTCTCCTCCTCCCCTCCTCTCCCCTGCTCTCCCCTCCTCTCCCCTCCTCTCCTCTTCTCTTCTCCTTTCTTTCATGGAGTCTTGCCCTGTCACCCAGAATGGAGTGCAGTGACATGATCTTGGCTCACTGCAACCTCTGTCTCCCAGGTTCAAGTAATCTTTGTGCCACAGCCTCCTCAGTAGCTGAGATTACAGGCACCTGCCACCACCCTCAGCTAATTTTGAGCCACTGCACCTGGACTTCTTTTCTTATTGCTGAGTTTTGAGAATTTCTTTTTTATTTTATATACAACTCTTCTGTCAGTTATATATATTTTCTTCCAGTCAAAAGCTTGTCCTTTTATTGTCTGAACAATGTCTTTTATAGAACAAAATATTTTAATTTAGCTGAAGTTTAATTTATCAATTTTTCTTTTACTGATCATGCATTTGGTGACATACCTTAGATTTCTCTGCCTAATACATATGCATGGAGATTTTCTCCCTTGTTTTCTTCTACAATTTTTATAGTTTCACATCTTAAATTTAGGTATATAATCCATTGTGTATGTGTGTGTGTGTGTGTGTGTGTAAACTGTGAGTCATAGGTTAGGGTTAATTTCTGTTTTTGAATCAGTGCAGGGCATGATCAGAGCTCACTGCAGTCTTCTTGAGCTCCTGGCTGAAGTGATCCTCCCACCTCAGTCTCTCAAGTTGCAGGGACTATAAGAATGCACCACCATGACCAGCTAAATTTTTTTGTTTGTTTTTGTTTTTTTTTTGTAGAGATGGTGTTTTACTATGTTGCCCAGGCTGATCTCAAGCTCCTGGCCTCAAAAAATCCTTCAACCTCAGCCTCCCAAAGTTCTGGGATTACAGGCATGGGCTACCACCCTGGACAAGGTTCTTTGTTTGTTTGTTTTTGTTTTGCATGTGGAAGTCCAGTTGTCCTATCACCATTTTTTGAAAAGAAGTCCTTTCTCAGTTGAACAGCATTTGCACCATTGTCAAATACGAATTGACTATGTTTGTGTTGATGTTCTTTTTGATTTTTTGTTTCCTTGATATTTATCTTTTTTTATGTTTTCTTTTTCTTTTATTAGACTTTAAGTTCTGGGATACATGTACAGATCATGCAGGTTTGTTACATAGGTATACACGTGCCATGGTGGTTTGCTGCATCCATCCCCCTGTCATCTACATTAGGTATTTCTCCTAATGTTATCTCCCCACAGTCCCCTGAACCCTGCTATCTCTCCCCTAACCCCCCCAACCTGCGACAGCCCCTGGTGTGTGATTTTCCCCTCCCTGTGTTCATGTGTTCACATTGTTCAGCACCCACTTATGAGTGAGAACATGTGGTGTTTTGTTTTCTGTTCTTGTATCATTTTGCTGAGAATGATGATTTCCAGCTTCATCCATGTCCCTGCAAAGGAAATGAACTTATCCTTTTTATGGCTGCATAGTATTCCATGGTTTATATGTGCCACATTTTCTTCATCTAGTGGTAAATTTTCTTTTCCATTGATGGGCATTTGGGTTGGTTTCAAGTCTTTGCTATTGTAAACAGTGCTGCAGTAAACATATGTGTGCATGTATCTTTATAACAGAATGATTTACAATCCTTTGGGTATATACCCAGTAATGGAATTGCTGGGTCAAATGGTATTTCTATTTCTAGATCCTTGAGGAATCTTCCACAATGGTTGAACTAATTTACACTCCTACCAACAGTGTAAAAGTGTTCCTGTTTCTCCACATCCTCTCCAGCATCTGTTGTCTTCTGATTTTTTAAATGATCATCATTCTAACTGGTATGAGATGGTATCTCAATGTGGTTTTATTTGCATTTCTCTAACGATCAGTGATGATGAGCTTTTTTTCATGTGTTTGTTGACTGCATAAATGTCTTCTTTTGAGAAGTGTCTGTTCATATCCTTTGCCCACTTTTTGATGGGGTTGTTTTTTTCTTGTAAATTTGTTTAAGTTCTTTGTAGATTCAGGTAGCCCTTTGTCAGATGGGTAGACTGCAAAAATTTTTTCCCATTCTGTTGGTTGCTGGTTCACTCTAATGATAGTTTCTTTTGATGTGCAGAAGCTCTTAAGTTTAATTAGATCCCATTTGTCTATGTTGGCTTTTGTTTTCATTGCTTTTGGTGTTTTAGTCATGAAGTCCTTGCCTATGCCTAAGTCCTGAATGGTATTGCCTAGGTTTTCTTCTAAGGTTTTTATGGTATTAGGTCTTATGTTTTTAATTCATCTGGAGTCTTTAATCCATCTGGGGTTAATTTTTGTATAAAGTGTTAGGAAGGGATCCAGTTTCAGCTTTCTGCATATGGCTAGCCAGCTTACCCAACACCATTTATGAAATAGGGAATCCTTTCCCCATTGCTTGTTTTTGTCAAGTTTGTCAAAGATCAGATGGTTGTAGATGTGTGGCATTACTTCTGAGGCCTCTGTTCTGTTCCATTGGTCTATATCTGTTTTTGTACTAGTACCATGCTGTTTTGATTACTGTAGCCTTGTAGTACAGTTTGAAGTCAGGTAAGCTCCAGCTTTTTTTTTTTTTTCCTTAGGATTGTCTTGCCTATGTGGGATCTCTTTTGGTTCCATTTGAAGATTAAGGTGTTTTTTTTCCAGTTCTGTGAAGAGGGTCATAGGTAGCTTGCTGGGCATAGCACTGAATCTATAAATTACTTTGGGGAGTATGGCCATTTTCATGATATTGATTCTTCCTAACCATGAGCATGGAATGTTTTTCCAACTGTTTGTGTCGTCTCTCATTTCATTGAGCAGTGGTTTGTAGTTCTCCTTTAAGAGGTCCTTTACATCCTTTGTTAGCTGTATTCTTTGGTATTTTATTCTCTTTGTAGCAGTTGTGAATGGGAGTTCACTTTTGATTTGGCTCTCTGTTTGTCTGTTATTGTTGTATAGAAATGCTTGTGATTTCTACACGTTGATCTTGTATCCTGAGACTTTGCTGAAGTTGCTTATCAGTTTCAGGAGATTTTGGGCTGAGACGATGGGGTCTTCTAAATATACAGTCATGTCATCTGCAAATAGAGACAATTGGCTTCCTCTATTTCTAATTGAATACACATTATTTCTTTTTCTTGATTGATTGCTCTGGCTAGAACTTCCAATAGCCTATTGAATAGGAGTGGTGAGAGAGGGCATCCTTGTCTAGTGCCAGATTTCAAAGGGAATGCTTCCAGTTTTTGCCCCTTCAGTATGATATTGGCTGCGGGTTTGTTGTAAATAGCTTTTATTATTTTGAGATATGTTCCATTGATACCTAGATTATTGAGAGTATTTAGCAGAAAGGGCTGTTGAATTTTGTTGAAGGCCTTGTCTGCATCTATTGTGAGAATCATGTGGTCTTTGTCTTTGGTTCTGTTTATGTGATGGATTATATTTATAGATTTGCGGATGTTGAACTAGCCTTGCATCCCAGAGATGAAGCCAACTTGATTGTGATGGATAAGCTTTTTGATCTGCTGTTGGATTCGGTTTGCCAGTATTTTTATTGGGGATTTTTGCGTCAATGTTCATCATGGATATTGGCCTGAAATTTTCTTTTTTAGTTGTGTCTCTGGCAGGTTTTGGTGTCAGGATGATGTTGGTCTCATAAAATGAATTAGGGAGGATTCCCTCTTTTTGTATTGTTTGCAGTAGTTTCAGAAGGATTGGTACCAGCTCCTCTTTGTTCCTCTGGTAGAGTTCAGCTGGGAACCTGTCTGGTGCTGGACTTTTTTTGGTTTGTAGACTATTAATTGCTTCCTCAATTCAGACCTTGTTATTGGTCTATTCAGAGATTCAGCTTCTTCCCGGTTTAGTCTTTGGAGGGTGTAAGTGTTCCAGAATTTATTCATTTCTTCTTGATTTACTGGTTTATGTGCATAGAGGCATTTGTTGTAATCTCTGATGGTAGTTTGTATTTCTGTAGAATCAGTGTTGATATCCGCTTTATCATTTTTTATTGCATCTATTTGAGTCTTCTCTTTCTTCTTTTTTGTTAGTCTGGCTAGCGGTTTATTTATTTTGTTGATCTTTTCAAAAAACCAGCTCCTCGATTTACTGATTTTTTTGAAGGGTTTTTTGTGTCTCTGTCTCCTCAGTTCTGCTCTGATCTTAGTCATTTCTTGTCTTCTGCTAGCTTTTGAGTTTGTTTGATCTTGCTCCTCTAGTTCTTTTAATCATGATGTCAGGGTGTCGATTTTAGCTCATTCCTCACTACTCATGTGGGCACCTAGTACTATAAATTTCCCTCTAGACATTGCTTTAAATGTGTCCCAGAGATCCTGGTACATTGTGTCTTCATTCTCACAAATTTGGATATTTTTATTTTTATTTACTGAAAAATATTTTCTAATCCAGTCTCCCTTTGCTATCTTGTCTTTAAATACTTTCTTTATGTACCCTGTGTTCTAGCCATACTTGTATAATTTCCTGCTTTTGTTCCTTTTCTTTTGCTGTTTTCTTTACTTGAAATGCCTTTCTTCCTAGTTCAGTCTATCAGTTGGACCCTCCTCAAATGTCATATTCTTTGTGAAGCTTTTCTTAATTACCGTAATAGGAAGTGATACCTCTTTCCTTGAGCCCCCAAAGTATGTTATACTTCTCTTATGTCATTTCATTACTTCTGTTCTTCCAGCTCTAAGTCCTTGATGTCCCTCCTGCCCTAAATCACAGCTCTTCTCCCAGCAGTTAACAAGGTCCTTGCCTTATGTTTTGTAAATCACATGAGTCAAGCCCTGCAGGTCAGGAAGGGAGTGGGGAAGAACTTTGGGATTGCCTCCTACAATTGGCTTGCTTTCCTTTTTCTATCTGATTTTTTCTATCTTATATTTTCTATGTATTTAAAAGAATGTCATCTGGATAAAGAAAATGTGGTACATATACACCATGGTATACTATGCAGCCATAAAAAGGAATGAGATCATGTCCTTTGCAGGGGGATGGATGAAGCTAGAAGCCATCATCCTCAGTAAACTAATACAGGAACAAAAAACCAAATAGTGCATGTTCTTACTTATAAGTGGGAGCTGAATGATGAGAACACATGGACACATGGTGGAGAACAACACACACTGGGGCCTGTTTTGGGGGTGTGGGAAGAGGGAGCATATCAGGAAGAATAGCTAACAGATGCTGGGCTTAATACCTAGGTGATAGAATGATCTGTGCAGCAAACCACCATGGCACACGTTTACCCATGTAACAAACCTGCACATTCTGAACATGTACCCCTGAACTTAAAATAAAAGTTGGGGGAAAAAAAGTCAGTCATGTTATACCGTCCTTGTTAAGCTTCTATCAATATTCACCTTATAAGATTCATATGCTTTGTTTTTGTTTTATAAAGGGAAAGCAAGTTTACTAAGAAAGTGAGGAAATAAAAGAATGGCTACTCTACAGAGGGAGTGGTGGCATGGGCTGCTCAATTGAATATACTTACAGTTATTTCTTGATTATAAGCTAAACAAGGGATGGATTATTCATGAGTTTTCTAGGAAAAGGGTAGGCAATTCCCAGAACTGAGGGTTCCTCCCCTTTTTAGACCATATAGGGTAACTCCCTGATGTTGCCATGGCATTTGTAAACTGCCATGGCACTGATGAGAATATCTTAGCATGCTAATGCTTATATTAGTAATAAGCTTATAATGAGCAGTGAGGATGACCAGAGGTCGCTTTCATCACTATCTTGGTTTTGGTAGGTTTTTGCCAGCTTCTTTCCTCATTCTGTTTTATCAGCAGGGTCTTTGTGACCTGTAAATTGTACTGACATCCCATCTCATCCCTTGACTAAGAATGCCTGACCCTCTGGGAATGCAGCCCAGTAGGTCTCAGCCTTATTTTACTCAGTCTGTATTCAAGATGGAGTTGCTCTGGTTCAAATACCTTTGACGTATTTCCCCCCTCTGTTTCACAAAGTAACCCTTAATCCTAAGGGTTGTGGAGGAACGAAGATCCATTTTCTGTAACTTCTTCAGGCTGAATAGGGGCGATGATATTCCTGCCTAACTATTAGGGCATCTTGTATCCAGGGTAAAGAGGAATTCAGTCAGAAAGTGTCAGTATGCTAAGGGCCATTTATAACTCTGAGTTCCAACAAAAGGTGATATTTGGAAGATTAGTAAGTGTTCAATTTAAGAAAGTATCAGGAAAGCTCATCCTGCATTCCTATATGAAGAGTACAACAGCATTATATTCCACAACAGTAAAGCAAAATAAGCAAAATTATCCCAAGTAAACAAATTAGAAGGCTTTCCACGATCTGGGCAATTTTTGAAACCACGCTGATTTGGAGTCACTGGCTGATTCCACTATGTGCCCAGAATTATAATACCAATCCAGATTTTTACATTACCCATCCCTCTTGTTTTTCTGAGCTGCCATCAGGGATTCACTGGTTGACTCCCAGGAATAAGTAGGGTTAATCTAAATTACAGGAAAGAAATCTCAAAAACAACTGATGATTAGAATCTAATAATAGGTATACCATAGTTTTGAAACAGAATTTATCTTCCATTTTTACTAAAGACAAATCATAATACGACTGATTTGTTTGCAAAACAAGCTTTAGTCCTATACTTGGCCTGATTATTTGTGTAAAGGGCAGCAAGAACAATTATTTGTGACATAGGTTCCTTTTTAAATTGGCTTTGATCAAACTATTTTAGAGGGTTAAAGGATTGTTTTAAGTTAGAATAAGTCTGAAGGTTTAAGCAAGCGTGGAAGGTTTGTGAAAATTTAATATTGTAAAATAAATTCTGTATGTGAACATATTGGCTAAAGTTAGAAGGATATTATTACTTTGTTTTATATACCTCCCAATGGTATTGGCTTAATCTTGGAAGATATCATATCTAATCATCTTCTCCAAAATTGTCCTTGTTGTTCTCCTCCCCAGTGAGCAGAAGAAAAGATACCTCACCACATATGATATTATTTAATGCATTTAGATTAGAATATTCCTTGAAGGTGTGGCTTAATTAATCTTTTTAATACATGTGTTGCCCACTTATTGTTACCATCAAGGTGCTGAACATTTGGTTTATCTTCTATAAATGGCAAGGGCTAAAAATAGTAAAGAAAAAAAAGCAAGCAAAATACCTGGAAAAGTTTTTAAAATAAAAAAAATTAATCAGTATTTGCCAATCTGAGAGCCAAAGAATGCCGAAGGGTGTCTTATTAAAAACACAAATTTGGCTGCAAAAGCATAGAACACACAAAAGCACAATAGTACAGTTTTCCACAGAGTTGGTAAGCCTATTATCTATTCCCTAAATATATTCTTAATGAAAACAAAAACAAGGAAGTGTCTGAGTCATCCATTTAGAATTAAATAATGTAGTGCTTAATTTAGTATCTATTCATAAAAATCAAGGCTTTTAAATGACCCCTATCATCAAAGAGTTTGATACAAATTTCTCATCCTTAGGTGTGAAGATTTCAGATGAACACACACTGAAAGTAACAGTGGCATATTAAGATGACTCAAAATCATATAATATAAACCAAAATCTTATTCTGAAAAATGTGCTGAACTGTGTTTCTAAGGGTGAATCAGTGTTGGTCCAAGAGAATTTACTGAAGTCACTTACAGCATTGCCTTGATCTATGAGAAACCTTTCAGATAAAGACTCTTAGAGATTACAGAGCATAAAAGGACTAAGCATGACTCACTTTTTTATACAAGGGAATGTGTGTTCTTTTATCTAGGAAAGCAAATTCTTCTCTTCATGCATCCTCAGGTTTTCTATATATAAGCTTTTCCCACACTGAACTCTTTTTTTCTTTTGGTAACCTGACTTAGCAACTCTGCACTTTAGGTGTGGTTCTTGTCTGGGACCTTGTATCAGGATGATGAAACCAGTATCAGAGTTACTGGCATCTGCCTGATTCACTTAGGAGTAGCTCTTGTCTATACCAATGTGAAGATTGAGGTTTCAATGTGACTCCTTAGATTTAGGCATCTATTTGAACAATGGCTGAATGAACTTCCTTAAAATGAGACTTTGGAAGAATTGAGGTTGACTTGAAGACAGAAAACAAAGCTATTCGTGACATACAGATGGGTTAGGTTTTTAAACAGTAAATATAGGCATGTCAGTGACTGATCACAAAATCTAATCACTAACTACTCTTGGTTAGAGGAGATAAAACCATTTGAGCTATGGATGGCTAGAAAGATGTAGCAGTCCAAGTTTTCTACTCTGCTATAATTTTTGCCCAAGTTGAACAGCTAGTATTCATCCTCTAATAGTAATATTCAAAGAGTTCTAGTCCCAGAAGTTTTCAGGCTTTACTGCATTTGCTGAAGTCCATTTCACATGTACAATATTTCCTGCCAAACTCTGGTCTTATTTTTTAAACGGTTTTATTGAGATATAATTTACGTATGTTAAACTGTATGTATTTAAGGTATACAGTTTTAACATCTGTATAAACTTATTAAGCCATCACCACAAACAAAATAATGAACATTTTCATCATATCTGTATGTTATCTTGTGTCTCTTTGTAATTTCCCTTTCCCATTCCCTTTAGAAAATCCTTTCTCCCTAAGCAACTACTGATCTACTTTCTGTGGCTATAGATTAGTTTGCATATTCTAGGATTTTATAAAAATGGAATATATGCAGTGTGTTATCATTTTTTGTCTTACTCCTTTTACTCAGCATATTTTTTGAGATCTACCCATATTCTTGCATGTAACAATTATTTTTTTTACTGCTAAGTAGTAATCCATTGTATGGATATACTTCAATTTGTTGATCCAGTCACATATTTGGACATTTGGGTTGTTTTCTGCCTATTGCAATAAAGCTTCTGTAAACATCCATGTATACATTTTGGGTAGATAGGTGCTTTCATTTCTCTTGAGTATAGAATCACTGGGTTATATAGTAAGTGCATGTTTAATTTTTTTTAAATTGTCAATGTTTTCCAAAGTAGTAGTACTGTTTTACATTATCATAAGCACTATATGAGAATTCCTGTTGTTCTGCATAATTGCCAACAATTCATATGAGCAGTAATTTTGATTTTAATCCGTATTTTTCTAATGACTAACGGTGTTGAGCATCTGTTCATGTGCTTATGTGCCATCTGTATATCTCTTTTTGTTTTTCCCATTTTAAAAACTGAGTTGTTTATCTTATCACTGAGTTGTAAAAATTGTTTATATATTCTAGTTCAAAGTCCTTTTTCAAAAATGTTTTTTAAGTGTTTCCTCCCAATGTTTTTAAAAGAGTATTAAAATTTGATGAAATAAAATATAATGATATTATAGTTCATGTCTTTTGTATTGTATTTAAGAAATCTTTGCAAAAACCAAGGGAATGAACATTTTCTCCTAGATGTTCTAGTAATTTTAGCTCTTAATTTAATGTCCATGACTTGCTTCAAGTTAACGTTTGTGTATGTTGTGAGGGAATGGTTGTTCATTTCTTAATCATATGGCTATCCAGTTGCTACAATACCATTTGTTAAAGAGATTATCCTTGCTGCATTGAATTGCCTCAGCCTCTTTGTTGAGAACTAATAGATCATATATGTATGATCTATCTTTGGATTCTTTATTTCATTTCATTGATATCATTGTTTGCCTTAACACAAATACCATACTGTGTGAATTAATGATCAGTAATACCCTTCTGATATTTTAACTTTATAATAAATCTTGAAATCAAGATGGCAAATCTTCCAACTTTCTACTTCTTTTTTTTTCCCATTTATTTATTTTATTGCATTTTAGGTTTTGGGGTACATGTGAAGAACATGCAAGATTGTTGCATAGGTACACACATGGCAGTGTGATTTGCTGACTTCCTCCCCATCACCTACCTCTGGCATCTCTCCCCTTGCTATCTCTCCCCAGCTCCCCACCCCCCACCGTCCCTCCCCTATCTCCCCCCAACTGACCCCAGTGTATAGTGCTCCCCTCCCTGTGTCCATGTGTTCTCATTGTTCAACACCCGCCTATGAGTGAGAACACGCGGTGTTTGATTTTATGCTCTTGTGTCAGTTTGCTGAGAATGATGGTTTCCAGATTCATCTATGTCCCTACAAAGGACACAAACTCATCGTTTTTGATGGCTGCATAATATTCCATGGTGTATATGTGCCACATTTTCCCTGTCCAGTCTATCATCGATGGGCATTTGGGTTGTTTCCAGGTCTTTGCTATTGCAAACAGTGCTGCAATGAACATTCGTGTGCACGTGTCCTTATAGTAGAACGATTTATAATCCTTTGGATATATAGCCAGTAATGGGATTGCTGGGTCAAATGGAATTTCTAAGTCTAGGTCCTTGAGGAATCGCCACACTGTCTTCCACAATGGTTGAACTAATTTACACTCCCACCAACAGTGTAAAAGTGTTCCTATTTCTCCACATCCTCTCCAGCATCTGTTGTCTCCAGATTTTTTAATGATCGCCATTCTAACTGGCGTAAGATGGTATCTCAATGTAGTTTTGATTTGCATTTCTCTGATGACCAGTGATGATGAGCATTTTTTCATATGTTTGTTGGCCTCATGAATGTCTTCTTTTGTAAAGTGTCCATATCCTTTGCCCACTTTTGAATGGGCTTGTTAGTTTTTTTCTTGTAAATCTGTTTTAATTCTTTGTAAATTCTAGATATCAGCCCTTTGTCAGATGGGTAAACAGCAAATATTTTTTCCCATTCCGTTGGTTGCTGATTCATTCTAATGACTGTTTCTTTTGCTGTGCAGAAGCTGTGGAGTTTGATTAGGTTCCATTTGTCTATTTTGGCTTTTGTTGCCAATACTTTTGGTGTTTTAGTCATGAAGTCCTTGCCTACGCCTATGTCCTGAATGGTTTTGCCTAGATTTTCTTCTAGGGTTTTTATGGTGTTAGGTCTTATGTTTAAGTCTTTAATCCATCTGGAGTTAATTTTAGTGTAAGGTGTCAGGAAGGGGTCCAGTTTCTGCTTTCTGCACATGGCTAGCCAGTTTTCCCAACACCGTTTATTAAACAGGGAATCCTTTCCCCATTGCTTATTTTTGTCTGGTTTGTCAAAGATCAGATGGTTGTAGATATGTTGTGTTGCCTCTGAGACCTCTGTTCTGTTCCATTGGTCTATATCTCTGTTTTGGTACCAGTATCATGCTGTTTTGATTACTGTAGCCTTGTAGTATAGTTTGAAGTCTGGTAGTGTGATGCCTCCCGCTTTGTTCTTTTTGCTTAGAATTGACTTGGCTATGCAGGCTCTCTTTTGGTTGCATACAAAGTTTAAGGTGGTTTTTTCCAGTTCTGTGAAGAAGGTCATTGGTAGCTTGATGGGGATAGCATTGAATCTGTAAATTACTCTGGGCAGTGTGGCCATTTTCACGATATTGATTCTTCCTAACCATGAACATGGAATGTTTCTCCACCTGTTTGTGTCCTCTCTTATTTTGTTGAGCAGTGGCTTGTAGTTCTCCTTGAAGAGGTCCTTTACGTTCCTTGTTAGTTGTATTCCTAGGTATTTTATTCTCTTTGTGGCAATTGTGAATGGCAGTTTGTTCTTGATTTGGCTCTCTTTAAGTCTGTTATTGGTATATAGAAATGCATGTGATTTTTGCACATTGATTTTGTATCCTGAGACTTTGCTGAAGTTTCTTATCAGTTTCAGGCGATTTTGGGCTGAGACGATGGGGTCTTCTAGATATACAATCATGGCATCTGCAAATAGAGACAATTTGACCTCCTCCTTTCCTATTTGAATGCTGTTTATTTCTTTTTCTTGCCTGATTGCTCTGGCTAGAACTTCTAGTACTATATTGAATATGAGTGGTGAGAGAGGGCATCCTTGTCTAGTGCCAGATTTCAAGGGGAATGCTTCCAGTTTTCGTCCATTCAGGATGATATTGGCTGTTGGTTTGTCGTAAATAGCTTTTATTATTTTGAGATACGTTCCATCAATACCTAGCTTATTGAGGGTTTTTAGCATAAAGGGCTGTTGAATTTTGTCAAAGGCCTTCTCTGCATCAATTGAGATAATCATGTGGTTTTTGTCTGTGGTTCTCTTTATGTGGTGAATTATGTTTATAGACTTGTGTATGTTGAACCAGCCTTGCATCCCCGGGATGAAACCTACTTGATCATGGTGGATAAGCTTTTTGATGTGCTGTTGCAATCTGCTTGTCAGTATTTTATTGAAGATTTTTGCATCTATGTTCATCATGGATATTGGCCTGAAGTTTTCTTTTCTTGTTGAGTCTCTGCTGGGTTTTGGAATCAGGATGATTTTGGTCTCATAAAATGATTCGGGAAGAATTCCCTCTTTTTGTATTGTTTGGAATAGTTTCAGAAGGAATGGTTCCAGCTCCTCTTTGTATGTCTGGTAGAATTCAGCTGTGAACCCGTCTGGCCCTGGGCTTTTTTTGGGTGGTAAGCTCTTAATTGCTGCCTCAACTTCAGACCTTGTTATGGGTCTGTTCAGGGTTTCGGCTTCTTCCTGGTTTAGGCTTGGCAGGAGGCAAGTGTCCAGGAATTTATCCATTTCTTCCAGGTTTACTAGTTTATGTGCATAGAGTTGTTTGTAATAATCTCTGATGATGGTTTGAATTTCTGTGGAATATGTGGTGATATCCCTTTTATCGTTTTTTATGGCATGAATTTGGTTATTCTCTCTTTTTTATTAATCTGGCTAGTAGTCTGTCTATTTTGTTGATCTTTTCAAAAAACCAGCTCCTGGTTTTATTGATTTTTTGAAAGGTTTTTTGTGTCTTTATTTCCTTCAGTTCTGCTCTGATCTTAGCTATTTCTTGTCTTCTGCTAGACTTTGAGTTTTTTTGATCTTGCTCCTCTATTTCTTTTAATTTTGATGATAGGGTGTCAGTTTTTGATTTCTCCTTGCTTTTCATGTGGGCACTTATTGCTATATATTTTCCTCTAGAGACTGCTTTAAATGTGTCCCAGAGATTCTGGTATGTTGTGTCTTCATTCTTGCTGTTTTCAAAGAACATCTTTATTTCTGCCTTCATTTCATTGTTTATCCAGTCAACATTCAAGAGCAAGTTGTTCAGTTTCCATGAAGCTGTGCGGTTCTGGGTTAGTTTTTGAATTCTGATTTCTAACTTGATTGCACTGTGGTCTGAGAGACTGTTTGTTACGATTTCCATTCTTTTGCATTTGCTGAGGAGTGACTTACTCCCAATTATGTGGTCAATTTTAGAGTAGGTGTGATGTGGTGCTGAGAAGAATGTATATTCTGTGGATTTGTGGTGGAGAGCTCTGTAAATGCCTATTAGGTTTGCTTGGTCCAGGTCTGAGTTAAAGTCCTGGATATCCTTGTTAATTTTCTGTCTGGTTGATCTGTCTAATATTGACAATGGGGTGTTAAAGTCTCCCACTATAATTGTGTGGGAGTCTAAGTCTCTTTGTAGATCATTAAGAACTTGCCTTATGTATCTGGGTGCTCCTGTATTGGGTGCGTATATATTTAGGATCATTAGCTCTTCTTGTTGCATTGATCCTTTTACCATTATGTAATATCCTTCTTTGTCTCTTTTGATCTTTGTTGCTTTAAAGTCTAATTTATCAGAGATGAGAATTGCAACTCCTGCTTTTTTTGCTCTCCATTTGCTTGGTAAATCTTCCTCCATCCCTTTATTTTGAGCCTTTGTGTATCCTTGCACATGAGATGGGTTTCCTGGATACAGCACACCAATGGGTTTTGGCTTTTTATCCAATTTGCCAGTCTGTGTCTTTTGATTGGAGCATTTAGTCCATTTACATTTAGGGTTAATATTGTTATGTGTGAATTTGATACTGCCATTTTGGTGCTAGCTGGTTGTTTTGTCCATTAGTTGATGCAGATTCTTCATTGTGTTGATTCTCTTTACCACTTGGCATGTTTTTGGAGTGGCTGGTACTGGTTGTTCCTTTATATGCATAGAGCCTCTTTCAGGAGCTCATGTAAAGCTGGCCTGGTGGTGATGAAATCTCTGAGTACTTGCATGTTCACAAAGGATTTTATTTTTCCTTCACTTATGAAGCTTAGTTTGGCTGAATAGGAGATTCTGGGTTGAAAGTTCTTTTCCTTAAGGATGTTGAATATTGGCCCCCACTCTCTTCTGGCTTGTAGGGTTTCTGCTGAGAGATCTGCTGTGAGTCTGATGGGCTTCCCTTTGTGGGTAACCCGACCTTTCTCTCTGGCTGCCCTTAGTATTTTCTCCTTCATTTCAACCCTGGTGAATCTGACGATTATGTGCCTTGGGGTTCTTGACGAATATCTTTGTGGGGTTCTCTGTATTTCCTGGACTTGAATATTTGCCTGCCTTGCTAGGTTGGGGAAGGTTTCCTGGATAATATCCTGAAGAGTATTTTCCAGCTTGGATTCATTCTCTTTGTCGCATTCAGGTACACCTATCAAACGTAGATTAGGTCTTTTCACATAGTCCCACATTTCTTGGAGACTTTGTGCATTCCTTTTTACCCTTTTTTCTCCATTCTTGCCTTCCCGTTTTATTTCATTGAGTTGATCTTCGACCGCTGATATCCTTTCTTCTGCTTGGTCAATTTGGCTGTTGATACTTGTGCATGCTTAGCGAAGTTCTCTTGTTGCGTTTTTCAGCTCCATCAATTCACTTATATTCCTTTCTATTTTGTCCATTCTCGTTAGCATTTCATCAAATCTTTTTTCAGGTTTCTTAGTTTCTTTGCATTGGGTTAGAACATGTTCTTTTAGTTCACAAAATTTCTTATTACCCACCTTCTAAAGTCTGATTCTGTCATTTCATCGCACTTGTTCTCCATCCAACCAGTGAGGAGTTGTGATCCCTTTTAGGAGGAGAGGTGTTCTGGTTTTGGGTGTTTTCATCCTTTTTTCGCTGGTTTCTTTGCATCTTTATGGATTTATCCACTTGTCGTCTTTGTAGTTGCTGGCTTTCAGATTGGGTCTCTGAGTGGACGTTCTGTTTGTTGATGATGAGGTTATTTCTGTTTCTTGGTTTTCCTTCTGACAGTCTGGCCCCTCTGCTGTAGGTCTGCTGAGGTCCACTCCAGGCCCTGCTTGCCTGGGGATCACCTGCAGCAGCCTCTGCGCTTTCACTGGGAGCTGCAATCCTGAGCTGTTCCTAAACGGCCATCTTGGATTCCTCCCCTCTTCTTCTTTTTTTTTTTTTTTAATGAAAGTTGTTTTGTTGATATTATGTCCTTTGAATTTCTCCAAAAACCAGTAAGATTTTGTTTGAGATGACATTTAATCTATAGATCAATTTTGGGGGAAAATATATAAAACAATATTGAGTCTTCTGATCCAAGAATATGTTATATATCTCCATTTCTTACGGTCTTTTAAGTTTTTTGCAACAATGTATTATAGTTTTAGTGTACAGGTCTTACATATATTACATTTGTCCTTTTGAGGTTGAGGTTGTTTTTAAGCTTTTTTAGGATGAAGCAGAGCAACCTTTAGTCTAGGGCTAATTTTGCTCCACTACTGCAGTAATACCCTTCTGATATTCCAGCTTATGCCCTATGAATTACAAGATTTTTCATTGTGTCTTACAGAAACATAAACTATTTGTAGACTTACATGAGTTTTGGAGATTATTCTCTTAATTCTTTTAGTTTCCTTCCTTCCTTCCTTCCTTTCTTCCTTCCTTCCTTCCTTCATTCCTTCCTTCCTTCTCTTTCTCTCTCCCCTTCCTTCTTTCCTTCTCTCTCTCTCCTTCCTTCCTCTCTCTTTCTTTTCTTTCCTTCCTTCCTTCCTTCCTTCCTTCTTCTTTCTTTCCTTCCTTCCTTCCTTCCTTCCTTCCTTCCTCCCTCCCTCCCTCCCTCCCTTCCTTCCTTCCTTCTTTCCTTCTTCCTTCCTTCCTTCCTTTCTTTCTTTCTTTCTTTCTTTCTTTCTTTCTTTCTTTCTTTCTTTCTTTCTTTCTTTCTTTCTTTCTTTCTTTCTCTCTCTCTCTCTCTCTCTTTCCTTTCTCTCTCTCTCTCCCTTCCTTCCTTCTGCTATCTGTTTGTTTCATCTTTCTTCTTTTTTTCAGAGTATCTCTCTGTCATCCAGGCAGGAGTGCAATGGCACCGTCTTAGCTCACTGCAGCCTCTGCATCCTGGGTTCAAAAGATTCTCCCACCTCCGCCTTCTGAGTATTACAGGCACCTGCCACCGTGCTTGGCTAATTTTTGTATTTGTAGTACAGACTGGATTTCACTATGTTGGCCAAGCTGGTCTCAAACTCCTGACCTCAAGTGATCTGCCTGCCTCAGCATCCCAAAGTGCTGGGATTACAGGCGTGATCCACAGTGCCCAGCCTCTTTTCTGGTATTTTTGTTTTTGCTTTTGTTTTGGCCAACCTCAGGTAGTACATACCTCCATACATGCACAAATCAATACTCGACTGAATACTCAGGAAGGACCTTTTGCAGATCTCTCTGAAGTTCTCTATTTTTTAGCTCTCTATTTTTATTCTTCCATATAAACTCTAGCTGCCTTGGCCTTCCCTGCCTCTCAGCCCTGTCTCCTCAACTTAGAAATTGCACGGGCTACACCTGGGTCCTCTCTACACGTGCAGTAAGCTGGGACAATCAAAATGTTTATCACAGTTTGACCTCTCTCAGTTATCACTGTCCTATGTTGCCTGATGTACAGTATCTGAATACGTTTCATATATTTTGTATAGGTTTTTAGTTGTTTCAATTAGGGAGTTAAATCTGATCTCTGGTACTCTAACTGCCAGAGCCAGAAGTAATATTTAACTTTATATATCTTTCTTTTATCCTTATCTTTTTGCATTTGTACATTTATATTTTGAAGGCTACTTCTCTCTACCTAGTGTGGAAATTAATGACTCTTTTATTTTAACTATTGCTCTTGAGGTAGAAGTTTTAGGTAAGGCTCCAAGCTCAGTAAAGAATTGGAATATAATATTGATACTGAAATCACTGAAACTCAGTAAAGAATTGGAATATAATATTGAATTTAATATTGATATTAAATTGGAATATAATATTGTGGATGTGAAAAGGTTTATTACTAGCACAATGAAGCTTTCTAAGGAGAGAAGCGCAGGCTCCCAGGCAGGTCTGAAAATAGTTTGCGAAAGGAGGGAAAAGGAGACTGGCTTGGTTTCTATTGTAATAGGGGGAGGCAAAGTGACAACTCATTGAAGCAGGCTTATGTGGTCTGAATTTCCTGCTGGGGCTGAAAGAGCTTTCTTATTAGTGTACTCACATGTGGGACAGGAGAAGGGCAAATGATGACACTTGAAAGTCAGTGGGCAAATATCAGACATAGAGTCAGGCTCTTAATTGTAGCTCACTCCTGACGTTGGCTGATGAAAGAAAATGGGCCATGTTTCATTAAACTGAATTTGAGCTTGTGTAAATCATTCATTATGGCTTTCTGCAAGGCCTGTAGCCTGAGGGCACTAATGGAGGTGAAAACTTCATTAAATGCCTTAAAAAAAATAAGGAACCTAAAAATAAATGCTTTGGTCACTTTAAGTAATGTTTTGAACTTTGGAGGGGATAAGGAGTGTTATAATGAAACCTTGTGTCATGGCTTTAGTATGTGCAGACGTGCAAGACCTATGAGGCAAGAGATTCCCAGGATTCTTTACTCTAATGGAGGAATCTTTGAATAAGGAATCATTGATAGACAAGATGGAAAGACCATTGGCATTGGCTCAAGACCCTGAAAAAATGTGGCCACGTCATTCAGAGCTTAGAGGACTGCATGAAGTTTGGCCAAGTTTGCTCACTCTTGGACGATTTTGCCCGTCCTTGCCTGGGGACATCTTGATTGAAGCAGCAGCTATCCAGTGAGCAACCATCATGTATTGATGGTGCTACTGTCCAGGAAATATACAAGGAAATATACAAGCTCCTTTTGCTGTTCACTCAGTTGTTCTTAAGGGGACTCATAGGTAGCCAAACATTCTGTGAGAGGAGGCATGACCTCCTCCAGAACTGTGGTGTTTGACAAAGATGGAAGACAAAAGAAGCCTCTGTATCCTGCAGGTGGGATATGCCAGAAGATACAGATTTGGGTCTATCAAGATTTGGTTTTGTTCTACAAGTGCTATTACTATTTTAGCAAGAAGGCCTTGGTGGCCATGATGAACCTGCAGGTTGCTACTTTCATATTCCAAGGCACAATGGGCATCTGGATGTAGAGGGTCATAGGCTCTGGGCCTAGGATGACTAGTATGTGGCAAGTGACTTTTTCTCCAGTGGTATTTAGTATGTAGCTGAGGAAAGCAGTTTTTAACACTGAAAGCTCCTAGGCAACTTATGGCCATCATGTCATATGTAGTCCATAAACTCTAACAGGTATGAGAGGAGTTTGCAAAGGACTTGGCAGTGACGGAGTCTCTGGGGGAACACTAAGGGCAGTGCTACTATACTTAAACACAGAAAAGAGCCTTTTGTTGTGGAAGCCCCATTTAAGGTGGGTCAGTTTGTGAGAAATCCCGTATATGGGCTTAAATTTTAAAATGAGGAATATATTACCTTCAAAATCCCAAAGACCTAAAAGGTGTTTAGCTTGTTTTAGCGCTGTGGGAACTGAGAGGGCCAATAATGTTTTTTGCCAGCATCAGGCATGGAGTGGCCCTGATGGTGTCAAGGATGGGGTGGTCTACCAAATAATTTTCAGGAATTTAACCAAGGTGCCATGACCTTGTACAAGGTATGGGTCAATAATCTATCCCCTTTTTGTGAGCCTCTTTGTGAGGATCTGTATTTCTTGAATGAGTATGCGAAATGAGTTCTCTTGGAAGAGGAGTTCATCAGTGTGCTATAACTATGGGGAATTTAGACGAGGCAGTAGTTCTGATGGTTAAGGTGAGGCATATGAGTTTGACCACTGGTCCATGGTCAGTAGCTTCCCTTAGGGCAGGGAGGTTATCTTGTTCAAATTTAGCAGTATGCCCAGGTATAACTAGTTTGAGCTCCATTATTATAATCATGAAAGTTTGCCAATTGATACATTTCAGAAGATATTGTAATTAGCTTAGATGCTTTGTTGTAGAGGCATAAAAACCAATTAGCATCCTTTTATCTTTTTATTGATTGTATAAATTCTTTTCATTTGAGGTTTCAATTTCCGATTGGGTCCAATTGTGGGCCTATGTTTCAGTTTTTTGTTTCCTCCCCCGTCCCTGTGTTTAGATTTTTCTTTTTAAATTTACTTGTCTCTCTCTCTCTCTGTAATAATTACCTTACAGCAGACTTCCCCCCCCCAATCTTTGGTGGTTTTTGAATATACTTTGGTGGGAGTGAGGTGTTCTCTTTTCTATTATGCTCATATTTTAAGTGTCTTCCCCCAGAGAGTCTCCAATCATTGGTCATCAGGATTAGAGGCCTCTGCATGACGATGTGTGCTTTATAGAGTTTAGAGACTCCAGGTTTAAGTCGGGTTTGAATTAATGCCTTGGTTGTACCATGGGAGAATCATGGGTGTTTTCTATATAATCCTGAGGATCAGGATATTTTTTGGCCATAAAGTCATAGGCAACAACATCAGCAAAGTCATTTTGTAGGGTCCTAGTAAGCCTGTCTGCTTTAGGAGTGTGGCTGCAGCATGCCACATGGTGACTACTCTTTCTTGCATAACTGACCAACTATAAACGGTTTGTGTACAGTGTAAGTAGGCTTGTATATGTCACAGGTTATCTTTCTCCTGAGCACTCTATAGAATAGGGGCCAATGCCTGAATGAGACATATACTTTATGTAGGCTGCGTGTGGTAGCTGACATCTGTAATCCTAGCATTTTGAGAGGCCAAGAGAGAAGCATTGCTTGAGCCCAGGAGTTAACGACCAGCTTGGGCAACATAGTGAAACATTGTCTCTACAAAAAAGTTAAAAATAAACAAGTAATCAGGTGTGGTGGCATGCACCTGTAGTCCCAGCTATTCAGGAGGCTGAAGCAGGAGGATTCATGAGCCCAGGAGGTTGAGACTACAGTGAGCCGTGATCACACCACTGTACTCCATCCTGGGCA
The DNA here is from genome assembly GCF_009761245.1 of Sapajus apella. NCBI lineage: Eukaryota > Metazoa > Chordata > Mammalia > Primates > Cebidae > Sapajus > Sapajus apella. The sequence continues at coordinate 39,164,367 of NW_022436942.1, forward strand.
AGAGAGTGAAACCTTGTCTCAAAAGCAGGTTTTTAAAGGGATAAAAAGAAAATTTTAAAAAGGAGACATATACTTTAAACACAGCCCCAATCATGTATTCTTGTCCCTAAATGTTATCAAAACTTCCTATTCATGTCAGTGAAATCTACAACAGAGGCTTGGTAGGACTCAGTAAATGCAGCAGAAAGCATCACAGCTCAAAGTAAAAAGTTGCCATCAGGAAGAAACAAAACTGAAAGAACATGCTAGACAGCAAGCAATAGAGCCAGTAAGATCCAACTGACCCAGTAAGTTCCCTTTAAAATATCTATACCAATTTGCATCACCATGGGAAACGAAAAGTTAAATAGCACATGATTATACTAAACCAAGGAGCTCCTGGCTTGCTATAAGAGATCAATTAAAAAACAAAGAATTGTAATGCAGTATGATTAATTAACATAGAGGTTGACTGAGGGCACAAAAGAGAATAGCTGGCTTTTCTAGGGCAGAGAAGGAGGGAGCAAAGAGCCCTCAAAGAAGGAAACACTTGTGCTAGTCTAGAAGGAAGATTAGAAATTTTTCAGATAGAATGCAGTGGGGATGAAGTAGATTGGAATTAATAGCTGAAGAATTGCAAGTGTTGAATATGTGCAATGATACACATGAGTAATTTAAGAAGTTCCGGATGGCTAAAGCATAGGGAGTTCACATCAGCAGGTAGGCTGCAGCAGATATGCAGATCTTTGTACTTTACTGAAGAAAAATCACAATAAAGTTTGCACTTAGAAAGATCATTATGGCAGAAATGCATGAATAGCTTAGAAAATCTAGAATCAGGGAAACCCAAGGCTGCTGATACCCCATGTAGAACTTCTGTACGAATCAGGGAAGGGTACCCTCTTAAGTTGCTTTTTCATTTTTTGGAAAATATTTGTACCAATAATTACAACAGACATTTCACTGAAAAGTGAGAAAATTAAAAATTTATAAATCTATAATGCTTACAATATAAATGGTGACTTCATCAACAAAGTGAAACGTAGGGACTATGCAGAGCACGCACTGCATAAACATGTATCATTGCCTTGTGGAGACCAACTAGGTAATTACTGCAATAGCTTAGACTGGAGATGATATTCCTGCTGAGGTCGTATATCCTCTCTCTCTCTCTTTCTCTTTCTTTCTTTCTCTCTCTCTCTCTCTCTCAGCGAACAGCAGCAACAATTCAAGGGTTTGTGATCTATGTTTCCTCAGATTTGAAACTCTAGTTGTAAGATTCGAAGTAGTAAGACTCTTAACATGACTCCAAGTTCTTTTGGTTTTTTATTTCTTTTGGTCTTGAGAAATCAGGTTAATAATTATGTCACTTACTAAAATGGGTAAGAAAGACAGAATCAGGATGTTGTTTGGGGGAGCATATTAGGAAATGATGAGTTCTGTTTAGTTTCTGATATGTTAAATTTGTAGTCTTTGTGGAATTTTCTATAGGCAATTAAATATGTTGATCTGGATCTCAAGAAACAGCATGGGCTAAAGCCATAGATTTCATAGTCGCTAATGCATTGATGGTTGTAAAAGACACATGAATGTATAACATTCCATGAGATTTATCTTTAGAACATCAAGATTGAGGCTTGGCACCATCCTACTAAATAGGTTAGGATAGGCCCAGGGATGAATGAGCTTAGGTTGGAGGTGTTCAGCTGGCTGTTAAAAAGCAGCAGGGCAGATGGAGATGAACAAATAGGACCCTTTCTCCACAGGAGTGTTTCTCAAATTGTGGTCATTGGACAAGTGGTGACGTGATTTCCTAAGGACATTTTATCAATAGTATATATTCCTAGCTATTAGAGCTGTTGGACTACACTACCTGGGTGTGGGACTCTTTCACAGAAACTCTTTATAGGTGATTATTATGTATATTAAAGTGTTTCTCTTTTCAAATAGGTCCCTTTTCCCCATAGTTATGGTACTTGGGACTAGATAGGTTTGCTTAGTAAGCAAAGTAGTTTATGTTTAAACTAGAATGGAAAATATGTAGAATGTTGCCCTGCATTTCCCTTGCCTATACTAATGGCAAACCCCTTTCTGTCAAACCCAGTCAAGACCTTAACTATTTCTCAATGTTCTGTTTCAGGCAGATTCTACTAAGCAATGAGTCATCAGGCTAGATGAAATATATTAGCCACACCAGGATTAACTTCTGACTACAAAAGAAGACAAGGCACTTTTAGTATTAATTCATCACTTTTTTCTTTTTCCACTATAGTTAAGTGGCAGAATAATATATATCAATATTTTTCATTCTAGCTAATGTAAAGGAGTCGATAGTAAAAGAGCTTTTTTTTTTTTCTCTCTCATACTGAGACGATTTTGTGTCTTAGAGATCTGGGTTTCATTAACCTCAGTGACAATTTAATAGACAAAAATTGTTTTCTAAAGTCTGAAGCCAGACTTTTTAGGAAAGGGAAGATTCTCAAGGCTGGGAGGAGGAGGAGAATGGCCTTATCTAGGGGAGAGAGTAATGAGCATCCCTAAAATTGAGATAATCTGAGTGGGCCTCTGTTGCCAATAGTGCCAGAGTCATGTAATAGTTGAGTGAACAGGAAGACTGGACCCTAAGAACTGTGCCACTGAATCAGTGATGAGGACTTCAGTGGTTGAGTTCATTAACAGACAAAAGAACACTACTGAGGAGCCCTTCTGAGGCTACCTACTATCAGGCAAATTGGATGACAAAAAGGGTAAATGTGGCTCCTTGGGTTCTTCCTCCCATTTGTTTCTTGACATCTTCTAAGTCCAGCATTCTTGGATGACGTCATGGGAGAAGGAACTGAGTCTCCCATATGACCAGTATTGAACTGTCACTCATCTACCGTGATGTGTAGGAGTTCAGAGGTAGATTTGATTTAATTTTAGAAAAATAAAGTGGCATCTCTTTTCTTAAACCTACTAATTTATCCTCTGTATATGGAGGCAACACACATCGCCAGAAGCTGATGTTCTATTAACATGCATAAATTGCATCCTAAAGTGGAGCATGAGACATATAGAGAGGAATCAGGAAAATGCGGTGGTATAATGAGACAGGCAATGTGGACAGAGAGGAAGTAGGCATAGTGGTTAGGTACACTGGCTCTGAGTTCAGACTGCTTGGGTTATAATGTAAGTTCTGCTATATTACAAATTAATTTTTTTTTTGAGACGGACTTTTGTTCTGTCACCCTGTCTGGAGTGCAGTAGCGTGTTCTCGGTTCACTGCAACCTCTACCTCCCAGGTTCAGGCAATTCTCCTGCCTCAGCCTCCTGAGTAGCTGGGACTACAGGTGTGTCCCACCACACCTGGCAAATTCTTGTATTTTTAGTAGAGATGGGGTTTCGCCATGTCAGCCAGGATAGTCCTGATCTCCTGACCTCATCATCTGCCTACCTCGGCCTCCCAAAATGCTGGGAGTACAGGCATGAGCCACTGTGCCTGGCCAATGTTTTTTTATTTTATTTTTTATTTTTGAGACAGAGTCTTCCTCTGTCACCCAGGCTGGAGTGCAGCAGTGCAATCTGAGCTCACTGCAACCTCTGCCTCCTGTGTTTAAGCGATTCTGATTCCCCTACCTCAGCCTCCCAAGTAGCTGAGATCACAGGTGTATACCATCATGCCTGGCCAATTTTTGTGTTTTTAGTAGAGACAGGGTTTCGGCTTGTTGACCAGACAGGTCTTGAACTCCTGATCTCAAGTGATCTGCCCACCTTGGCCTCCCAAAGCACTGGGATTACTGGTGTGAGCCACTGTGCCTGGCCAAATAAGTATTAATCTCATTGTGTTTCAATGTCCTCATCTGCAAAAAGGGATAATAATATGATTACTTCATAATCTTGTTTTGTTAATCATTATATAAAATGAAATGATGTGTATAAAACTTTTAGTTTACTACCTAGAATATTAGTTTTCAGTAAATATTAGTAGTCTGCATTTTACATATGAGTCCTATGTGCTTACTGAAGATGGCTGTATCTTAAAGTCTATATAGAAAAATGTAATAATCAGGATTGACTAATTGCTGCTTATTCCAATTTATTCACAAAAGGATTTGAGGTGGCACTACCATAAGATACAAGTATAAAAGTATTAGAACAAAGGAACCAATAAGGAGAGTTAGATGACATCAAGAAGACTTAGAAACACAGGCCACTACAGCCCAACACTGCACCTGCCAGTGGATCATATATCAGCACTGGGCTTTCAGGTAAGCATTTGGGGCTACTTCTTTCCAAGGTAGTCCTTAGAGTCATACCCTTCTTATATTTTTATCTTGTACCCCTTATATCTTGGCAACTTAGTCATATCTCACTGTCATTGAAGGGAAAATGTGTTCAGAACCAAATTCACTATGTTTGCTTCCAACAGTTGTTTTTTTCTTTCTTCTTAATTTGGTTAAAGGCTCTACCGTATGCCCAGGACTCAGATATAAAACTCTGGGTTTATCTTGGTCCCTTTCTCCCTATATCAAGTCCGTTAAAGTCCATCTTTCCTGCTTAGCCGGTTTCTCGCAGCAGTTGCTGACCTCCTCTTCTCTCTGCCAATCCTCTGGTTTAGATCTTCGCCACTTCTCAGATGTCTCTACTATTATTTTCCTATCCATATTTCCCTCTGCTCCTTGGTCTCACCCTGATTCAACCCTCTAATACATCCCTAACACACATATCTTCCCCAAACAGAATTCTAATCATATTATTAACTTGTTCAAAAACCTTGAGAGGCTCCCTACTGCATTTAAAATAAAGAATAAATGCCCTATCATCAAGGAACCCTCACAATCTCATCCATTCTTTATTTTCTGACATAGGCTAGCACTCCCAAACACATGGCAATGTTTTAACTGCTCTCCCCAACTGTTCTTTCCTGCTCCTGCTTGTTTGAGGCGGTCTTATTCATCTCTGTTATCCCATGTAATAGAGTACAATGCCTTGCTTAGGAGTTCAATTAAAAACTGAAGTTTTGCTTCCCGTGAATTCAAAACCCATAGAGTGCTGCCCTCTTTTGGCTAAGATAGCACAGAGTCCAAGCCACCACATAGGAAATGATGCTGAATGACTCATCTTTTCCTTTTGGTTAGAATCCTCATGGAAACAAACAAGGCAGGGTGAAATAATTCCATCCTCTTTTCTCGTTTTATCTAGCTTCAAAGATTGTTTGTTTATGGAGATAGAAAGAAGATAAAATTCTGTATAGAAAACTTGGAACTTGACTAATTCAAATCATATATTATGTGTAAACTCAGAGCTGGGGCAAAGCCAATAGTTACTTTGAACACATCCAGTGCTCCAAGAATCTTCAGGCCTCAACATGGACTTCTATATAAGAGGTAAGGGATGAGAAAACAACAGCGTTCCCTAAAGGCCTCTTCACATTAAAAATAGCTTCCTGATTTAGGGACAACTTAGGCAAGTGGCCAGGTCGTTTTTTTTGTTTTGTTTTGTTTTGTTTTTATACTGATACTTAGTATTTGGTCAAATAAGAAAAATAAGGCCTGGTCTAGAAGGTAAAGTTTACTTCTGCAGACCCTACTGGGGCCAATTTGTGGCCATGCCTGAGCCAGTCCTGAAGATCCAGTGGAAGTATGGAGGAAGGATGACATGAAGCCCAGGAAGAGTAATACATTTTTAAGAAAGGATGACAGGATGAGAGATGCCCAGAAAAAAAGCTTTCAAGTGGATGCCATCTCCTGATTATAATATGAATATTCTGGGGTTGTTAATTTTAGAACGTTGTAACCATGTCTTTATTATGAATCACATTGAACCTCTCTAAGTATAAAGGCGATGAATAGTAAATATGTATGCATTATAAATAACTGGAAAGCTCAATTAAGACAGGCCTTGAGCTTTATCTCAAATGTCAATACAACGAAACTTCCTTGGATCTAAAAGGGATAGTCATTCCAAAACTGAAACTCAGTGGGTGACAGGATGCCCGCATCTCTTGGAGAAGGACAGAAAGCAGAAAGGTTTGTGGGCTGGTGTTGGATACAAGCTTGGCACCATCTTTGGTTAGGAGCTAATGTTAGCAGAAAGATCAGGTGTCAGTCATGACCAGAGTTGTTCTCTACTATCTTGAGAAGGTCACCGGATTGCTGCCCCTTCTTTTTTGAAACCTGATCTGGGGGCCTCAAACAGCCACAATGAGTTGGATTACTGCCATGTGCTCTAAATTGGGCTGACAAGGCTGACTCAGTGCCAGGAGTTGACACAGGATGCAGCTTGAAATATTCACTTGGAGAGAGGGTTGAGATTTCTTTTTAATTTTCAATGATGCTATTTGAAGAGATAGAATTGAATATGAACATTGAAGAGTGAATTAAATATTTGTCATGCACTTGGATAGAGGGGATCCACAAAAGTCAGAAACTTTTCTGTGTTAAATTGTATATTCTGGGAATCACTTGGTTATACTGGGAGGCTGCTGTTCCTTTTGAAAAAGAGGTGAGCGGTGGCTCACAACTGTAATCCAGTGCTTTGGGAGGACGAGGCAGGAGAATCTTGAGGCCAGGAATTTGAGACTAGCTGACCAACATGGTGAAACCCCATCTCTATTAAAAATACAAAAATTAGCCAGGCGTGGTGGCACGTGCCTGTAATCCCAGCTACTTAGGAGGCTGAGGCAGGAGAATTGCTTAAACCCGGGAAGCAAACGTTGCAGTGAGCTGAGATCACGCCACTGCATTCCAGCCTGGGTAACAGGGCAAGACTCTGCCTCAAAAAATAAAATAAAATAAAATAAATAAAAAATAAAAAGAGGTGAGCCTTCTCTTTAGCATTATAAATACAAAATGTGTTCAAATGTCCATAAAAAACAGAGGAAACTCCTTCTTGTGAGCAAGGATATGTACAAACATAAATACAGTTTCTTTTATTTGCGTGTGAATTTGCAAGCAGCACCTCGCTAGAGCTGAACTTTTTTTATACAAATAAAACCATCCGGTATAGACAAAGAATTTCAGTCTCTAGAGAATAGGATCATAAACAATTGATCTTCCATAGACTTTTCAGTATTTTAGTTTGAGTAAAGCTTTCCCACAGCTCTGCTTTAATTATTTTCTCTGTTTTTAATCTTGCAAGGATTTTATAATTTGGACTCCCTAATCTAATGTCTTTGTGTAAGTACATAGGGAGAAAGTCTACCCCACCATTTTTGGCAATGTGAAGAACAGTACATCCTTTAAGGCTTCTTGATTAATGAATCATAAATAGATATTCAGATTAATAGAGAGTTTGGAAGAAGGAAATATAGGATTCCATTTTTCTGATGGGAAAATGAAACATGGAGAGCTAAGTTCAAGGTCCCGTGTCCCACAACTATTAACTGCTAAACATAATCCAGATTTTGTGAATCCCAGTTGAATAATCTTTTACTCAACATTGTTTTTAACTTAATGTTTATTTTCTTTTAAGCATGGATAGCAAACATGCCTCTGAGTAAAACAAAGAGAATCCGGTCTTTGACCAATTGACCAAACAAGACCCAGCAGCTGGGAAGTTGGTCAAGTCTCATAAGAATGAGATTGGACTTTTTTTTTCTTTAACCTCTCCTGCCCCCTTTAGCAAAAATTGTTTAGTACTTATTTATATCTTGGAAGAAGTGTATTTCTAGGAAGCTTCTAAAATGACAATATAGTTATAAAAGACCAAAAGAAATAGATTGCAAAACTCATATTACTGAATGTTGGGGCAGCTTATAAAACAAAGCACTAATGCCTGAACCCCACACCTAGAAAGTAGAATTTCACTGGTCTAGATAGGGCTTTCCGAGATAAATCTAAATGTCATAATTAAAATGCAGAATCTATACTATTTCAACTGGCTACAAAAATGGTGCCAGAGATGCTGTGGTCAGGGTCAGGAGACCCTGTCAACCTGTGTCTCCTAGGTTTGAGAACAACTGTTTGATGCACCTGGAGCATATCATTCACAAGGACAGCGGGTCTACAGGTTGTCATCTTTCTCCTATGGTGGTCGTCTTTGCTCAGGAATAATTTGAAGTGAAACCAAGAAATCAGTTAGCTATATGGGAAAAAGGTTTGGAGGGATAGAAAACAGCTGGATGTAATAAAAAGACTCACCCCAAACTGGTTTCTACTTTGTGAGACTTGACTAGACCTCCATGGTAGCTTAGGTGACTGGAAGTGGGAGACACAGGTTGACAGGGTCTCCTGACCCTGAGCATAGCATCTCTGGCACCATTTTTGTAACCAGCTGAAATATTGTAGATTCTGCATTTTAATTAGGATACATAGCAATGCAGTTGTTTTTATAATTTATTTTGCCACATGATGGCATTAATAGCAAATTGTATTTGGATGTGACTTTTAGGCTGCTTTATGTATGCATATCACTGATATTTGCTGAGTCATTTGTTTGGGAACAAGATGTGCTGTGCATCTTAACTGATACATGAAAGAGCTCCCCCAGTCTGGTAAAATGCAGGTTTCAATTAGTACAATTTTAATTAAAATATTTTAATACTTAGAAGCTATAAAATAAATTCAAAAAGCACAACAAAATAATTAAAGCTGATGTCTGCTTTTTCTTTTGGACACCAAAGTATCACTGGTATCAAATCACTGTTTGCCATTTGGGAAGAATCTATTCACAACTTTATCTTTTGCCAAAACCGTGGGCAAAGTGAACACTGACTTCTCAGTTTGAGAGTGAATCCAAGTTTTGTTTCATGTTAGCATCCTTACTGGTTCTTTTTTAAAAATAGTTCTTCCTTTACTTTGTCGTTCATGCCTTTCCCAGAGTGGTACGAAGGAATCTAAGTAATGTTGTAGCTAACAGGGAAAAAGACCAGCCTCTCCACCTCAGGCAGGCCAATTCACTGTTTAGGCTTTTTGTTATTGCAGGAGAGTAGGCTGGGAATAGACAGAAGTAGTGTAACCTATTGGCCTTAGACCACCTTTCCTTTACCTTCTAGGATAGATGAAACCTGGCTATAAGACATCTTCAAGTTTGTTTTTCATATTGTGGCTTTAAAATTATTGGATACTGGCTGGGAGAGGTGGCTCATGCCTGTAATCCCAGCATTTTGGGAGGCTGAGGCAGGAGGATCACCTGAAGTCAGGAGTTGGAGACCAGCCTGGCCAATATGACGAAACCCTGTCTCTACTAAAAATAAAAAAATTAGCTGGGCGTGATAGCAGGCAGCCGTAATCCCAGCTACTCAGGAGGCTGAGGCGGGAGAATCACTTGAACTCAGGAGGCGGAGGTTGCGGTGAGTCCAGATTGTGCCACTGCATTGTAGCCTGGGCAACAGAGCAAGACTCTGTCTCAAAAAAGTAAATAAATAAATAAATTATTGGATACTGTCCAGATACTGTTTTGGAACAAGGCAGGGAAGAGCTAAGTGAATTTTTATAAACCATATAATGTGTTTCTTAATATATTCACATTTATTCAAAAAACCAAATATGGTTACATTTTATAAAGTTTTGTTCTGTTTGTTATTTGTCCTTCAAAATAAGAATGCAACATTTAAACAGTTGGCCTCTTACTGGGACAGAATGTTGAGAATCTATTGACAACTGGTGGCGTTAAACTAGTGTTATACAAATTACATTGTAATAGAAAGAATGATGGCTGGGGATCAGCAAGTGTAAGGGAGTCCTGGGCTCAGCTTTGCAGCTCACTAGCTCACTAACTTTGGACAAATCATCTGAATCCCTTGTGAATGGCAAGAGAGGAAGTAGAGACTGCTGTACCAGCTTTAAATACTGTGGGCCATTAGATGAGATTTACATCTTACTGAAATATCACTTAGAATTCTAAGGCAGCTGTAATCCCACCTACTCAGGAGTCTGAGGCAGGAGAATTGCTTGAATGATTCCAAGTGATATCACTTAGAATTCTTCTCAAGAGTATGTAGAACACTGTTTGTGAAAGAGGTATCAAGACTGACTCTAACCACTGTTGTTGTTTTCCTCTTCTTCTTTCTGTCTATGAGAAAAATTGACTTTCCTGGCTTGTGTAACTTGCATGTTTGGATACATTATTTTGTCACTCTTGAATACCCACAGGATATATAGCAAACTTTTTGATGAGCTCAGTAGGACAAGTCAGACCTCAGAGCAAAACTTTCTGCTCAGCAGTTGTTTCTGTTCCCATACACTTTGCTGTGGGGTTGATTTTCTACCTCTAACAAAACCAGTGCAGTGCCAGGACATCTCCTGCCTGCTGGTCCGGTCATGGTCAGCTACCCTGCACTGACTGAGATGGCCATAGTCTAAGATCAGCCAGGGACCCCTCCTCCCCCATGGAATTCTCTCCCAGCTTCTTCTTCCTAGCCCCCCTTCATTGCCCTCACCATGTGATCTGACTTTCTCACAGAATTTTGTGGGAAAATAGAGGCTATGTTTGCCCTCCATGTGGTTAAAAGTGAATTTCCATGCTGGAAACATTGCTTCACTAAAATAAGGTCCTAGATTTTACAGAAAAAAAGGAAGTTTGGAAGTTTCTCCAAGGTGCTGTGAAACATTACTTAACTGCCACTCTGGTCACTAAAAATAAAAATAGCATACTCTCTTAACAGACAAGTCTTTTTGGAGAAAAATGCTGTGTAATTCTAAATGAAAAAGAACATGAGTATTTTTGTCCAATGTCTTAGTATATTTAAACTAAAGGAAATATCTGCCAAAAAAAACTTCTAATAATTGATGAAATGATTATGGCCTCGTAAGTAATTGTTGGAAATCATTTTTTAAACCACAAAAATACCATAAGTAAGTACAGTGAGTACATAGTGTGTGCCCAAATATTTCATGAACAAAAAAAGTTATTACTTAGACAATCTTTGGTTGAAATTGGGAGATGAGGGAAATGTCCTCTTCATTCTTACATAGTATGGGCTCATTCAAAATATTTTTTAAAAAAATCAGTTGAATTTGAGAAAACTGTGAAATTTTTTAGCAAGATTTGGAACATTGAACATCTAGAATAGGCTCCATAAGCCCCTTAAATTGGAAAATATAAAATGTCCTCTAGATGGAGCAGCAGGCTTTTTCTTTGTTAAGACAAAGAATTCTTATTTTTGTGAAAGGAACTTCAGAACTTCATTTTAAACAGAAAATAATTTAAAGAAGCTTATTCTTAAGAATAAGGTTAGCGGGCCAGGCGCGGTGGCTCACGCCTGTAACCCCAGCACTTTGGGAAGCCATGGTGGGCAGATCATGAGGTCAGGAGTTTGAGACCAGCCTGGCCAACATGGTGAAACCCCATCTCTACTAAAAATACAAAAATTAGCTGAGTGTGGTGGTGTACACCTGTAGTCTCAGCTACTTGGGAGGCTGGGGCAGGAGAATTGCTTGAACCTGGGAAGCAGAGGTTGTAGTGAGTCAAGATCATGCCACCGTACTCCAGCCTGGGTGACAGAGTGAGACTTCATCTCAAAAAAAAAAAAAAAAAAAAAAAGAAAAAAGAAAAAAAAGAATAAGGTTAGGTTACGTTGTTGGGAATATCTACTCTTTGATGAGGAAATGTTATATTTCAGACAAAGTAGCTTATCCTCGTATATGCTGGAGTAAAATGCATTTAATTTAAAAATTCTCCAAGTGAAACCCACTGAGTTCTGGAGGCTTGCTGTACATGTGCAAGAGCCAGGAAGCTACAGATGTTCTCTAAAGATGTGAGTATAACTGAGAGGGAGGAATAATGAGGACTGAGAAATCCTTTTGTTTAGACGGAAGCATTTTCCAAAGATAGTTTCAGTGTCTGCCTAAATTGTATTTGTGAATGTGAAATATAGAAAGCTTGAAGTCATCTGACACATCCTCCACATTTTACAAAAGAAGATGCCAAGACCCAGAGAGGTAGCTGTCATTCTCTTGCATCAGTGGAGTAAGTGGTGGCACAGAACAAAATTGGATAAGCAGTGTCGTGGACCTTTGTTGTTTTAGCTGCCTCTTACTAACAACACTGATTTTCTTTTGGGAATTATACTCCTCCAACTGTATGGAATCTTGGAAAGCTAATAAAGGAAGGCTAGGGGTCCCTGGAAACTCCTGTATAGTCAAAGGTTAGGCATGTGACCCAGTCAGGCACTCAAGGGACTTCAAATCTTCAGCAGAGTTTTTATAAGGAAAAAAGAAACAGTTGTAATTCATTTATTTCAGATGATAGCCTACCATTCATTTTACTAAGTATGATTCTTTAACTTTCCTACTAGTTCTGTGGGTCTCCAATAACCCAGTAATTCCCCATTTTTCTTAACTCTTGGGCAGAGTTAGTTTCTTCTGATACTTACAACCAAGGAACCTTGAGTAACTCCCTTGCCCATCAATGAAGCAAAACCTTCTAATTACAAATGTAAATCACCCAACAGAATCACCACAAGTCACCAGGAGTAATTTAAGACATTCATATAGGGAAAACAAAAACACTCCTAATTCCCCAACCAAAATCATAGTCAGAATATTATGTTCTAGATCTTTTGAGTCATGACAAACTTTCAATTATAGTAAGAATAATCTGACAATACTGCTGTAATAAAAATTTGTTGACTGAATGAGAAAAAGTTTTCCATTATATAACATTATACTAGAGAGCACTCTAAAATAATATTTTAATGTAGCACTTACATGTATTTTTTCTGATTATAAAAGTAATACCAATTTATTTTGCCCAGGTTTATCTTAAAAATTAAAAATTTTAAAAAGATAAACTTTTGCTTGTTTTCCTATTAGAAATGAGAAAAAGAGCAAAACTATACAAGCAACAAACCTTATGATATTTGAATCAGACTAAAATAACAGTGAAATAATCAGGTCTTTACATTTTTTTCCTTTTCAAATTCCTTCTCAAAAAGCATTTGACTTAACCCTCTTATTTAGAAAAAGTGTTGCAAAAACCTCATTTTTCAAAAATGTAATTCCTTTTAATGTACCCAGAAAGTGGACCCTCCCTCCCTCTCTCCCTTTTTAATATCTCAGAACACAATTTTTAAAAGGGAGCTTGATGTTTATAAGTTTCTTTAGGCTATTGTAACTAATATTTGGAATGGTTCAACATTATGTGACTCATAAACTGACAAATCTCATATATCAACAATGAAATCTACTAGAAACAGGCCACTCTTATCTTAATGGCATTTTACCACAGAATTTGCAGTTTGGCTCAGCTTTGCAAGGCAGGGAAAAGAATGCTTTAACAGCCTGAGAGCATGCACATTGGTGTTCAATAGTGAGCCAGTAGAGGGCTTTTCTGTACTTGAAACAAGCAACTTTTTAATGGCAGATTCCTAGCACAGTTGAAGAACGACTACTTTATGAAATATAAGGTCATGTTAAAGGGAATTCAATTTCCTATACACAAGTTAAATAAAAATAAAACAGGCTGGTTAGTAGAATGAAGACAGACAAGAACTTAACATAAAATAGATCGGTTGTTCAGTAGAATGAAGTTTATATGATTTAATTCAACCTAATATTTGACTTACCTTTTTGAAGATCACAATGTGTATTACTTAGGCAGAAGTGCAGGTAAAAACTTAGCAGTTTGTGGGACCCACTCAAATTAGATTTTGATGTTGACAGTGCCCTATCATGGCTCTTTAACTGGGTCACAGTGATGTGCTATAGCTAGCCCCTGGTGGCTTCTGAATGCCGATTATTGCATTTGAAGAAATTTTGTGAGCCAGGTGAAATCACATTAGTAGCTCAAATTTGGCAATAGCGGGAGTATTTATACCATGGACATCTGCAAACACTACACATTTGTTAAACGGTTACCAGACTATCAGTGAACATAACAGAAGAGGGAATTTTCTTGAGAACTGTGTCACCTAAAATCATGAATACATTCTCCTACCTGTTCATACCTGTCTTGTCCAGCCCGGCTGGTATGCAAAAAATCATCCTTGAAAGTTTAATTTCATCTTTCAAATATTGGGAGTTCAATCTGGCTCTTTCTCTACTAATAAGTGAGTGGGGTCTAGAGGTAGATTCTGGAGCCACTGGTGTTTGGCATGCAGGTGGATGAGATGGGGAGTATCCTGGTGTATCTGTGAGCCTTGGTGTATCCATGAACAGTGAGCTACAGTCCCCTTCCTTTTCTCCATGGCTTAATTTAAACCCTCTGTTTAAAATGTAGTCAATGCAATTTTTCCCAGGGATGGTTATCTTATCTATAGCCTTTCAACTATGTATATCACATGACATCCATCATTGTTGATGTAATAATATTGTTATTTGTTATGTTATTGTTATAAATGTAATAATAATAATATTATTACATTTATAAATGTAGATAGGGACTCAGATGTGTTAATACTACACTAAGATGTACAATGAACAATTAGGTTTTTATTTTTATTTTTCTGTAGCTGACCTTATGACTGTCATTCACTGCTCTATTTGGATGACTTAGGTAGATGTCTTTCAGAATTCCAGACCCTTGCCTGCTGACCACTAGGTGTGGGAAGTGGAGGGGGTTTCACTTGTCCTTGTCTATCTTAGCAAGACTGGTTCTTACATCTGGACATCATTTTTCAGAGGAGCGTGGTTCTCTGTTGCGGTTGTCTGCTCTGAGCTTCTACATATATATAGATATGTAGAAAAAGAGCCATGATAGGGTATTGTCTGTATATATTTGTATAGGACTTCTGCTATACAAATGGTCTTCTCCCTAGGGCTCTGCTGATGTCTGCGCCTGCTGATGGGAGCTGCGGTCACTCCTGCTTTGTTCCAGCTATTTTCTCTGATGATTTGGGGCTCTATAACAGCTCTTACTGGCTTTGTGAGAAGTCTAACTGGACTTCCTCCTCCAGGCCAGGACCCTCCAAATGTAACCTGATAGACTGGTTAAGGCCATGAAGGGAAGAAGGTGGTCAGAAATGCCTCATTATGCCTACCTCCCTTTTAGAACTCAGGAAAAGCCGGCCAGTATTTAACATTAATGTACACCTTAAGTCTGATAAGAAACATTTACAATCTATTTTCTCTGAAGCCTGTTACCTAGAGGCTTCACTGGCAGGATAAACCTTCAGTGTCCACAAGCTCTTATGTAACCCAGACATTCTTTTCTATTGATAATAATTCTGCCAATCAGAAAATTTTAAAATCTGCCTATAACCTGGAAGCCCCTCACTTTGAGTTGTCCCACCTTTCTGGACTGCACCAGTGTATATCTTAAATGTATTTGATTGATGGCTCATGTCTCCTGAAAATGAATAAAACAAAGCTTTGTCTCAACTATCTTGGACACATGTTCTCAGGGTCTCCTGAGGGATGTATCATGGCCATGGCCACTCATATTTGGCTTATAATAAATCTTTTTTTTTTTTTTTTTTTTGAGACAGAGTCTCTGTAGCCCAGGCTGGAGTGCAGCACCTGATCTTGGCTCACTATAATCTCTGCCTCCTGAGTTCAAGTGATTCTCATGTCTCAGGTCCCAAGTAGGTGGGACTACAGGCATCTGCCACCATGCCTGGCTAACTTTTGCATTTTTAGTAGAGACAGGGTTTTACCCTGTTGGCCGGGCTGGTCTCAAGTAATCCACCTGCCTCAGCCTCCCAAAGTGCTGGGATTACAGGCGTGAGCCACTACCACTAGCCAGAATAAATCTTATAAAATATCTTACAGAGTTTGATGATTTTTGTCAACGCCACTGAAGTCTGTCTGTGAATCCTTGGCCATGCTGTTTAGCCTGCAGACTTCCGCTACTGAGGTGATTCTTTCTTAATTCAGAGGCCTTTTTGAAACTCTGAAGCACAGAGGCAGGAAAGCCGACTCCACAAAAGGCATTCCATTGGCAGAAACAAAGTATGGATAAGCAAAGAGATGAGTCTAGTTCAGCTCTCCAGGGCAGCCCTCAGAGGCATGTGGTGGCATCTTTCTCCTTCCCACAGTCCCTCTGGATATGAGCAATGGGGTGGAATTCATTCCTCCTCTTTCCTCATTGGGGACTCTATCATAATGAAACTCTAAGATCCAGTCCCTCAATCTTTCCTCTTAATATGTACAAGGGGGACATAAGTTGTATACAAATTTCTTTCTTTCTTTGGCTTTCAAACTTATTATTTTTTGTCAGACAAAATACTCCATTTTGTATGTTTAAAGCTGAATATTATATTTTATTTTCTTCCTCTTTGTTTCTGGCTGAAATCATCTAAACCCCCAAGGCAGATGTGTGGAAATAGGCAACATGAAATTGCAAAAGAGAAGCCCACATTGATATACTTAAAATATTTTCCCTGTTACATATACTTAACTTCTCTCAACCCTTGGAGTAGAAGCTTTTTGAGAGAAGGCTCTTCTGCTGTTCAAGAACTGTTGTCTTTTGAGTATCCTCTTTTATCTGTGCCTTCAATATCTGCCTATCTGTGGTCGGCTTCCTATTAGTTTAAAAATAATTACCTGTATCGAATGGGAGAAAAATTTTGCAATCTGTCCATCTAAGGGCTAATATCCAGAATCTACAAAGAACTTAGACAAATTTACAAGAAAAAAAAAAAGCTTCATACAAAAGTGGGCCAAGGATATGAACAGACACTTTTCAAAAGAAGACATTTATGCAGCCAAGAAACAGATGAAAAAAAACTCATAATCACTGGTCATTAAAGAAATACAAATCAAAACCACAATGAGATACCACCTCATACCAGTTAGAATGGTGATCATTAAAAAGTCAGGAAACAACAGATGCTGGAGAGGATATGGAGAAATAGGAATGCTTTTACACTGTTGGTGGGAGTGTAAATTAGTTCAACCATTGTGGAAGACAGTGTGGTGATTCCTCAGGGATCTAGAACCAGAAATACCATTTGACCCAGCAATCCCCTTACTGAGTATATACCCAAAGGATTATAAATCATTCTACTATAAGGACACATGCACACATATGTTTACTACAGCACTATTCACAATAAGAAAGACTTGAAACCAACCCAAATGCCCATCAATAATAGACTGGATAAAGAAAATGTGACATATATATACCATGGAATACTGTGCAGCCATAAAAAAGAAGGAGTTCATGTCCTTTGTAGGGACATGGATGAAGCTGGAAACCATCATTCTCAACAAACTAACACAAAAACAGAAAACCAAACACCGCATGTTCTCACTCATACGTAGGAGTTGAACAATGAGAACACATGAACACGGGGAGGAAATATCACACACTGGGGCCTGTTGGAGGTGGGGGCCTAGGGGAAGGAGAGCATTAGGAGAAATACCTAATGTAGATGATGGGTTGACAGGTGCAGGAAGCCACCTGTATAACAAGCCACCTATATAGGAAGTACACCTATATAGGTGTGTACCTATATAACAAACCTGCATGTTCTGCACAGATTTTCCAGAACTTAAAGTATAATAATAAAAAAAGAAATATTGAAAAAAAATTACTTGTATCCCTCTAAATAAACAAACAAAACAACTCTCCATGGACTTCACATCTGTCCAAATCTGAATCTGCTTTAATGTTTCCTATATCAGTAAATGACATCATCATCAACTTAATTAATTGTGCCAGACAACATTATCCTTCACATCTTCTTTCATCTCATGCTCCATGTCTGATTAACTAGCAAATTATATTACTCTGTTTCTGAAATCTGTTTTGAATTAGTCTCTTTTCTTAATTCCACATCTTCCATTTTAGATGAAATAGCTATCACCTCTTGTGGACTACAGTGTTTTCCTGTGGCTGTTTTCCTCCATTTAGCTTTGTTCTCCCTGAATACAGAGTGATCTTGAAATCACAATATATATAACCTGTATTAAGTATGTGTGTGCATATTTATGTGCAACATATTTGTATATGTGTACATATGTACATGTATGTAACACTGTTGACAACACTCCTTTGCTTCAAACTTTCCTTTAGCTTCTGTTATTGGGATGAGTTTCAAAATCTTACAATGGTCCAAAGCACTTGAATGACCTCACTTTGCCACACCCACATCCCAGCCTTGCACCATTCTCTCCCTACTTTGCTCTAGCCATACTAGATCTTTTATTTCCTCAAACCTCCTAGGCTTTTGTCTTATTAAAACATTGACATAAGCTATTTTCTCTGCTTGGTAAAGTCTTGATCTTCTGGCTAACTCCAGTTCTCAGTTTAAAACCCTTTCCTAGAAGACCTTCTAGATCCTCCCCTTTCCTGCAAGACTCTTTCAGGGCATATTGTATTTTTCTTTAGTAACACACAATTGCAGTTGAATGATTATTTTTATAATGATTTTAATGTTGTTTTTCTCACTGAATTGTAATCTTTGAAGAGAGAGGCAATCTTATTCATTTATCTATTTCTTCTGCCTATCAATAGAATAATAGTGCCTATTGAATTAGCTTAATAGATGATTTGTATAAGTTTTATTTTTATAGAATTCATACCATCTAATGTATGATTTTACTCATAAGTATCCCAGAACTTATATCAATAATTATTAATAATTTTCATGATCTCTTGTCTGTTTCTGTTTGCCTGGCTCTAGGAGTCTCTGCTCTTTCTTATCTATATGAAAAGAGATCTTTGTGAGATATTTGTGTGAGGCTGCATGCAATGTAGCTCAAACCAGGAGGCAAGCCAGATGTTAGATTCTGAATTGCAGCACATTACTATCAGATAGCTTTAAACAAAATGACACTGGAAACTTAATGAACCTCAATTGTTTACAGGGTCAAGTCCATACAAATTAGTTGAAACATAGGGCTTTGTAGCATCTGAACTTTTCCTCCCTTTCTAATCTTATTTCCCGTCACACTTCATCCCGTGCTCCAGTCCTTCCCACCAAGTTCTGTAAGCACATCAGGAAAAGGAGATGACCATTCACATCATCGTTATCATCATTGCCACTAACAACATTTACTAAACATTAATCTACGTCAAACACTGCATGTGAGCCTGAGGGAACATACAAAGATGGATAAATCAAGATCCCAGCTCAATCACCTATAAACCTAGTAGTAGTTTCAGACATACACATGAAAGATAAATAGAAATATAAATTAATTAAATTGTAAGTGTCAAAGACTAGTTAAGAGTGGGAGCACAATTTCCCAAGACGTGAAATAGTGCTCTGCCTTAGGTTTATGTGTCCACAGATAAATGTGACTGTGGAGAAACAAGGAAAGGTAAAGAGGGAATATTTAGTGTTCCACTTTTATCTATGAAGAGAATGCCTGTGATTTATCCATTGCTTTTGTACTCCTCCTTCTCCCTCATTTTCAAAACTATTGTAACTGCAACCTGAATTCATAATACAAATGAATAGATATTTTTCAATGAGTGAGAGCCTTCATCCAAGACTCCTTGCAGACTTGGCTTGCGAACTGGGGAGATGTCATTTTACAAGCTCAAATATATTAGCTTGATCTGTGGAGGGCAATGCTTAGATTCATCAACTTGGAGGAGTTAGCCTCGTCTATTGGATTGAGACCATGCGCAAAAGCACTGAGCAAGAAGACGCTTTGATAACTCTGCTTCCCCCAGGGTCTTATAGCAGAGGCATACATTAATTCACTCAGTCAACAAATATTTTTGAAATACTGCCTTCAGCAATGAGGAAAAGAAGATATTATAATATGTCTCATGCCCTGAAAAATTCATAGCAGGTAAAACAGACTCATACAGAAATAAATATATAATACACTGTGATGAGAAAAATGGCAATGGTATGAATGATATGCATCACAGAGAAGGTTGAACACCTTGGCAATGGAGGAAGGCTACAATGAAAGGATAGTGTTCCAATTTAATCTAGAAGAGAAGAAAGAAGTAGCTTTGCTTTCATGGAAAAGTACAGTAGATATTAGTGCTCCTTTGCCTATAGAGATGCCACAGCCCTGTGGCACCTCCCATCTATTTTCCCAGAGTGAGTAGCCCTTAGGCATAACCTATGAAGGAAAGTAGAACTGAATGCTTTCTTCTAGGCCTAGTGAATTATTTTCCTTGCTAAAGAAACCTCTTGGAATGTTTCTGGTTGGAGTCAGTGTTGCTCTGTTTTGCTATAAAGGAATACCTGAGACTGGGTCATTTATAAAGAAAAGAGGCCTATTTTGCTCATGGTTCTTCAGGCTGCACAAGAGGTATGGTGCCAGTATCTGCTTCTGGTGAGGGCCTCAGGAAGCTTCTAATCATGGTGGAAGGTGCAGGGGGGGCAGAAGTGCCACACAGTGAGAGAGCAAAAGACAAGGCGGGAAGATCTGAGACCTTTATTTTAGCAACCAGATCTCATGGCAACTTATTATCACAGGGAGGGCACCAAGTGATTCATGAAGGGTCTGTTTCCTATGACCCAAACAACTCTGATGAGGCCCTATATCCAACATTGGAGGTCACATTTTAACGTGAGATTTGGAGGTGACATACATCCAAACCCACCAGAGTCCTCTCTACATGTTTCCTGATTCTCTTTGGATGAGTGGCTACCCAGAACATATATTTCTAATGGATATCACAAATGAAAGAGAACCATCTAAAACTCTCAATCACATAGCTGTTATGCCTGCTATCATTACTCTGGCCAGAGAAAGTCAGTTGGCCAATTCAGACATCAATGAGCAGGGAAAATATAATTTTTCTACCTCAATGGGAGGTATAATAAAAGTACCGGTAGAAAAGCAAAGGCATATCTGTAATTCCACGTCACGGAGGCAGTGAATGAAGAACTGGAAATAACAACCTAATCTATCCAAGAGCATTCCTGCCCTCTGCTGTCTGCATTCCACCATGCGATTCTTAAATGAATGCTTTTATCCTAAAGCCACTCAGTGCCAAAAAGAGCCTGACAGTTCTCCAATCTTGTCAGAACTTCCCTGTGTCATTGAAGTTTCCCTGACTCCCACCAATGGAGTACTTAATAGAAATCGAACTCACAGGTTCTCTTGGTTCTGACTCCTGATAGCAGAAGAGTGAGCTGGACTCAGCAGAAGGCTTGGTGGTACTGAGATCACTTCACAGCACTTCATTTCTGTTCCTGTTCGGGTTCTCACTCACAACATTTATCTGCCCTCTTGTCTAGTATCTTTTTAAAGAAAAATTTTTTTTTTTTTGAGACAGAGTCTCACTCTGTTGCCTAGGCTGGAGTTCAATGGCGCAATCTCAGCTCACTGTAACTTCCGCCTCCTAGTTTCAAGCAGTTCTCATGCCTCAGCCTCCTGAGTAGCTGGGATTACAGGCTCACACTACCATGCCCAGCTAAATTTTGTATTTTTAAGTAGAGAGGGGGTTTCACCATGTTGGCCAGCCTGGTCTTGAATGCTTGACCTCAGGTGATCCACCTGCTTAGGCCTCCCAAATTGCTGGGATTACAGACGTGAACCACCGCACCGAGTCTGGCTAGTATCTTTCAAGGAGATTTTTCTGGCAATATGTACCTTTATCTTTTTGCATGTATACATTTCAATTCTCTGGTTTTTTTCTTTGTCTAAATGAATGATTTGGGGACCTTGGAGTACTAGACCCCCATCTAATTCCTAATAACCCTCAGGAGAAGGCCATGTTATTAGTTAGGGTTCTCCAGAGAAAAAGAACCAAAAGTTACTGGAAAGAAATAATCACAGAAACCACTGCTTGTTTCTTTGCTTCCTTCTGAACATCTGCTCCATTCTCCTACTTCTTTTTGCAGAATAGCCCTATTTTTTTTATTATTTAATAGCATGCACATGACTAACAAATAGTTGCCATCTCCACTTCTGCTGGACCACAAAGCTCCAGGGCCCACAGCCTTATGTCAACACATGACTTTTATCTCTGTGATTTACATTTCAATTCCTGAGAATGAGAATTAGATCAGTGTTAGGACTACCAATGTGTTACTTTGCTTAGCATCAAGTGTGTATTCCTGGTGGCCAGAGTGTGAATGCATTTATTTTCTATTGCTGCTGTAACAAATTAGCACAAGTTTAGTGGCTTAAAACAATGGAAATATATCTTGTAGATCTGGATATCAGAAGGCTGAAATAGGTTTCACTGGGCTAACATCAAGACATTGGCAGGACTGTATCTATCTGGAAGCTCTAGAGGAGAATCCATTTTTGCCTTTTCTAGCTGCTAGAAGCTGCCTGCTTCATTTCTGACTGCTTTTTCCATTGTCAAATCTTTTTTTTCACTTGTAAGGACTCTTGTGATTATATTTGGCCCACACTTATAATCTAGAATTATCTCCTCATCTAGAAATCCTTAATCGTATCTGCAAAGGCTGTTTTGTTACGTAAAGTAAAATTCACAAGTTCTGGAAATTAAGACACAGACATCTTTGTTGAGAGGCTGGAGGGGAACACCATTATTCCACCAATCATAGTGAGGGTCATAAAGATGTGTTGCCAATGACACCGAGGCTGTGAGTGGGAGGAGTTTCTTTTCATAAAGAGTGAGATAAAAGTAGGAAAATTAAATAACATATCTACTTTGTTTTCCTGAACAGAAAACTGCTTAGTAGTGAGATTTTTCCAACCTCTCTTTCCTTCCCCTCCAGTGGAATCTGTCAGCAATCTCACATTTGTAATCTGCCTGCATTTCTTTTTCTTACTAGCATGAACTAGTATTTAATTTTCTCAAAGCTAGATTCTCTCTTTATCATAATGCAGATTCCTGATCCCCTTAGACTTGATGACAAAATATGAGATGCCATGAAGGATGCTTTGGGAATCTATGCTTCTAATAGGTTCACTAGGTAATTCTTGCACACACCAAAGTTTAAGAACTACCTCTGTATTCTAAGTAAAGCTGATAAGCTTATCTTGTTAGAAGAGAAGACTGAAGAAAACCTTCCAAGGGAACTAGTGTATTTTCACTGCAGCTTTTGGGAGATAATTATAACAGTTTTGCATGTAACTCAGTAAGACTCTATTCAGCCTGGGGGTACAGGAAGAGGTCATGTTAAGATAAAGGGGAAACCTTTTTTTGGACTGATCAAGCTTTATTTAACTCTCAAATCACAATGAAGGGCATAGTTCCTTCTAAGTTATGTTTTCATACTGATTTGTGTTGTTTCGAATATCACAGTAATGCCATATCTCCAAAGGCAGTTTTCCACATCAATCTTGCCAATATCAAGGAAGCAGAAGATGATAGGCTGACGCTTGACACTCCAATGGCCGTTGTCATAAACCAGGTTGCCAGGTGTCTGATTTGGAACTATGGTGTTGTTTGAAGTCATCCAATCATGACATTTTGGGATTTGACAGGTTTTGTTTTACAGTTTAAATAATTGGATCCAAGTATAACATGCTTTCTTTTCAAATTTATAGTTATTTGTTTTGAAGAACGTTTGCAAGTAAGCTAAGAAAATAAGTTGTAATTAAGCTGAAAAAGTAAGAAAGAAAATATATACAGTAACCTAGGGAAAAAAAAGCATGTAATTTTTGATGCTGGTGGTTTGGTTTTAATAATATGGCAGATTACATGATATAAAAATCTCCCAAGTATAAAGTAGTTGGAAGTACTGAATTTAATAAAATAGTCACATGTAAATGGATGAGTGAGTTTACTAGGATGGAAGGGACATTACCAGAGACCAAAAACAAAACAGAAACTGGACTTAGTTTTCCTTCACTTGATGTTTGGGATTTGAATTTATGCTCTGTGGCCTGTGAACCCTTAAGCTGAGAAATTATCATGAAGTTCTCTGGAGCACTTGGCAGAAGTTGGTACAAAATCTTTTTTGGATGGGAACATCCTTAACTTTGGTGGTAAAGGATTCCCATAGATGCAATTAAAAAAAAATGCTCTGCCAGACATGGACCCCAAATTCAAAATTACAAAATCTGTGAAGCCATCTAAGTGAGAGAAACAAATAACAAGATTAGAACCACCCTACCCCCACTAAAAATCAGAAATAACATTCTTTTTCAACAACTCTAAAATAAATATGTAAAAATTATTGAAGATATAAAATGGAATTCAAAGCATGAGAAGCCAACTTTATGTTATTACATAATGCCTTACATTAATATTTTCACTATATGGTACAAGGGCAAAGTTTTGTAGTAGTTCAGAGAATGAAGACTGCTACAGGAATTATTGGTATTATATCTTGAACTTGATGCTAAAATATTGACAAGATAAAACTTTAGTTGGAGAAACGTTACTTCTTTCAAGGTATCAATTAGATATTGCAAATCAATGGCATCACAGCAAGTTGAAAAACCAATGTTGCTATAAAACCTAACACATTAACTTATGGGAATGAGTGTTAAATTGAAATCATGACCAACGCAAATACAGTTTATAAAATATAATCATATCCTTATTCAGAAAAGCTAAGATAGATGCCACTTCTAAAATTATATGAAACATCCCAGAAATTGCCAAGCAACACACATCCAGAAAGCATAAATAGAATACTACAAATCATCATGTACTATGATGACAGTTACATTCAGAGCGGCAAACATCATCTTAAAGATATAGGATTCTATTTGCTGGCTCAATCATAACATAAATTCTGGATAAAATCTCTGAACTTGAAATGTGTTAGGTTTAGTAACACAAGTGAAGAGTATTTGCATTTCACTAGCAGAATGAGATATTATGGGAGTCAAATGTTGTCTACGTTAGATTTGTTGTCAATTAATGAAGAATGAGTGTTATATAAATCACCAAAGAAATTAACTTTCTTCAAAGATGATGAGCTTCATTAAATATATCCCTTTATTATCCTTGACTATACGATCAAAATTTTCCCATTCTTGCCAGTTGTTTTAATATGTTGGGTTGAGGCCAACAGGCTGTCAGGTGTCAACTTTCAAAAGATCGTATTCCATGTGGGAAAATGTGCAGTGCTTTTGTAGCAGAAAGGGAACTGTTTATTGCTTGCATTATGTAGTTGTCTCAGACTTCTTATGAACGTAGTATCGCTTTGCAAGCTGGTGGCTGACTTACTTTTTGTCAAAGTTCCTTTGTCAGGGTGGAATGAAATATAAAAGCTGTCAATTACATTTTGACAGTAATAATTACATGTAACAACAGTCATAAATTCCATTTTTTTGTGGCTCTGAGTCTAATCTTTCATCTAAACTCTCTTCTATTGTAGCTATTCATGGAAGTCTGTTTTGCTTATTTTCATGCAGACTATCATTTCATGTAATGAGTTCATAATGTAGTTAGTTGAAAAAGGCCTTGGGATTTTTGTTATTCCTCTCTTTGCCATTGTTTATTCTCCTTTTCTAACTTTTTTCCTACTATGAGCCTGGATGGAAGAGGAGCAGAGAGAAGACATACAGCAAAGCTCTTTCTATAAAATAATGCCAACCAACTCTGAGGCTTCCTCTTACAAATTCTACTATTTTTTATTTCTTTCTTTTTTGAGACAGGGTCTTGCCCTGTTTCCCAGGCTGGAGTGCAGTGGTGTGACCTCAGCAACCTCGACCTCCTGAGCTCAAACAATTCTCCCACCTTAGCCTCCGTAGTAGCTGAGACTACAGGAGCATGCTACCATGCCCGGCTAATTTTTTTTTTTTTTTTTCTGAGGCAGAATTTCATCATGTTGTCCAGGCTAGTCATAAATTTCTGAGCTCAAACACAGCCTCCCAAAGTGCTAGGACTACAGGCGTGAGTCACCATGCCTGGCCAAATTCTACCAGACAAAACTACTTATAGTTTTTAAATACATTTAGTTTGAAAGAGAAAAGCACTCATAAAAACGTCAAGTAATACAGGCTTGAAATTTTCAACTTTATTCAGTGAAAATGGCTGTGATGCTTTTGAATAAAAAATTTTATTATACTATATGAAATTTGAGATGAAAAGTTAAGAGTTACTACATTTTAATTAAGTACATAAAAATACCAAAGTTTGTATCAGAAATACATGATTTTCACATGACTTTATGTTGCTGCTTACTAACTTTTTCTTACAAAGTTCTAGTAGTGTTAGAAATAACTGTAATTATTATCAAAATGTTTATTTTATTGAACTGTAAAATTTAACTTTGGTTTATGCTTGAGATCTTTCCATATGGCTGTTAATTTTGGAAATTTTTAAGTTCAAGCAAAAAAGTCAAGCAGTTGCTAGATAGGGAAAAATAATCCTGAAGTAAAAGCAACTATTGTAAAATAAGGATGGGACTTAGTAATG
Organism: Sapajus apella; assembly: GCF_009761245.1. Classification (NCBI taxonomy): domain Eukaryota; kingdom Metazoa; phylum Chordata; class Mammalia; order Primates; family Cebidae; genus Sapajus; species Sapajus apella. The sequence continues at coordinate 39,190,419 of NW_022436942.1, forward strand.
CATATTGGTTATATACATCTCAACCTTTTCCAGAAAGAGTCTATAAACATTCTTCATAAACAAACTTAATTCCCTTAATTAAAAATATTTTGTTGAGGAAAAGTATTGTCTTCTAAATAGATTTCAATATTAGCCTTTTAATTTATTTTATAGTCACATCTTCTTAAGAATCTAAAATATTTTATGGTTTTGCTTATTGAGTAAATATGTATTTTTGGAGTAATATTTAGAATGTAACTATACGTCAGTTAATTATGTTAGATTTTTATGATTTTTTAATTAGTTCAAGAGTAATAGACTAGTAACCTTTCAATAAATAATATTAAACACTATAATTACTTAAACCTATGTGAATGTATGCATACATATGTGTGTGCTGGGGGTGGACAGGCACATAGCTATTTTATAATTTTAGTGAAATTTGTTTGTTCTTTCATGGTTAAGCTTTTTCCTTTATAGACAAACATCTGTTGGCTCATGGAATTAGCTATTATAAAGAAAGGAATTAAGATTATTTAGAGCAAGAGTAAATGATTGTGGGATTTGGAACACAAACAGGAGACTGTTTCTATAAGGAATATTGGACTATGTATGATGTTAGGATGTCAAGGATACTGAATAGAAAAGACTCAGAGGTCATTGCAGAAGCGTTATCTGGAGACAGGATGTTAAGAACTGCTGTGGCTTTTTGTTTCATAAAGTACTCCTGTGTCGTTAGCCATTCTTTACTATTGCACACCGTCTGTTAAATGACTTTGATAATAGTGCAGGTAAGTCATGGGATCTGGTGTAGAAATGTGCACCCACTATATAAGGATGGTTTTCACTAATACATGGGGCTCAGATCTATAAAGTTCATTATGACATGTTAGAGCTCTTTTCTCATGCCAATGTAGGCAGTCAGTCCCTTTTAAAGAAGAGTGCTCCTACTACTGCAATAATATCTGTTGTTTAATTGGGCATTTGTCACAAAGTTTGGAAAAACAGGTTGTGAATGGAAGGTTTTCAGGGCTGAGTGAGTTACTTTATTTTCTTTTTAAAGTCAAATATAGAATATTATCTTTTAAAAAAATTTGTTACTTTTGTTGCAGAATGTTTAACAGAAATATCTGTGGGTCCATGAACATGTCAGCTTAAACTACACTGTAATGGTACTTGAAAATATATGCACATCGTTTTAGTGTAATTTTTAATTCCTAAAGAAAATTTTTAATTCTTAAAGAACATGTAGACATTTTAGGAAATATTGACAGGGTTTTATTTCACTCTTTTTCAAAGTATAGTAATTATTTTATGAATAAAATTCTAAAATGCAAAGATTAGATCAACAATTAGGAATAATGGTTACCTCTTATGGCTTCAGGAGATACCAAGAGGTGTTTCTTTTTATTTTAATTCTGCTGTCTTGAGAAGGTATAAAAGGTTGATATAGGCTAAAAAGGCCTATGATGTGCAGGTGTGGGTGTGACTAACACGGGCTCAGGTAAGAAGCTGCCATGCATCACTAATGAGAGACTCAGCCAAAGGGTTGCCTGCAAGTTCTAAAGCTTCAGATGCTGTATGTAGTTGGAAAGCCTAGAATTCCTGTTTGAATTACTTTATTATATAGCTATATTTATTAGAATTTGAGTACACCACAAATAAGCATACTTCTAAGATGCCATTATAATAAAGACCAACAATTTGTTTACATTTCAGGGAGAAAGGCTACGCTGAGATGAACGTTGTAAGAAAACTCAATTTAATGATACCTTGGAGTATATTCTTGCTTCACGTACTGCTGTTTTCATTACAAGGTAAGAAGTCAGATTAAATTTTTATGTTAATTTACTGTATTTTTGTTTTTCTTACAGTTTATACAAATAGTTTTCTTGTATAAAGCACTTTGAAGTTATTAGGATGAATTGTACTAAATAATACTAAGATCACATTAAAAAAATTTTTAATAATGTAGATAATTTAGACCTTTTAGTTTTCATTTTGCGTGCCTTTTTAAAATGGCTAGTTAAAAATCATGCTTTTATTATGATATGCAATTGTACTAGAACTTTTTAGTTTTCATTTCTTGAATCTTTTTTAAATGACTGGTTAAAAAATCATGCTTTTATCATGATATGCAATTGTGTTAGAAGCAGTTCTGATTCTAACTTTCTCTCCTAAAAGATGATTTAAAGTAATTGCCTATTTGCAATTTAAACATTTGAAATTTTATAATAAACTAAGAGCAATTGAGTACTCAAACTTTCTTCATGCCTAAAGAATAGTAAAAAACCTAAAGAATAGTAAAAAATGTTTTAAGAATGTCTAACATCTGGGGATAAAAATTGATTTTAATTATTTTTATGGTAATTTTTTAAATAAATTTTTTTGCTATTTGATTGTTTTTTTATTTCGGAAAACTTCGAAGCATACACAAAATTAAAATGACATAACACACCTCCATGTGCCTTCAGCCAGGTTCCATACTTTGGGCATTTTGTGGAACTAGTTTTACGCTGTAACACATTTTCTTGGAGTATTTTAAATTTGTGAAATACATGCTATGTTTTTAATAGATAAGCACTTTATCACACCTAACAAAATGGGGAGAGGATTTATTTACTTTCAGTTGTTAATTTTTAATCCCTGTAAAGGTCTGTATGCTTTAAAGCTTGTAGGAGAAATGGGAGAAATTGCTTAAGTATAAAAGACTACAGAGGTCAAAGGCGCTGTTTTCCAGTTCCAGTTGTGACTGAAACCTCAAGGAGAAAAATGTCACAGAATCTTGAGAGCTGAGGAGACTTTGCAGATAACTGTCCAACACCATCATTTAATGGTGTGCTTGGTATTTTGTTTAAGCTTGGAATATACTATGTGGTAGGACTAGAACAAAAACTTGGATCTCTGATTCCAAGTCTAGTATCTGTTCGATTGCATTGCGTCTCTATGTAAATCCATGTACACTAACCCATTCTTTTTAGCTTATCAGTCACTCATTGTCTCACAGGAAATTTGCTGGTCAAATCCCTCTAAAAATGAAAAAATAACAGCAAACTTCAATCAGAATTTTAGAATTTAGGTTAAAATGTTCTTTTAAACAACTAGAACATGTAGCCAACATATTTGGCTAATTTTTTTTCATGCTTATATATTTGTCTCTGGCAGAATATATTTGCACATCATCTATACTGACAGGAACATCAAAGTAAGTATTTCTTGTTCTTCGTGTCTTCTAAAACATAAAGTTAATGGGAATGAGCAAACCTCAGCAGGCAACTATATCGGTTTTTGAAAAAAATAAGTGAAATATTTTACAAAAAAAGCATAAAATATACTTAAGAAAACATTTCTACATATTAAACTGATCAAGCATTCATTTCCTTATTTATGAAAATATTTCCTTTCATTTTAATTACAAAATAATTTCTTTCATTTTAATTGCAAGAGTCCTTGGTGACTGTAGATACTAAAAAGATATTACTTTCACTTCAAAGGTTTGAAAAAAAAGTTATATTCCATAATGTTATCCTTTACTTTATTAATATGCATTATTGCTAACAAATGTCTTATGTTTACTTTTAGCAGAGTAACACAGTTTTTAATGATAAAAAGAAAAAATTGTTTTAGCAGTAAATAATTAAAATCATTTTTTGGACTAAACTGATCTGCTTAATGAAAAGCAGAATTCTATTTACCGTTTGAGTTTTTTAAAATAAAATGTTCATTGATAAATAAAACACAAAAACAGAAAACATTATAAACAAAATATATGCCTTAGTGAATTATTAACCATTTAATTTTGATAAATTACAATTTGATGTTCTTACTCACATTAATGTTAACTTGCCCTTTATGACATAGCACAGGAGAGAATTAAGTACTATGTTTGAAAAAAGGGAAAGTGTAAATACTGACCTCACCAGATTTGCAAAGTCTTGTGGAGAAAATATTGCCAGGGTTGGTGCTACAGTGTTTCACTATTTTGTTTATTTTTCCATCTCGAAGTCCCTTCCTAAAATTCAGTTTATATCAAAGACTAGAGAAATTTGGGGACACTCCTGAATTTTGTAAAATGAGACAGTACCACCACCCAAATCTAACCCCTCCAGAACGGGGAGGGGGGACCTTTTAAATGTTAAACCAAGAAAGACCTCTTTGATAAAGTGATGGAAATCAGAAGGAAAACACCAGCTCTCTCTTGGGAAAAGCTTGTTCAGGTTGCCTAGGGGCCTTTGACTATACAAGTTCTTTTTGTTTTCTTCCAGAAACGGGTTTAATGAAAATCGACAGAAAAGAGCTCTTTTAGCAGCACAGGTAGGTTATGCCTCAGATGGAGAGAGAGGCAGAGAAATAAGCCATTCTGTTTTGGACTCTGCTGTCACTTCAACAATGAGACCTTTGTGGAGGGGAATAAAACCTAAGAACAAAATAAGAAAGAGGAAGAAGAAGCAAACTTCTCTATTGCTTTTCTGTGACCATCGAATTGATGCTCAGGTCACATCAACTTGTTTGGAATAAAATACATTTTTTTTTGTTGTTGTTGTTATTTAGCTCAGTTACCTACTAATAGGCTTGAGGCATTTAATCCGTGCACTTGCTGGAAAATTAGAAGTACTTTAAAAATTAAGCACAATATCAGTTAGAGCAATGACAACAGTACAAATACACACAAAAAGGGGCCAGAAAAGTGTAAATGATATGAGTTAAATACTGCAAAAAGGGCATCAGATACGTCCTGATGTTTTGACAGAAAGCTTTTATAATGTATGATAAATTTAAATTGTGGGTATCTCTGAATAAGTACCTGTTTTTTGGAGGGCCAGCATAGCACTGCGTTTGAGGAGAACTTCTTGCCTGGGTGCCTTTATATGAAGGATATTGGATAATTGCAATTTCTTCAAACTGGTTGGAATGCTCAAGTGGATGGGTTTAAAAAACCTTCTCTAAAGGATGGATGGAAAAATACAGAATCCTAACTTACTAAAGGCATTTCTTTGAAAAGGAATATGATTTGAGTATTTATGTAGCAAACAGCTTAAATATTCAAGGAAGCCTTTGTTAAATATTAAATTGCAAATAGTTTTTATTTTGTGATACATATCTGCATATTTATATTATGTAGTATTAATTAAAGAGAATTAGTGGTTATATGGAAGACAGATCTGATATGCTGTTGTTTCTGGTTAGAAGACAGAACTGATTTATTCTTACCAAGAGTAGTGACCTTTTTTGTACCAGTGTTACTGGAAAGGGGTCCTGATCCAGACCCCAAGAGAGGGTTCTTGGTTCTCATGCAAGAAAGAATTTGGGGAAGTCCATAGAGTAAAGTGAAAGCAAGTTTATTAAGAAGGTAAAGGAATAAAAGAATGGCTACTTCACAGGCAGAGAAGCAGCATGAGGGGCTTGACTGAGTATACTTGTATTCTTGATCATGTGCTAAACAAGAGGTGGATTATTCATTACTTTTCCAGGAAAGGGGCAGGAATTTCCTACAAATAAGGGTTCCTTTTCCTTTTAGACCATATAGGATAACTTCTGGACATTGCCATGGCATTTGTAAACTGTCATGGCACTGGTAGGAGTGTTTTTTAGCCTGTTAATGGATTATAATTAGAGTATAATGAGCAGTGAGAACAACCAGAAGTTACTTTCATAACCATCTTGGTTTTGGCAGGATTGGGCCAGCTTCTTTCCTCCAGGATCTTTATGACCTGTATCTTGTGATACCAGTCCTGCTGACCTCTTATCTCCTCCTGTGACTGAATGCCTAACCTCTTGGGAATGTAGCCCAGCAGATCTCAGACTCATTTTATCCAGCCCCTATTCAAGATGGAACCATTCTGGTTGGAGTACCTCTGACACCAGAATAGGCAAAGGATTGTCTGTGGAATAGAAACACATTTTATTTTTCTTAAAAAGAGTGTTTTGTGTACTAAAGTACTTAAGTATCATGTAAAGTGGTTAAAATGATTTTTCTCTGAGAAATTTTAAGTGTATATTTGCCAGTAGACCATATTACCCACAAAAGGACTTATGCATGACTCAGGAGAAAATCAGATTTTGAGAAAAACTGCATTCTGGTGAACCCACTAGATTGAAGAAACTGTGAAATATGCCCCAAAGATGTCACATTAAGTGCCCAATGGATGGGGTTATACTGTTGTCCATTTAGATGTTTTTAGAATTTGTATACTTTACTCCCTTTTAGGGAGAATGAAGAGCAGGAGACTTGTACTTCTACATCCTAAGGCTAGAAAACCTGTCAAGATCATTTATTATCTGAACAATTTTTAAAAGAAGAAGTTTCAACAATGGTCAATGAGGTCATAATCTTACACTACGCTGTTTAGAATTGGCATTTCATGTGTTACAAGGCCATTCTTATCCATAGATTATTCACTACCCCCAGGAAAACAGAGCACTGATGGGCAGATAAGTATGCAAATAAGGACTCAGAAATACTTTGGCAGTGAGGTGAGCAAGAAAGTGTAGACCCATACTTCTGTAAATAGCACATTTGTGCGCTGCAGTGATTTCCCATCTAGAGATAGTATTTCCCTGTGCCTCTCCCTGTCCTGTGGAGATGTAATCAGGAAAGAGGAAGGATGGGCCCTTCTTTTTTATCAGTTACATCAATATATGCACCTGCTGCCTGGGACGTTTTTGCATTTGCATTACATTCCAAAAATTCCTTTCCTGAAAGCAGGCTCTAAGAGACATACTACGTAGGTCATTTATTTGGGAAGTGCCCAAAGAAAGGAAAAAAGAAAATATGTGAAGAAGGGAGAAAATAAAATATGGGGTATGTTAATGAGGGGCTTTCTGCAGTAGGCAGCTGGAGCTCAGTCTTACTGGAGATTTTCTGAAGAACCATGTAGAATGTGTCCTAGAATCATTTCTGGTTGAGGGAAGCCTCTGGAGAGCCTAAAATCCCCAGTAAGACACCTTCTATAGTTTTTTCTGCTTGGACTTTGCCCTCAGGCAAAGACAGAAAGTTGGAGGCTTTCAATGTGCACAGAAATCCAGATGAATTCCAAGGTGAATTCAGAGATGGGCTGAGAGGATGAAGGGAGAGGTATCAACAAAGTCGGCCACAGTCACAGCTCTAAACACCCTTGGGAGACAGATTCCCATTCGAACCATGTCTTTTTTCAGTTCACTTGGTATTTGTTGATGACATACCAAGAACAGTGCTAGAGATCTAAACAGGAATAGCAATGCCTGTTATCTAGAGACTCCATCTGTTATGGAGGTAGGCTTATAAAGAAGTCATTTCTTTGTAACGGGTTTATTAAATCCAAGGCAGCCTCAATCATTTGCCATTATTCATGTGACATGAAAAGTAAATATGCTCCCAATTATAAATGTAAGATGCCATTCTGAGTTCAAATATGTCAATAAATAAATAAATTAATGAAATCTGCATGTCACATCTTAGTGACATGTTTTATGAAATGTATTATGATGTATGGTATGCCAGGTAAATAGGATGTTGTGGTAGCCAGAAAGGTGGTATGCTAGGGAGTCATTCTAATTTACATAAAGGAGATGTGGATTGAATTGGGCTAAAGGATATGGAGCAAAAAACAAATTATATATTTTTATCTTGTTCTAATGTTATCCAATGTTTTCTGTTTTTATCTAATAATAAAAACAGGTAGCATGTTTGCAACTCTTTTTTTTTTTTTTTGAGACTAAGTTTTGCTCTTGTTGCCCAGGCTGGAGTGCAATGGGGTTATCTTGGCTCATTGCAACCTCTGCTTCCTGAGTTTAAGAGATTCTCCTGCCTCAGCCTCCTGAGTAGCTGGGATTACAGGTGCACACCATCAAGCCCAGCTAATTTTTTGTATTTTTAGTAGAGATGGGGTTTCACCATGTTGGTCAGGCTGGTCTCGAACTCCTGACCTCAGGAGATCCACCTGCCTCGGCCTCCCAAAGTGCTGGTATTACAGGCGTGAGCTACTGTGCATGGTCTGTATCTTTAAAACTCTTATTATGTGCCTGGCACTATTCTTGCTGCGTTGCTTATATCATTTCACTGAATCCTCAGAATTCTGTGTGGCAGGTAGTTTTATTCCATTTTGTAGACTGGGAATCTGAGGCTGACCTGGTTGAATAATTTGTTCAAGGTGATAGGGCTTGTGAGGTAGAGTTGAAGTCTTCATATGCTTTTTGTGAGTATCAGAGATGACTGGCTTTCATTAAAGGGATTGGCATAAACCGTTTTGGAGCCAAAGGAGGAAGGTTTTGGTGTCCAGTAATATCTGGGGCTGTGTTAGATTTAGGCATCCAGAAGGCATGCGGCTGAAGAGAGAATAAGACTTGCTGTCTTCAGGGAATCGAGATCATAGACTGTTGTTGAGTCTAACTTAGTTTGAAGGCAGAGGCAAGGACAAAAAGGGGAGATTGAATAGTGAGGATAAAACCTGGAAGTATTGAGAACAGGAGACAATGAACCTGAAACCATGATGTGGGGCAAAGAGTTTAGAATGAAATCTTCAAATAGTGAGAGAGTGTGTCTTTTATATAGCATGGGCTGAGCATGATGGCATGCACCTGCAGTCCCAGATTGAGTCTGGCAGTTAGAACTCAGCCCAGGAAACACAGTGAGTTTAGGAGTTAGAGCCCAGCCTAGGAAACACAGTGAGACCCTATCTCTCAAAAAAAAAAAAAAAAAAAAAAAAAAAGATATAGCATGAGTACATTTTCTTGTTAAGAGGAAAAATACTGAGAAGGAAAATGTCAAAATAAAATTTCACATAAGGGACAGCAGAATCTGCTGAGAAAGAACTTGGCTCCTGAAGTCACAGGCCTCATTTTCCCATGCTTCTTATCTTTTCTTCAGTTTTTCTAATACCATCTGCTATTTAATTTGATGATTATTTGGCAAGTTTTGGGTGTGTTTATTCTGGTGAAATGTAAGTGCTATTGGAAAGAATATTGCCCTAGATCATACCCTCAATTGGTATGGAGTTGGAATAATAATCCATGATTGATTAGTTTTAGTAAGCCACAACTATTTGCTACTAAGCTATATAGCTCTTTTAAAAACCTTATGATTTCATCTGGATTGCTTAGATTGATTGCTATAAATCCCTTTATTGCTAATTTTCTGTGTGAGACACTATGTATGAGGCTTTACGTACATGGCTTTAATTCATTATCATAACTATGTAACGAGGGAAGTGCCATTATTGTTCCTATTTTATAGATGAGTAAACAGAGGCACTAAGAGGTTAGGAAACTTGCTTAAGGGTAAGTAATGACAGTCAGGACTTTAATCCAACTCTGTTTGATTCTAAAATTCATGCCCTTTACCACTACTCTGAACTACTTTGGGCTCTGTAAAAAGATACATTTAAATGTTCTAGGAACTTTAAAATGTCAGTCAGCTCTTTGGAGGCTGAAGGTAACACATACTGGCACCAAAACAGCAGATGCTTCTGTGGATGTTTTCTTTACCAATTGGTGTGCAGGCAGGCAGGACATCACCATCTGTTGGTCTGTCAACCTGTACATTTTTTTCCCAAACCTATCTGCACCTGGAAGTGTCAGAGAATTGCTATTTCTGCAGGCAAAGCAATCAATTATTCCAAAGGTTAGACTCCAATCAGGCTCCTTTCAGGAGGTTTCGAGGTGGTTGGAGAATGGGGCGCTGGGAGAAAGAGTGGATGATGAGAAGGGTAGGGGAGGATGGGAAGTGAGAACAGAACAGAGAGCAGACAAAGTAATTGACTTGTCAAAGTCATGTAAGAGGCAAAACGAAGACTGAATGAGGTCTTCTAACCACAACCTCAGAGGAATCCCTTCTGCCTCATGGAGATGATAAGCTTTGATAACCCCAGAAAATTTAAAGTCAGCACTTTATCATTTCTGTATTTGTAGCTATTTTCTAGATTTGCCAATTTGCATGTTTGGCTTGAATTGAATAGTTTAACTGTCTTGTATTCTCATTTCTTTCTTTCAAAGTTTGAAGCTACTTCTCCGAGATATTTTTTCCATGATGCTATTAATTGGGGTGAGAGCAAAATAAAAGGTCAGTGTTTATACCTATGTTTTTTTATTTGCTTTCTCAGAAAATCCGTTTTAGGGGATATATTGAATCAAGTCTTTATTGTTTCCACATATGACATGAAGGAAAGTGAGCCAGGATGGTAATAATACTTAGTAATCATTTAAGTTCACATCTTAGAGAAATTTGAATTGTTTCTGAGAATAACCAGGGCCAAACATTTAGACAAAGCTGATAATTGCATAACCAAGGAAGATGTCACTGGATGTCAGAAACTATTTTATTGTGAATCAGTTATTTGCCCCTTAATCCCTATTTTTTTTTTTTGTTACCAATTCTCCATTTCCATTAAGCAGAATGCTGATGGTAGTTTGAAATTTAATTTGAGTGGTAACTATGAAATAGAAAATCTCATTGTTGTCTTTAAAATAACAGTGATCCTTACCAGTTTTCCTTTGATATTTGTTTTCAGGAGAATAAATGGAACTGAAAATATATTTAAGGCAATACATTTGTTTATCTAAATATTTAACATCTCTTCATCAGAAAAATGCAACACTGTGATCTAAGATAAACTGTAAATATACATGCCCCCCTAGGGGGAAAAACTGCATTTAAGTTTATTAAAAACATTATTTTTTTTACCCATATTTATGAACTAGGTTAAAACAACATATTTTTTCCTCAAGGTATACTTGGAGATTTGTGCATTTTTTAAAGTAAAGAGACATTTTAAATCAGTGGATCTTAAGGTGGGAATGAATCAGAAGGGTTTTCAAATCCTTGCCTTTGGCAGAACTCTGGTTAAATGATCAACTAGATAACTATCTTCCAGGAACTAAGATGTCCTCTAGTTCTCCTCATGTGTTAACTTAAATTCTTCCTGCTTGAGTTTTGCCAGATGCTTCTTGTCCTCTCCTTATTAGAGGAAATTTTTTTCACTGGTTCATTTGCATTTTTAAAATTTACTCAGGAGATGATGGTAAAATTGGGGTTACAGCTCATAGTTGCTTGCTTCCTCTTTTTAGCATAATTCTTAGGGAAAATTTTATAATTTTTCTTTCCATGAAAGAATATTTTTGGTGACAGCAGTGACTTTGGCTTCTGCCTCATCAAAATTAAGCATAGGTTTCTTTTATTTTTTTGGCAGAATCTTGCTCTGTCGCCCAGGCTGGAGTGCAGTGGCATGATCTTGGCTCATTGCAACCTCCATCTCCCAGGTTTAAGTGACTTTTACCTTAGCCTCCTGAATAACCGGGATTACAAACGTGCGCCACCATGCACAGTAGCATAGGTTTCAAAGAATGTGTCATTTGTAATTGAGCCTGAGGATTAACACACCAACTTCAAATGAAATGTTTAATCATTCTCTTCAAAAGCAGGAGTTTCCCTTTGAGTTTTATGCTTTGCCTTATCCCTCAAGTTAATGATAGACCCTATTCTTTTTTGTTTGTTTTTGAGACAGAGTCTAGCTCTGTCACCCAGCCTGGAGTGCAGTGGTGCAATCTCGGCTCACTGCAACCTCCACCACCCGGGTTCAAGTGATTCTCCTGCCTCAGCCTCCTGAGTAGCTGGGACTGCAGGCATGCACCACCATATATGACTAATTTTTGTATTTTTAATAGAGATGGGGTTTCACCATGCTGGCCCAGATGATCTGAACTCCTGACCTTAAATGATCCGCCTGCCTTGGCTTCCCAGAGTGACAGGATTATAGACGTGAGAGACCCCATTCTTTAATATAGTGTTTGCTCCTGGAAGAGGAGCTGATGGGATGTGCAGCCAGTGCCAAACTCCGTCAACGGAATCATCTGCAGCTTGTGTATTTCTGGTTCTCATCATCTGGGACAGAGATTCCTTACATGGGAACTTGACCTTTGAATTGCTTGAAAGGGGCTAACCTTTGCTCTCAGGGTAGTTTGAGATGTGAAAGCCTGTCTTTCTTGCTTCACAGCACACATAATGAAATGAATTAGATAGAGACTTGATGGGTTTAGTTCTTTAGCTTAGCAAGGCAAGAGGCCCAGAGTTCTGTTTAAGTTAATAGTGATTACAATTTGTCCAAGCTGTATGTTGACATATTACGCCTAAAAGAACAAATGCGTGCCAGAAGATAACTTTTTTTTTGCCCCTCAGGTTCTTGTCCTTATGAATGCCTTAATGGAGCTTTCTGTTCTAAGACTGGAACATGTGACTGTCAAATATTTCAGGCGCTTGGGACAAGATGCCAGATCAGTAAGTTTCAGGGATGCTTATGAGAGAATTATGAGATATCAAAGAGAAAACTAAAGCATAATTTGCTATAATAATGTTCATCCACTGGGAGCTGTATATTAACTAGGGAGCCCACAATTCATTCTCAGTAATTTGATGTAATTTAGAAACAATGTAAAACAAAAGTAGATAGGCCTACTTTTTCTTCTCATTGAGCTCTCCTATTTCTTCAAGTATTTTTTTCCACTTTCTATAGTAATAGCCTGTTAAAACCAGGTTCTCATTCATCACTCTTTTGCTTTATAAAATAGATTTATTATTTGGAGCCAGTCATTCTTTTGGACCTTTAATTAATTGAACATTTTATATGTTAAAAAATAGTATTGAGACTTCTTCAAAGGCAGGGGCTTTTTATTTTTTAAAATAAACTTTTTATCCACAGTGTCTAAGATAGGACTCTATGTCAATAATAATCAATAAATATTCATTTGTTTAATTGATAGTTACTAGCATCTAGATCCCAGGCTAGGCATTGGGGATACAACAGTGAAAAATACAAACATGTTCCTGTCCTCCTGGAGGCTGAAGTCTAGAGAAGGGGATAAATACACAACAGATACACAATAATTACACTTGTGACAGGTGCTGTGAAGGAAAGTACAAGATGCTGTGAAAATATGAGGCAGAAGTGACCCATACTGTCAGGGAAGACTGCCTGAAAAATCAATCATTCTGTGTTTTTTTTCCTGAAAAGGCCACAGTTGGCCAAGGCTAATAAATTTAGGTGAGAATCACAAAAATACAACATGTAAAGAGTCACCCTTATCTTTATGCTCCCCCTAGAGTATATCAAAATGTTTTACACTGAGTGCCAGTGAATGTTACTGATTTCCATACTATTCTAAAGAGAAGAGTTTAGAAAACAAAAATTGAATAGAAGACTATCTACAAGGGTAGGAAAAAAGGCATGACAACAGGAGATACAGTTGTATGATTTAAGGTAAATGTTGCTTGAAATTTGGCCAGTTTGAGGTCATGAATTGTTAAATTCCAGTATGCCTTTTTTTTTTTAAAGACAGACTCTTACTCTGTTACCCAGGCTGTAATGCAGTGGCTCAATCTTGCCCCACTGTAACCTCTGCCTCCTGGGTTCAAGCGATTCTTGTGTCTCAGCCTCCTGTGTAGCCGGGATTTACAGATGCGTGCCACCCCACCATGCTGGTTAATTTTTTGTGTTTTCATAGATACGGAGTTTCACCATGTTGCCCAGGCTGGTCTCAAACTTCTGAGTTCAGGCAATCCACCCACCTTGGCCTCCCAAAGTGCTAGGATTACAGGCACAAGCCACTGCTATGGCCAAATTCCAGCATACTTTCAATGACTAATGCTCCCCACATCCAGGTCCCAGACACGTAAACATGATTTTTTTCTCAGTGGTTATTTTTCTTTGCGGATATCATAAAAGGACATTTGTGAAAGACTGGAACACGCTGATGCTGCCTATGTTAATCTTTAGGACATTCAGTGGTGACATTTCTCTCTTTTCTGAGACATCTTACTTGCTTTATTACTATGACCTTTTACTGTATCATTTTCCATACCTTTTTTCTTCTAGAGTCTTTCTTTGGGAAAAAAAATTAAGGAACTTTCTAACATAAATCTTTTCTTCACAACTACTTGGAGACCTTGTTTTTCTTCAGGGGAGTTTGAAAGTTTTGAGAGCAACTGGTAATTTTATATTAGTTATTTCTTCCTATGATACATACCACCAAGGAAGGAAATTTGAATGAAAATTAGAATTGTTTACCATGACTGAACATTGCTAGAAAGGTGTAATTTATTTTGTCTACAAAATATTATCCTGTTTCTTTTCAGTCCCAAACATGGGCAACGGCAGAGATGGGATTTGCAAAACCTGGGGACAGTATCATTTTGAAACATTTGATGGCATCTACTATTACTTCCCAGGAAACTGTTCTTATATTTTTGCAAAGGACTGTGGTGATTTGGAACCTCGGTACACTGTATGGGTAGGTGATCCTAGGACATGGTTAACCTAAAAATATTATCTCTAGAAAAGTATGTATTTTAAAAGTACTGGACAAATGATGCAACATATATACTAATCATAGATTGAATAGTTATTTTGAAGAGGGGCTGGGTTCATGTACCAACCATATTACTCATGCTTTCTTCCTTCCTGATACTTCCAGTGAGATATGTCCAGCTGGTTTAGTTTTTTTAAAATGACACTGTCAGTATGAACCTGAGGCTAACATTTATAAAATGGAGTATATGAGATACATAAGCATAGGCTATAGGATGTGACGACTGACAGCTAATTGCTGGGTAATTTGATACTATATGACTGAGCTCAGAGAATTAATTCTTAGTTGCAGAATTCTTGATTCAAATGAATTCTTAGGAGATCTCTCAAAAATATAAGCTGCAGAGTGGCTCTAGATGAATAAGGAAATCAGGGACCTCTTTCCCAGCCACCGTCTTCTGAATTTCTAGGTATTTCAATCATTACCAGTAAACTGCTATGTTCCATTTAAAAGCTACAAATCTCCACAGCCAAAACATGTTTGAACCTCTGTTATGCCTTCCCTTTTTACTGATGTTGGAGTTGCCTACATTCTCCTCCTCTCCTTGGTGATGCAAATATTAAAAGTAGGCCCTGAAACTGGGTTTTTCTTTTTCATAAGTTTTTGGGGGAGCAGGTGGTGTTTGGTTACATGAATAAGTTCTTTAGTGATGATTTCTGAGATTTTGGTGCACCCATCACCTGAGCAGTGTTCATTGTACCCAATGTGTAGTCTTTTATCCCTCACCGCCCCCTTGCCTTTCCCCTTGGTCCCCAAAGTCCATCATATAATTCTTATGCCTTTGCATTCTCAGCTTAGTTCCCACTTATGAGTGAGACATACCATATTTGGTTTTTCATTCCTGAGTTACTCATTTAGACTAAGGCTCTCCAGTTCCATCTAGGTTGTTGAAAATGCCATTATTTTGTTCCTTTTTATGGCTGAGTAGTATTCCATGGTGTGTGTATGTGTGTGTGTGTATATATATATACATATATATATATATGGGCATGAATAGACAATTTTCTATTTGTATATATATATTTTCTATTTATATATATATTTGGAGCCAGTCATCCTTTTGGACCTTTAATTCACTGTACATTCTGTATGTAAAAAAAAATAGTATTGAGACTTCTTCAGAGGCAGAGCCTTTTTTTTTTTAATAAACCTTTTATCCACAGTGTCTAAGATAGGACTCTATGTCAATAATAATCAATAGAAAAATAGAAAATATATGTATTTTCCATTTCATTTCTATTTCTATTTCATTTCTAAAGAAAATGTTATATATATATAACTCATTGATTGATGGGCATTTGGGCTGGTTCCATGTTTTTGCAATTGTGAAACACATGCGTGTGCAAGTATCTTTTCTGTATAATGACTTCTTTTCCTCTGAATAGATACCCAGGAGTAGGATTGCTGGGTCAAATGGTAGATCTACTTTTAGTTCTTTAAGGAATCTCTACACTGTTTTTCATAGTAGTTGTAGTAGTTTACATTCCTACCAACAGTGTAAAAGTGTTCCCTTTTCACCACATCCACACCAACATCTATTATTTTTTAATTTTTCAATTATGGTCATTCCTGCAGGTGTAAAGTGGTATCGCATTGTGGTTTTGATTTGCATTTCCCTAATAATTAGCAATGTTGAGCATTTTTTCATAAGTTTATTGGTCATTTGTATATCTTTTTTGAAAATTGTCTATTCATGTCCTTAGCTCACTTTTTTATGGGATTGTTTATTTTTTCTTACTAATTTGTTTGAGTTCCTTGTAGATTCCGGATATTAGTCTGATGTATGTATAAATTGCAAAGATTTTCTTTCACTCTGTGAGTTGTCTGTTTACTTTGTTGCTTATTTCTTTTACTTCATAGAAGCTTTTTAGTTTAATTAAGTCCTATCTATTTATCTTTGTTTTTGTTGTTTTTGCTTTTGGGTTCTTGGTCATGAAGGCTTTGCCTAAGCCAGTGTCTAAAAGATTTTTCCAATGTTATCTTCTAGAGTTTTTATGGTTTCAGGTCTAGATTTAAATCTTAAATTCATCTTGAGTTGATTTTTGTATAAGGTGATAGATAAGGATCCAGTTTTATTCTTCTACATGTGGCTAGTCAATTATTTCCAGCACTATTTGTTGAATAGGGTGTCCTTTCCCCATTTTATGTTTTTGTTTGCTTTGTCAAAAATCAGTTGGCTGTAAGTATTTGGCTTTATTTCTGGATTCTCTATTGGTCTATATGTCTGTTTTTACACCAATACCATGCTGTTTTGGTGACTGTGGTCTTATACTGTAGTTTGAAGTCAGTTAATGTAGTGCCTCACAATTTGTTCTTTCTGCTTAGTCTTGCTTTGGCTATGTGGACTCTTTTTTGGTTCCATATGAATTTTAGGATTGTTTTTTCTAGTTCTGTGAAAAATGATGATGGTGTTTTGATGGGAATTGCATTGAATTTGTAGATTGCTTTTGGCAGTATGATCATTTTCACAATATTGATTCCACCCATCCATGCACTTAGGATGTGTTTCTATTTGTTTTTCATGTCTATGATTTTTTCAGCAGTGTTTTGTAGTTTTCCTTGCAGAGGTCTTTCACCTTCTTGGTTAAGTATATTCCTAAGTATTTTAATTTTTTTATAGCTATTGTAAAAGGGGTTGAGTTGATTTGATTCTCAGCTTGGTCGCTCTTGGTGTGTATAGTAGGGCTACTGATTTGTGTATATTAATTCTGTATCCTGAAACTTTTAGGTCCTGAAACTTTTTAAGGCTACAAATCTTTGTGACTCAGAAAAGGCACAAATGGGTGACAATAGTCAATAATAACTTATTGTACATTTTAAAATAACTTACAAAGTGTAATGGATTGCTTGTAACACAAAGGATAAATGCTTGAGGGGATGCATACCTCTTTCTCCATGATGTTAATATATAACATTATATGCCTATATTGAAACATCTCCTGTACCACACACACACACACACACACACACACACACACACACATGTACACACACACACACACTTACTATGTAACCACAAAAATTTAAAAAAATTAAACAAAATAATAAATGTATTTAAAAGTTAAAAAAAAAGAAATGATATATATCGGAGGGAAATAGGGGAGGGACAGTGGGGGGTGGGGAGTTGTGGGGGGATGGCATGGGGAGAAATGCCAGATATAGGTGAAGGGGAGGAAGGCAGCAAATCACACTGCCCCATGTATACCTATGCAACACTCTTGCATGTTCTTCACATGTACCCCCAAACCTAAAATGCAATAAAAAAAATGAAAATTAACTTATGGGGCATAAGAATAAAAATTTAGAGGTCTATTTACATAGGGAAGTTGGTGAAATGTATCTTCTGTGCTTGCAGGTCTCCTGTTCTCAGTTCTCTCATTGTCCACTACTCCCCAACTCCCTCACTTGTTTTATAACTTGAATACCCTTTGACCCTCTCTTTGAAATGTTCTTGTTCAGTGTCTCACTCTTTTGAGGACTGAGGTGTCAATGAGATAACCTGTCCTTCGATAGTAGCACACAATGCTGAACTATGCCTCTGGAGTTAGTAGATGTTGTTTCTACTTGGCCAGGTTTTGAATGGTAAAATTTGCTTTCAAATAAATAAATCAATTACTTGAAATGTCATCTTTCCCCTTGATTATAAAAGCAATTTACTTCTTTTGTAGAAAATTTGGAAAATTCAGAGAAGTCTGAAAAATGTTAGAATTATCACTGAAGAGTTACCATTTGTTAACAGCTTCATCTACTTTCTTCTCAACTTTTTTCCTCTGAATTTTATACATATTTATAAAATTTAAATCATACTGTATATAGTTTTCTGTCCTATACTTTCAATTACTATTATGTCTTCAACTTCCTTCAATGTCAAATATTCTTGATAAATCCAAATACTATTAGCTGTATTTTTTCTAACTTCTGTAATACTCAAATAATTTAATGATGCCTTATATTGGAAATTTAGGTTTTTAAAATTAGAATTTCAAAGGATATATTGATAGACATTATTATACATATACCTTTATTTGTACCCTGATTATTTTTTCTTCTTTAAATTTTATTTTTGTGAAAATAATATATGTGCATAGTGAAAGATTTTATCCCAGAATATACAGTAAAAATAGCCTCTGCTTTCCTTCATTCTCCACCCTAGCAGAAGTCTGGCTCTCCAGTGGCAATTACTTCAACTAATTTAGCTGTTTCTTCTGGTTTTTATCTTACACGTCAAAATATGCCATTATCTCTTTAATTTTCAAAGTTAGGCCTTATTCGTTCACTTCCTATTATGGAAACTGAGAAATTATTAGTTATACCACCCTTCCTGCCCCTAAAATGCACACACATGCACGCATGCGTGCACATGCGCACACACACACACACACACACACACACACACACTTCCTTTCACTGCTCTTAACAGAGTTATGTCACGATTTTTTGGTTAAATCAATATGCCTTTTTTTATATTACTGTCACATGTAAATATTGTTTAGAGCTGATCAAAATAGGTTATGATAATTTTATATCTCTACTTGTGTATTTTTCTAATATACAAGTATATTAGAACTTTTTTTTCCAATTATACCATTTATTGATGGAATTATACTGGAAAACGATCACTGAAAAAAAGAATAGCCTTTTGAATAGAATAGTCTACTAAATGAACCATTTCCTTGAAACACAAATTACAAAAGATTGTCAAACGTATAAGTATAGAAGCCTGTGGATTTATATATAGACGTCCCAGCAGTGCTTTTCACAAGTTACACTCCATATCACATCAAGCAACTGTTTGATGTGATTTTTTTTTTAATAATACCTGTGTCTTGGAATAATTAACCATATCTTAGTTGGGCTTCTTAGAATAGATCTGTTCACATTGAGGTGTATGAAAGAAAAGAGTAATTTTTGGTCAGTGGGTGAGCACTTATCCTTAGCAATAAAGGAAGGTGACAAACAGTTTAGCTTCTGAATATAGAATGGTCTATTCAACACTATATTTTGTCGGTAATGTTTCTTTTTGGTTCCAAAGTTTCTCTTCAGTGCCTTAATTTCCTTCTGATTTTCGGGAAAAGACAGAAGTATAGGTGAAACTGGCATTGGAGACCTTGATGGCAGACATCTTATGGAGACCATTTTAACCAGTGATTGAGTTGTCTGGCCAGCAGTAGGCTTGGATGAGAGGTCTTGGCATGGATTTAAAATAGAACTTTTGGGATTCTTATCATCGTCAGTTGCAATCAATTGTTTTGTGGTGGAAGAACTTTTTAGAGATGGTGGTCTAGAATTCCATCTGTTTGCCAGCATTGCTCCAATTCCATTTTAAAGAATTTTGCTCAAGCTTGCAAGAACCAGAATTGTTTTTTCTTTTTTCTTGATCTTTATCTACACAAGGTATCTGAAGACTCAAAGAGTCACAAGGTTTTGGCTGTCTCACTTTTGGTATAACTTTGGAGGAAAAGGATCATTCAGTAACTGCTGGAGTATAGAGAGTAGTTTGTAGCCTGGGCCTCTCTTTTTGAATAGTCATATGTTGTAATCTTCCCAGTTCCAGTAAACGAGTTATCAAGTGTTCAAGAGAACTTTCTGCAGGTTCCACTGTCGCTTTCCAATTTTCAGATTTTGAGAGGGCTAAATTGTGCAAGTCTAGAGTACTGAAAGGAGGAGGGAGAAAGTCAGGATATGGAAATACTATTTTTTTCAACTTTATTCACTTTATTTATATATTTAACAATTCTAAAGTATTTACTTCTTGCTTTGACAAAAAAATTAAAAATACAGGAGCACTGACTGACTCCTCTTTAGGAGAAAAGGGTTATATGTACAGCTACGGAGAGTTATGGTTCCTCCTTTAACAAAGGAAAATATTAATAAAAAAGTTCCTCATTGATCAATAAAGGGCTAAGAGCTGCAAGCATTTATTCACACTGTACATCAGACCCAAGAAACCTGTATCATAACCTCTTTACTCCAGTCACCAATATTTTTTCTAACTCTCTACCTCTATAAAACTCTTTTCAATATGGTCAGATGCGTTAAGCAATCTATCAGCTTCTCTTTCTCCTCATGAGACATCCTTTCCTCAGTTTTTCCTTCCCATCTTTTAATTGAGATGGGCTGCTTTTGAAGTCTACTGCACACCTATCACTTGGGATTTCTTTTCGTCATCCTACTGGAGAATTTTATTCTTCTCTCTCATCAGTTTTCCTCTTTCTTGGTTCCCATTAATGTCTAGTGGTCATTTAACTTTGTTCATACCGGAGAGATAGGCTCTGAAAAGCTCATTGGATGCTCTGAATATGTGGCCAGTGTTTGTAGTGGTGATTAAGCAGGGACTCATTCCTCTTTGTTTACTCACTTATTTTAACTGACTAAGTTGGTTTCTGGAAAGGGAAGATACTTTCCTGGAAAGTGTGCATGGGAAGAGAATTTTTGAAGCCTTGATTTTAATTTAAAAATCACTTTCAGAATTTTAAATTTAAATTCACTGATTTCTCATCATTTTGCATATAACCTTACCTGAACTCCAGAAACTTTTAGATCTTTTAATTTCCAGTGTTCTGAGATTTTGTAATTATGTGAATTTCTTTTCCCTTTTTTTTTTTTTTTTTTGTGCTGGGCACTTGATGGGCTTTTATATTGGAGCACGTATATAGGAGCTCTGGAGTGGAGTGACTCTTTAATTTTCCTATTGATTCTTGACTATTTTCTAGCTTTTTTCTTTTTTGTTCTACATTTTGGGATATTTCTGTCCAATTCTGAGATGTTTATCTTTCTACCTTTCTACTTCAGTTATACATTACTCATTTTATATTGTCAGTATTCAATTGTTTTTATTCTTTGAATTTCATTTTTAGCAGCATTTTATTCTTAAAGGATGACATATATTATTTTGTCTCTCAGAAGATATAAAAAACAACTATGTATTTTTAGGAGGTTTTGAATTTTTCTGAATTGTTTTTGATTTCTTTGATTTTCTTTTTTTTTTTTTTTGTTTATTTGATGACTGTCTTTCATGTCACAGACTTTCATCAAATGACTAATGATTCATGAATATTTGCTCACATTAGAAAATAAGGCTCTAAAAGCAAATTGGAAACTCTGGGGCTTGTTGGACTAGTGTGAGACTGAGCAAGGATCTGCTGCTTTCATTAGATAAGCCCCCAAATATTAGTATCTATGTCTTTTTTGTCCATTTTGTTTTTTCAGAGAAGAATCTTCCAATATCTAGTCTGGGGTCAGATGCTTGAATTCGTGGATCCTGAGAACATTTTATGCCTACTCCTACCTCAGGCTTTTGTACTTCCTATTTCCTTTGCCTAGAATGGTCTTCTAGATATCCCATATGGCTTGTTCTCTCTCTCTCATGCTACATCTTTGCTAGAATTTCATCTTTTCAGCACGGCCTTTCTTGGCCACTCACTCTGAAAATTCCCCCAGACCTTGACACATACACACCCTATCTCATTTTCCTGCTTAATATTTCTCCTTAATGTCATCTAACATAGTGTATCTTTTAGCTTTACATAGCTGTGTTTTCTATTTCAGCTATGGCTGCTATATCCCCAGAACCTAGAACAAACAGTGCCTGGTACATAATAAATGATCAATAAAATTTGCTGATCAAGCATAAAATTAATATACATTAAATCACTACAATATTAAAATTATATTATTGAGGCCATGCATGGTGACTCATACCTGTAATCCCAGCAACTTGAGAGGCCGAGGTAGGTGGATCACTGGAAGTCGGGAGTTGGAGACGAGCCTGGCCAACATAGTGAAACCCTGTCTCTACTGAAAAAATACAAAATTAACCAGTTTGGTGGTACACACCTATAGCCCCAGCTACTTGGGAGGCTGAGGCATGAGAATCACTTGAATATGAGAGGCAGAGGTTGCAGTGAACCAAGATCACACCACTGCACTCCAGCCTGGACAACAGAGAGAGACTCTATCTCAAAAACAAAACAAAACAAAGCACCCTAAAAACAAACAAATTTTTAAAAAGCCTACACTATTGATAATTTTTAAAATCACTTTGAGGCTTAGGAAGTTCTTTTCCACCTCTAATTGTAATCTTTGTTAATTTTGGTATCAGGTAAAAGAATCTAAGCTTCCTTTTCTCTTTTCTTCCTTTCTTCTTTTCTTCCTTGCATTCTTTTTCTTAAACGAATTTTCCCATTTTTTTTTTTTGTAAAATAATCTCTGCCTTCCCCAAAGTGTCTAGGAATAAATAAAAATAATATCAATTTTATTTTTAGTGAGTTCATGGTCACTTTTCAACCTTTAAATATTGCTTTGTGTAGAGTTCCATTCAAAGCTCTGTTTTATGATTCTCTAACAGGTAAAAATACAGACGTAAAAATGATAAATGCGCTTCTTTGTGGTGCTCTACAGTTTTACTATCAGAACTAATTTCTCCCAGTGCATACCATGTAGCTTGAGAATATTAACATCCAACATATGAAGATTCAAATCGTTCCAAAAGTATGCTAATTAACTTGTATTTTAGGAAGCTAATTTCGTTGTCCAATATTTGAGGTAAATATTTCTTTTCTCTCAGAAATCCCAAATGTAGTTATAACATTGTAAAGTGCCATGGGACTAATGAAGCAGTATAATTGTAAACATACATTGTGGTTTTAGTAACTCGAATTTGTTGTTTGTTCCTATGCTTTCTTTTTGTTTTTCTCCCCTTAAGGTTCATAACAGCCCTAAATGCCTTGGTTCGGTGTATTCTTGTTATCGGTCAATCAGCTTGTTCTTTTCAAACCAAGAGGAAATTCGAATTTATGGTCATGAAATAAAAAAGAATGGAATCAGGTAGGATATGGGAAACAGTAAAATGTCAATAACACCCCAAATTAATAGAAAATCCAAACATCGCATGCTGGAAGTGAACTGTGGAGGGTATGAAGAGAGGATTTCTTCCTTAACAATACTCTTAAAGATATAACTTACAGACATCAAAACTTTAGTGGGCTCTGAGGCCATCCAGGCAGTCAGGAGTATAATCGGTTTACCATTCCTGATTGCTTGTGTGCAGAATATAAATATAATATGTTTACATGGGTGGAGATGAGAGTCTCTCTCTCTCTTTTTTTTTAAATGAGAGATTCAAGAGATATCTTGAGTTTAATTCTTGATTTTTTTCCCCTCTTTCTTAAATATTTTCTTCTTTCTTTAATGCAGAAACCTAAAAATATATATTTTTTTATTTTGGAAAGGATTCTGGAAGTTCTTTCCAGTTTGTTTGAATGGAGTTTGGGTGTTACTTGAGATTTTCCACGGAAGTTCTGACTGAGAGTTAACAAATGACTGACCTCAGATAGATCAGAGAGGAGCCCACTTCCAGTTTCCTATCTGCCAAGAATATGACATGACAATTTTGGGGCAGGGGATGTTTATGTATTTGGCAAAAGGGGTGTGGTTTTTTTTTTTTCACATTTTAAACTAGAGATACTGTGGAATAATCTGCCTTCCAATCTAAATAATTACAGAGAGACTCAATTTTAAATATTTCCAGGCTGAATTATGCCAGATCAAGGAAATTGTGGGCTGGAACAATTCTATTCATCATTCAGAATTCACTAGCAAGTGTTTGAACTATAGGAATACTTTCCAGTGCAATGGCTTTATCAACCCATGTTGCTTTTTCTGGGTTTAGATTCCTCAAAAGGCAGCAGTGGTAGCAGGTGGTAGCAGAAGGGGCAGTGGACAGAGCACCAGAGGAGCCTTGAAACAGCCAGACAACCTAGAACAGCTCTTCCCGCTGTCTGAGGCTTATTTTCTTGGTCAGTTGGGTTCTGTACTTCTCATTTTCTCATAAAAGAAAGTTTAGGCAATTGAGTAAGAAGATAATGCATTTCCATGTGTATTTCCTAGAGTTGAATTTAAAGAGTCATTTAGGCTTCTCTATATGGAATTTTGGGTAATAAAATGGGCATTTAAACAATTATTATGTTTTGTAAAACATAATACTTACCATTCAGATTGATTTTTCAAGAATATTATTTCTTTATTAAAGCAGAAACATAATATTTAATTTTAACTCACAAAAGCATTTCTATGAGGATTTCAGATTATGTGATAGAAAAAGGATGGTTTTCTTATTATTCAGCAATATTGCTTTCACAAATGCTGTTCCTGACTTGGGGCCTAACTCATAGCAAATGCTACAGAAATATTTGCCAAAAAAAAATCAAACATGGGTGGCTCTGTGTGTAAAACTTCTCTGGATTTCATTTCTTTCACCTGTGAAAATAAGGGGTTTCAATACAAATGAATCCCTGAATACTTTTCAGCATTCAGTTCTGCATTCATTTAGGTTTACATTTTAATGTGTCCTACCTAGGTTTCATGTTTTTATTTGACCTATTGGATATTGTCTAGTTTAAACTATTATCTCCCAATTCTGCTAGCATCCTTCTATGTTATAAACTTCAGGATAATCACAGTTATCCACCTTTACTTTCAAAAACTGATTATTTAAATTTACTATTAAGGAGACCAAATGACCAAGTGACAAATGACCAAACAAAAAAGTAAACATAATAGTACAATTATTCTTCCATAAGTTTAGCTGTCTATTACTCTGAAATGTAGTTGTAAATGTGATTTACTTCTTTCATAAAATTACAAATTTAAAGCAAGTGACATTTCTTTAATGTTATTTCATGTTGACTTTTACTATGAATTCCTCATATTTATAATTTTTATTAAGACTGTATTATGGCAGTAGTTAGCTAGAGTCTTTTTTTTTAAATCTATTCTCCATTTTAAACTTTTAGTTAGTATTCTATTTTTGTAAATATTTTTCTATGAATAAGTATCTGTAAAAAATTTTTTTTGTGTAAATGACTACACATCTTTTTAATTGTTTCTTTGGGGATTCTCCCTTTGTTAGCTAGTCTGTTCAGTTTTGTAGTTTTTGGTTCATCAAGCCATGCTCTTCCTGGAAAGAAACTCACTAATTTGAAAATTTTGAGAGAAATATATGAATATACCTATTAGCTACCCATATTATTCACATTATATATAATTACAAATAATTTTTATTTGACATAGCTATCTTAATATAAATGAGGTTTTTCCAATTTATTTAATTATCAGCACTTATTCTTTTTGGCAATACTGATGGACGGAAGGATAACTGTGTTCTTTCAAAAATATTCTAGGTGCTTTCAAAATATTCAATTGTTTAGTTCTCTTCAGTTACCTTATGCCACCCACTTCCTTTATATGTACATATGCTTCTGAAAAATGGAAAAATTAGACATTGTATCAGGAGCTTAAATATTTTATGTGACACTTGTTTAAATAGGCTAAATTGTATCCAATTAAAAAATTTTGAGTATTACCCCTATATAACACAGTATGACAAAGTGTATTATAGTCCTAATATTGTACTTTGCAGCATTAAAAATTTAAGTTATAATTCATCATCCTTTGATATTTTTTAGAAAATAATGACTTATGTCAAAGTGTCATTTTAAAGATAGAAACTCCTATTTCCTTATAGCCATGTTTAAAGTAAAATTAAGCAAAATCAGAACTCAAGCATCATGTTTATATATATTGACTATTGTTTATCCTTACTTCAAAATTGTTGAGCAGCATTTTTAGATCATTTTAACTCTTTAGATAATAATAAACACATTTAAGCTCTAACTATTCTAAATAGGCAAGGTTATTTTCCAGGTTTAACAAATCACCAGTATTTAGCAGCTGTGTGATTTTGGTTCGTTCAAAGAAGCATCTAATTATAAGTACAAAATCTAAATCTGTATAAGAAAACAGTATCATTTTTGTTGTATTTTTATTTCAATACTGAAGTTTTCAAAAATGTTGAGATTTTCCAGAGGATGGTTGCTTTGGAGATCTTGCTGCACAGTTTATTCAATAATTTTGAGTAATCATTTTCTTTTAATTATATCTCAGTCACTTAAAAAACATATTATCTGTAATTGAGCTCTTATCATCATTCTTAGATAGCTTTTGTTCTATTTTTCAAGTTTAACATTGCCTCAGACAATTGGACAGATTTTCATCGAGAAGCTAGCTGACTACATTCTCGTGAAAACAACCTTTGGCTTTTCATTGGCTTGGGATGGGATATCTGGGATCTACCTCAAGCTGTCTGAGGACCATAAGGGGAAATCATGTGGCCTATGTGGAAACTACAATGACATTCAGTCTGATGATTTCATAATTCTGCAAGGTAAGTGAAGCAGAAGAAATGTGTGTATATCTTCTAAAGCCTTCTTTTTTCCCCTGACCAAGCTGTTTTGTACCCAGAAGACTTGTCATAGATAGGGGGGAAATTTTGTGGCTGTCATTGCCTGCTTTAGTGATTTTAAGTAAAGGTCGAATAGAAAAATATTTTAGTGTAGTTCTTGAAAACCATGAACTAGTTTCCTTTGCTAAATTAGCATGAAGCACTTATAACACATTTTAACAGAGCATTTGTTTTGTGTTAGAAGCTTGGGATACCTCTGTATCCACTGCTTTGGGAGGGATACCTCTGTATTCACTGATGTATTAACTGGAATACATCAGTGAACAAAACGTTTCACTTCCTGAAGTTTATATTCTAGTGATTCAAATCCATTTGGCTTAAATATGTCTTTGTCAAGACAAAAACTATTTTTGTATCCCTTCTTGATAGGAATAAATTGAATAATTGACAAATAATAGTTTTGCAAAAATAATAAAATGTGAGTGGGAAAGTTG
Organism: Sapajus apella; assembly: GCF_009761245.1. Taxonomy (NCBI): domain Eukaryota; kingdom Metazoa; phylum Chordata; class Mammalia; order Primates; family Cebidae; genus Sapajus; species Sapajus apella. The sequence goes on from NW_022436942.1 coordinate 39,217,467, forward strand.
AATAGTAACTTGGAAAGGTTTTATATACCTACAAGATCATCTATTAAATCTAAGTTATGAAACTAAAACTGAGTTATTAGAAATGGGTTCTATATCAATTCAGATACTAGTGTGCAATGGCAATAGAATAAGAGAATCAACCATAATCCTGATTTAGGTCCACACATAGAAGTACAATAAAAAAAGAATACTGTTCTTAGTACCAGTGAACTTGGCTTTGAATCTCATTTCAACTTTTATAAGTTCTGTAATTGAGAACACTAATTTAACCATTCTTATGCTCTGTTTCTTCAGCTGGAAAATAGGGCTATAATAATTTGGAACTCACAGAGTAGCCAGTAATAATAATAATATACCTTGCTAATATTTATAACAATAGTTAGTTTAAGCACATAGCTATATTATTTCCAACCCTCACAATATCCTGTAATGTGAGTAGTCTTTTTGTTTTCCTCTCCTTTCTTTTCTTTTCTTCTTTTCAAGGTGAGGTCTTGCTATTTCTTTTCATTAAGATGGGGTCTTGCTATGTTGCCCATGCTGATCTTGAGCTCCAGGCTCAGGTAATCCTCTGGTCTCAGCCTCTCAGGTAGCGGGGACTACAGGTGCACCATTGCACCCAGCCAGTATTATTTTCTTAATTTTATGATAAGAACACAAGGTGATGCGTCCAGTGTAACATAGCTTGTAACTGATACTGTCAGGGTTGGATTACAGATCTGAGAGGCTCCCAATCCTGTGCTTAGATAAGTGCTTGAGCACTTGCCATTGAAGCTGTAAATGCTATATAATACTTTTGTTTTATATTATAAAATTAACAGAGATGAGTTGCCCCTATGTTGTCTTTTAAACGATGGTGAAGGGACTGCTTAGACTGTGGGCTCTGGAGTCAGACTGTGTGATTCAAATTCTCCTTTATCCTTATTAAAGTTTGTAAGTTTAATGATATTATAAGAGTATATGCTTCATAAGAGTTGCAAGGATTAAATGAGACAATCAGTGTAAAACAGTACAGTACCTAAGCACGTAGATAATACTCAATACATTTAATTTAATTTATAGCCATCTCCAAGTATTTCACCACAAGCCTATAATGGGGCTGAAATAAAAGCATTTGAAAATATCTTTACATTCCTTTGAGAAGCCTTATTAAAATGCAAATGTTTTGCTCAAGATAGATGATGCATCATCAGGATTAGTTTACTAGCAGCTAGAGTACAGAGCAGGGCTCCAAAAAGTCAATTTCCTCATATGTAAAATAGGGATAATGACAATGACTCTGGGAGCGTCCCAGCCAGTGAATATTGAATGAGAAAATGTAAATAAAAGTGTTTAAAAGTCTCTGAGCACAATACAAATGTATAGTACTGGGACCACCCTGAAATGGTGTTTTGCATCCAGTTGGCATTTGCAATGAGAGGGGTCACAAAGTTGGACTCTTGAGATTGTATTAGGAAGTAGAGTTTTGGATGCAGGAAGAATGAACCAGATGGTAATTGCTGATTTATTTTTGTTCTGTATCAAAGCTTCATGAAAAAAAAATCCTTAGTCCAGCTCTTCGTGTTAGAGTTAGAAAAGACTGCTTTGGGGTAGGCTGGACATGGTGGCTCACTCCTGTAATCCCAGCACTTTGGAAAGATGAGGCAAGTGGATCACCTGAGGTCAGGAATTCAAGACCAGCCTGGCCAACATGGTGATACCCCATCTCTACTGAAAATACAATAATTAGCTGGGCGTGATGGCGGATACCTGTTAATTCCAGCTACTGGGAAGGCTGAGGCAGAAGAATTGCTCGAACCTGGGAGGTGGAGGCTGCAGTGAGCCGGAGGCTGCAGTGAGCCAAGATCATGCCTCTGCATAACAGAGCAAGACTCTGTCTCAAAAAAAGAAAAAAAGAATAAAAAAGGCTGCTTTGGGCAACTTCCCCTGGGACGTCCAGGGAACATGGTGTGGAGGTCAGGGTAGAAAGTAGCATCTGCTCTTGTTAGAGGTAGGAAGACTTAGATTTGAGTTAAGGCACAGACAGACTTACATGTTCAAGATAACTTGGAACATGAAATGGTTGTTCACAGTGAGCCAACTGGGGCAGCATGCACAAGGGCGTTAGTGGATTAGAAGTGGATGAAGACTGGCAGAAGGCAATGGAGCTCAATTATGACTGAACTGGCAGAAGGCAAGAAGGATTCCAGAAAGTACATGGGAAAGACATAAGGAGATATTTCACCTTCTTCACAATGTTATTTGCTTAACAGTATAAGGCAGAGTAATTTTTTTAAAAACCTAACTTACAACAACTTTGATAAGAAGCTGCCTATTTCCTCCCATGGTATAATAATGCAAGAAAATGTCTACAGATGAGCAGTATTACCTTTAGCTTTAAGAAGCCTGATATTTTCTTGAAACTCAACCTGTATTTTGCTGATTAGAAAAATCTTAAGAGAGAGTGAGTTTGATTGAATGCCGCTGAATGCATAGGTTCTTAATGGTGATTAAAATTGCATTTCTCTCTGCATTCCAACTCATCCTTCAGGGATGATTTCACAAAGAAATGAGACTTGTCAGAATTTCTGTACACATAGGAGGATTTTAATTTGTTGCCTAGTTGAGAATTCTGTTTCCATAATTCATGACTACAGCTAGCTATACACCAACATATAAGTCCTGGTTTACTTTCACTTTTCCCAGCATAATAATTAATAATGCCTTCTTTTCATTCTCAAAAATGTCCAATATGGACAATAAATTACTCTACTTAGAGCATATTTTATACAAAACATTTTAATTTTAGTTTAGTGTGTTCCCATTCCACCATTAGATATGGATTTAAAATCTCATGATAAACAACTTTTATGACTCTTGTTGATGCTATATAAAATAGATAAATATGTGGTTCAAAGCTGCAATTAAAGTGAACTCTAAGGAATTGGCCATGTTGTTTAGTAACATTAAAATTCTTGCATAGTATTGAAATAAGTGGGTTTTACGGAAATATTTTTGTTTCTTCAGACCTTTAAAAAATGGTGTTTTGAAAGGAAATGTAACTATATATGTACTTAAAAGACTCATCAGTTTTTCCATTTTTAAAAAGTATATTACAGCAGTCTGATACTTTCTTGGGTGTGCAACATTTCAACGATATCAGAGACAAAGGATTCTTTGTTGTTGTTGTTTGTTTTGTTTTTGAGACAGGGTCTTACTCTGTCGCCCAGGCTGGAGTGCAGTGGCATGACCTTGGCTCACTACAACCTCTTCCTGCCAGCTTCAAGTGAGTCTCGTGCCACAGCCTCCCGAGTAGCTGGGATTACAGGCATGAACCATCATGCCCGGCTAATGTTTGTATTCTTAGTAGAGATTGGGTCTTTCCATGTTGGCCAGGCTGGTCTCACACTCCTGGCCTCATGTAAGCCACCCACACCACATTATAGGTGTGAGTCACCACATCCAGGCTGAAAGCTGGATTCTAATAATCTTTTTAATAAAGTTCACAAATTCCCCTATATTTATTCACTCACTTATTCAGCAAATATATTTTGAATACCTGCTATATGCCAGATGCTAAACTAGGAATACAGCAATAGAATAGCTTTTGGCCTTCATGTAGTACATACTGTAATGGAAAACAAGATAAACACACTGAAATATAATTTTTGTGAGCAATAGCAGCCATGAAAGAATAAAGGTGGAGAAAGAAGGTAAAGAGTGATGGAGTAAGTCTGTGATTGATGCTAGTCTAGATCACATGGCAGAGAAGGGCTCTCTGAGGAGTATATTAAACAGAGGCCTACATGAAGTAAGGGAGGCAACAGAGAGATTTCAGGAAGGAGTGGTGTTGAAGGAGGAAGAACAAGACCAAGTGTTCTGGGGTGGGAGTGAGTTTGAGTGTTTGAAGAACAGCTCAAAGTCAATATGACTGGAGTAGGTTGAGCAAGAATAGATGCAGAAGATATAGGAGGGGCAGGACGGGGTGGGAGTAAGAGGAGAGCAGGGCCCAGCTCATGAAAGTCTTCTAGGCTATGATAAACTTTAGTATTTTACACCAAGAGAGCAAAGCATTCTTACAGATAATAAAGTCCCTCATCTTCCCAGTGTTTGGTAATGGCATACACACATTATTTTTCTACTTTGAAGTTACTCAGAGAAATTGGTAAACATTTGGCTCAAGATTTCTGACTCTAGTGGTGCAATGGATTGTCATCAGTGGTAGACTTCTGACCATGCAAATCTGGGTGGTGGAGAACTCCAACCTCAAATCTGAAGTCTAACTGTCTTACATGGAACTTTGAGACGTCATCTTGTTTGGTCCCGCCCAGTCTTCGAGCTTTGACATTCAGCCTTTGTCTGAATGGAGGAGGGAAAGGATTAATTTCTGTATCATTCCCTGAACTTGTTCTCAGATCAGGTAGAAAGATAACTTAAAAACTTGATTTGGGGCCTGGCACGGTTACACCTGTAATCCCAGCACTTTGGAAGGTTGAGGCAAGTGGATCACAGGGTCGGGAGTTCAAGACCAGCCTGACCAAAATGGTGAAACCCCATCTCTACAAAAAATACAAAAATTAGCCAGGTGCGGTGGCAGGTGCCTGTAATCCCAGCTATTCGGGAGGCCGAGGCAAGAGAATTGCTTGAATCCAGGAGGTGGAGATTGCAGTGAGCCAAGATGGTGCTATTGCACTCCAGCCTGGGTGAAAGAGTGAGACTCCATCTCAAAATAAATAAATAAATAAAAAACCTTGCTTTGGAATGAAGAATCTAGAGCACTGGACTTTGTTGCTGCCAACACATTAACCCCTGAATCTTGCCTGAGATTAATGCTGAATTAGCTTCAGGGTTCTCAATCGGGATGTCTTTCCTGAGCATGTTTCGAAACACTGTTCATCATATTTAGATGAAATAGATTCACTTCTTAGTCTTCTCTCCTATAGATGTATTTTCTAATCTTTCATTGTCTATGTGACTGTCCTCTGAAGTGTCCCCAAGAATTTGACAAGATTTTTTTGTGTGGACTGTCCCCACCAAATGGAACTGCAATTTTAATAAGGTTCTTACTAATATTAAATATAATGAGAGAGTTGTCTGATAATTTTTACACTAAACTTTTATTTGTGTTTTTTTTTTTTCATTTTGTGCACATTTTTTCTCCTCTCAATAGCACAGATTGAACATTGGTGATTAATTATTCAGTGATGTGTACGTTGTACTCACTGTCCTTCATCATTCCCTATGTTGTTTAAATGTAGTTTGCTTTTTCTCTCCAGTGGAACTAACTTTTATTTGGTAGTCACAATTTGTTCAATTTGTTTTTGTTATGCTAAAATAATGTTATTATCCAATATCACATATTAATTATAAGGTTATTGAGTTTAAAGTTTTGACCAGGAAGTTTGTGTTAAAGAACCATGTCTATGTTTGTGGAAAATGATATGATTACACCTATTTGTGTGTGTGTGTGCTTGTGTGAAACAGAGGACTACACAGAAGACATCGCTATGTTTGCAAATAGTTGGTCGGTGCAAACTCCAGATGACACCAAATGTGTACTCACACCCTCAGATTTTCCAAATCCATGCTCCAGTGGAATGCCAGCATTTGAGGTAAATTTGATGTGAGAAATGTGAGCATGTTGGACAGAATACACATATGCCTTATTTATATATTTACCTAAGCATTCTTAAGTGCAAACACAACTTAATTTAAAAATATTATATCCTGGAAACATAATTGCAATAGGGAATCACTTTAATTTCCGAAATAGTAAATGTAGGGAATTTCATAAATGCAGTACTCATGAAAATCTGTAGTTAGAAAAATGTTGGTTAAAATTTATAAATTACCATATTTTTCCTTGTGAGAACTGAAAATCCTGCAAATAGATCTGTAAAAATAATATAAGACTATATACATACCATGAAACTAGTGACTGGCATCTTTTTTTGCACAGGCAATCTTCTTCAAGTGTCAGATACTGTTGCAGTTTCCTTTTCTGAGCTGCCATGAGTATATTGATCCATATTTGTATATTGCCAGCTGTGTTAATGATCTTTGCAAGTAAGTGAAATGATTTGTAGTTATAATAAAATTTTCTTTATGTAAAAAGGAGACCCACAACTACTTCTGTTATTTAACCATTTCAGCTGTTCACAAAATATTATGGGAAATGTAAAATGTAAACTACAAAGAGCTATTAAAAGTTTGCTATATAACAGGCACAGTCTAAAGTTTTTAAATTGATACATAGTAGATGTACATATTTTCAGGGTACATGTGATAATTTCATACATTCATGTAATCAAATAAAGTGAATTGGATATCCGTCACCTTAGTTATCTTTTCTTTATACTAGAAACATTCAAATTATTATCTTCTTACTATTTTGAAATATACAATTGATTAATGTTAACTATAGCCCCCCTTCTTACCTATCCAACACCAGTTCTTATTTCTTCTTCATGTACATTGTACCCATAATTAATCTCTCTTTATTCCCCACCTCTCTCCTACCCTTCCTGGACTCTGGTAACCATCAATCTACACTCTATCTTCATGAGATTCACTATTTTAGTTCCCACATATGAGCGAGAATGTGTGATATTTGTCTTTCTGTTTGGCTTATTTCACTTAACATAATGACCTCTCGTTTCATCCATGTTGTTGCAAATTACAGGATTTCATTCTTTTTATGGCTGAATAATATTCCATTGTGTATATATACCACAATTTCTTTATCCATTCATCCTCTGATGGACACAGATTGATTACATATTTTGACTATTGTGAATACTACAATAAACACAGGAGTGGAGATATCTCTTCCATATGTTGATTTCATTTTTTGGGGGATATATACTCTTTAGTGGAACTGCTAGATTATATATGGATGGTAGTTCTAAATGTTTTATGTAACCAGCATGAACAAAATACAGTGGCTCTTAAGCCTTTTTATGCTATGAATCCCTTTTGGGAGTCTAGAAAAATCTATAGACCCTTTTGAAAAACAATGTTTGAAGTGCACAAAATAAAACACATAAAATACCAAAGGAAACTAATTCTAATAAAATAGTTATCAAAATAATAAAAAAAGTATTTCTGATATATATGCTTTTAATACACATTTCAAATCTAAAAACTACTGAAATTTGACTTAGTGATTAGTGTAAACAGTGCTTTGTGAAAAAGAAAAATGGAAAAGAAAAATATAAAAATATGAAAAAAGAAGATTTGAGACACATTGGTGACAAAGTTACAGATATCGCTAAGAACATTGTGATGTATTTCCTATAGGCATAATTGAAGGAAATGCTAAGTTTCTGATGGAAATTAGTGAAAATCAACAAGTAATATTTTTTTCTACCTAAGGTCACAGATCCCTGCATTCTATCTCAGGTTATGAACATCTAGGATAGGTAGTTGAATAAGCAACAAATTCAGTGAGACTCACCATACTATGTTCATATATGGTAGTTAATTATAGAACCTACCATAAATTACCCATTATTAAAATTTTTTAAGATTATTTTTCTTTCAAAACATTACCAAGTATAGGTGATTACTCATCTTGAATGTTTAGGACTATCTAAAGAAATTGTAATATGTCTGTATATTTTATGAGTTCCAAGAAGTATAAGCGATGCATAGAAACTTTTAAAATAAAAAAAAAAGACTAGTTTTTAGTTTAGTAAAACCACTTAAATGTCATCTTGAGTAGCTCATTAAAAGGTTTATCAAAGGTGAGAACAAAGAGGAAAGGTCGAGGTAGTAGGAAATTGTGTTATTTATAACTACTCCTCTTTAGTTAAATTGAAATTATTACAGAAGTAATGAATATACTATTTCCCAGATATTAAAATAAGCTTGTGACATCTCTTACTTTTGAACAAAGTACAGTTATACCCTAGATTTATATGTATAGTCTCTAAATTTCAAGGATTTCTGAACTAATGCAGGTGCTTTGAAAGAGCTCCCCCTCTGCCTAAAATATTGGCTAGTGACCTAACTACATATTTTTAAAAATTCTGTTCCCTATTTGGTTTCATTTTTAATTTAAGAGCTACTTGCTATATCTCTTTGTTGTTTCTCACACTTTTTTAAGGATCCCTGTAGGTAGGCCATAGTCCTCTTTTAGCCATATATATGGAATTAAAAATTGCTCTTATTCCACAGTGACTCAGTCTTGGATTGCCCTCCAGTCATCTTTTCAATCGTCTTATCTTTAATATCTTTAGTGCCCATTTGTCAAGTAGTCTGGGATAAAATATTGTTTTTAGGTCCAGGAAAGTCATTCTTCATTTTTTAGTTTGGGATATTGTTTAGCTGCCTTAATAGCTAAAATGACTGTGACTTAAATTAAATGGAATGTTTATATTTCTCACATGAAAATCCATGCTGGTTAGTGGTCTTGGGTTGGCATCATGGCTCTGCTCCATGAATATTCCAGTGACTGAGTGATCTTGTTACTACATTTTTCCTTTTGTCTAGGGTATTATTTTCAATTTCATGGTCCAAACTGCATCACCAATACCATGCCCACATTTTAGTCCTTAAAAGAGGAGAAAAACAAAAGGGCTGGGATTTTTGATGTGGAAGTTTCATACATGCTTCCACTTTTAACCTTTTGGTCAGAACTTGATACATGGCCACACTTAGGTGCAAGAGAAGCTGTAAATGTTGTCTTTGGCTGGCAGCCATCTACCTGGCAAAAACTTGGGTGTTCTAATACTAAAAAGAAGAAGGGGCAACTAGAAACTAACTCAGTCTCTGCCACACCCACTTCAACTGAAATTTCATCATTGAGAAATTAGCATTTTTGTCTTTTGAAATTTGGATAGTTTTTAGACTTTGACTTTTGAAACTTTGATGCTTTCTCCAGGGAAAACAAAAATAGCAGGATAGAGAAACAACTTGTACTGGATGAAATCAGCTGACACCTTAAGAGCTACCTTTCTTGTAGAGAGGCTGGGTTTACGGGCAAAGCAGACATGTAATATCAAAAGAAGGACATTATAATTAAGTGGACATTGAGAAAATGGAAGTGAGAAGCTGCCAGAGCCAGCCTTTCTTCACTCCCCTCAATATTTCATTCAGGACTAGACCTACTTACATTCTTTCTTCCGTTCTGTAGGAAATGAATGATTCTCTTCATTTCCTGTATTAGAGGACTGCATCAGGAAGGTCGCATACCATGAGAATGAAAATGCGAATTGGTTGAACACAGATTAATTTCCTGCTTGGATTATGATAGTATATTGAATTCAATTCAGCACATATCTTTTGAGTATCTATTCTGAGCTGAGTATTTTGCCACCTCTTGGAGAAACAGAAAAAATGGAGACTTGATCTCTGTCCTAGGAACTCATATTCTAATAGGGTGGGGAAACAGGTCTGTAACAATGACACAATGCCCTAACTGCAAAGTGCTTTGGATGAGAAGGACAGAACTATTGACTTTATCAGAGAGTGCCTGCAAAGGCTACCTGGAAGAGATGACATTTGACTTAGAAGGTGCATGATACTTTATCAGTCCTTGAATTATGCCCTCCTGTTTCTGCTTCTAAGAATGCCAAACCCAGCAGCAAGGAAATGGTTTTAATTTGTCATGCCAAAGCAAATTGACGTGAAAACTATGATTTTTTAATGCCCATTTTCCTATTAAAGTTATCATTCAAGATGGAAAAAATAAACTTTTTCCCCCCCTAGCAAATTGTAATTTCTTTCTTGATAATAATTTCTTTCTTGCCTAATTCTTATGGGTTTTTGTGAGGTGCCACATATTAATGTGCCTATCATGGTTCCTAGAATAACATAAACAATAAATGGTAAGTATTGTAATAATAGTTGCATTAGGTTGGAAAACCTATATTCAGTTGCTTCGCTAATTTTTAAAACCACCATTAATGTAGGAAAGAATGCACATATTGGAAGGTAAATCATAAACGTAATGTCTTTCCAGGAATTCAGCAATTTTAGCCTATACTGTTTCTTGAAAAGACTTCTTGTTTGTAGGTTTAGAATATTTTCTGAACCTCTGGAGTTTATATGCTCAGTCCTTTTTTCCTTCTAAAGCTCAGTTAATTGGACTAGATAAGCTGCATGACTCCCATTACAGTAACACAGGATAAGGGCAATTTGAGATGGTGTCTTTTACAATGTGACACTGAAAATGTTGAGTCTCACAAAATGCAGCATTCTTAAGATCATTATCTTCCAAGATATTTAACTATTCAATTTTGAGTTTGAATTGGGTTGAAAAACAAGCCCTTTACCTTGGTCTGCTTACTTGATTTTTTTTTTTTTAAATCTGCTTTGAGAATTGGCAGAGTTCTAAGAAGAAATTATTTTGGGGGGAAGCTCCTGAAGACATTATAAGAAAACAATTAAAGATTATTTAGTCTTGGCAATGTTATAAAAATAATTAGCTTTAGTAATCACAGCTTGAAATAATTCAAAATCCACTTTTAAATCTTAAATGCTATTAATTCACTCTTTCAAGCAACCCACCAAATGCCTATCAATGATAGAATGGATAAAGAAAATGTGGCACATATACACCATGGAATACTATGTTTTGGAATGTTTTTGCAAAGATAGCTGAGGAACCATTGAAATACTTTTGAGTACTATAGATTATTGGTATTGTTTTTATTCTACTATGTGGACAATCCGGAGTATGATCTTTTGGAAACAGCTTTCATATTTATTGTTTTTGTTGTGATAGAATTTTATCTGTTTTAATGGGACTTATTAAATTCTAAAAGGTCTGGAATGTTTAGTGTGGGAGTGAAAAAATACATACACAAATTATGGGGAAACTGTTATAATTAAAATATAAATCTTTTTTTATTATAGTATTCCTTTGACTCAAAAGAATAGTGATGAAATTATTAAAATGCTTTGATGAAGATTATTTATCTAGGCCTAATTAGCTGAGGACCCATGTTCATGTGTTTTCTCATTGTTGTACTTAATAAGATATATTATGAGAGATACATATGCTGACATTGATTCACATTGGAATAGTCATGCACTCAGCATTTCTAGGGATCAGGACCTCAATGGTATGGTTTCTGTCAGTATTTCCTATGTGATTCTGGCTCTGTCTTTTCACTTTCTAGAACTGATGATGATGAAACCTATTGTCGAGCAGCCACTGAATATGCTAGAGCCTGTTCTCATGCTGGCTACCCTATTCAAGACTGGAGAGATGACTTTCCAGCTTGCAGTATGTGTTGCTATTTTTCAAACCCTGTGTACTTTTGCCAGTTTTGGGTTAACCTTAGAACTCAAAACTTACTGTACTACTTAATACTAATGCATTGCAAATATTTGTTATTGATATAATTATATATGTGAACTTGCATACTTTTGAAACAAGTATGCACTTTTTTTTAGCAGTTAAAAGTTATTTTTTGCAAATTTTTTTTGTAAAAAATAAAATTATAATTTTTTAAAAGAAATAGAGGCTAATAAAATTGACTTACGCTCCCCTGTTTCCCATTTTAGCTGATAAATGTGATGATAGCTTTGTCCATCGGGATTGTATCAGTTGTTGTCCACCAACCTGCACATTTGAGAAGCAATGTCTTGGGAGCAATCTTCATTGTCTTGATGGATGTTACTGCCCAGATGGTAAGTGCTTCATGAAGAAACCATGTCTGCACTCATGGAAACTAATACCCAGTGACCTAAGGATCACATTAGTCCTATTGCAATTTTCTGTTCTTGTAGAATTTGGTCCTTGAAGTGACAAGGAGGAATGGCTACTTTTCATTGCTAAAAGGTTCATTACTTTGTAAAGTTCCCAGGAAGTTTTGAATCTACAGTCCTGAAGTTAGCCATGAGAAATTTTTTGTTCTGTTAATATTGAATGGTATTTAACAATTTGTATATCTTCACTTTTTTTTTCAATTGTTTTCTGGGGTACATGTGCAGATCTTGCAGGCTTGTTGCATAGGTAAATACATGACAATGTGGTTTGCTGCCTCCATCCCCCCATCACCTATATCTGGCATTTCTCCCCATGTTATTTCTCCCCACCCTCCCCAACCCCCGCTGTCCCTCCCTTAGTCCCAACAGACCCCAGTGTGTGATGCTCCCCTCCCTGTGTCCATGTGTTCTCATTGTTCAACACCCACCTATCAGTGAGAACATGTGGTGTTTGATTTTCTGTTCTTGTGTCACTTTGCTGAGAATGATGGTTTCCAGATTCATCTATGTCCATACAAAGGACATGAACTCATCATTTTTTATGGCTGCATAGTATTCTGTGATGTATATGTGTCATATTTTCTTGTCCAGTCTATCATCGATGGGCATTTCGGTTGGTTCCAGGTCTTTGCTATTATGAAAAGTGCTGCAATGAATATACATGTGCAGGTGTCTATAACAGAACAATTTGTAATCCTTTGGGTATATACCCAGTAATGGGATTGCTGGGTCAAATGGAATTTCTATTTCAAGGTCCTTGAGGAATCGCCACACTGTCTTCCACAAAGGTTGAATTAATTTACAGTACCACTAACAGTGTAAAAGTGTTCCTATTTCTCCACATCCTCTCCAGCATCTGTTGTCTCCAGATTTTTTAATGGTCACCATTCTGACTGGCGTGAGGTGGTATCTCAATGTGGTTTTGATTTGCATTTCTCTGATAATCAGTGATGATGAGCATTTTTTCATTGTTAGCCTCATAAATATTTCTTTTGAAATTTTGATGTTTATTTCTTCTCAAACAGGTCTTATAATGGAGAATGGGACTTGCATCTCCTTGGAAAATTGCCCATGCAGTTTTCATGGATTAGCTTATTCAGTTGGTTCAAAAATTGAACAAGAATGTACTGAATGGTATGTCATCAATGTACAGCCAATTACTTCTGGCTACTTGGCTAGTTGACAACTTTACCGTGACAGATGTTTAAAGGAATATACTCATTACTAATTTGCTTCCCCAAATTCCAACACAAAACTTGCATTTTATTTAAACTCTTTAGGAAAGGGACATCTATATTTCCTTTTATGATATAATTCTTATCAGTTACCTTGGTAATTCTATAATATCTTACATCCATATGATGAGTCTGTTGCTTTTTAAAAAAAATCATTTGTAATCACTAATTTATACAGACTTTTAGAGCTTGGTGGTGCTTCTGGGTTTCTCTATTACATACTGTAACACATGACTCCCCAGATGATCAATTTTTGGTCCATGATTAGAAATATTTAGTATGCCATATTAAATTTGCTAACTAACACCGTTGGCCAACATGAAATCCCTGCAGGATAGTCCAGAAAAAAAAAAGAAAAACAGAAGTCTAAATAACATCAGACACTTTCCCCTTTGGTGGCAGTGTATATAACTGAAATGTAATGGGATAACTAACCATGTTCTCAGATGCTGATTCTGTTTCCGTTTTACAGGGACTCTACTTTTGTCCTCTAAATCTCACACCTTTGTGAGGGTGGAAGGCATAATTTATCTTACATAAGAGGACATCTCTTTTCTCTTTTTAATATCTATTGATCCTCATCAAAGTCAGTGATTTTCGCATATGACTTACGAGATAATAATTTAAGTGCTGACCAGCCCAAAATTACCAGTTCATTAGAACTTTTGCAGAGATGTTTTTTAAGTCAGATTATTCTGAACCTGCAAACGTGATATATTTTGGTATATTCATCAATACATGGATACAAACATTACTGCAGATTTTTTATGCCAATGGATCAATATTTTTATAATTTCTTTTAGTGTGTGTTTTGGTGGCGTTTGGAACTGCACTGAGCATGACTGTCCAGGTAATCTTTTAAAATGTTTTTATAGAGAATATTTCAAATTTCTTTAGATTGGGGAGAAGGATAGCACTGATTTTTATGAAGACATCTCATGTATACCAAGGGCTATAATAATCTGTAAATGCAGTTACTCAGAGGATACAAGGAAAATTAAATAAGTGATAGTGTTGAGTGGGAAACTTTGGTAAAACTTTATTAAAATGGTATAAATATTATAAAATCTTAAAAAGTATGTGGATAAATATCATTTTATAATCATTAAATTAAATGAAGTAATGTAATTTAGTTTAGAAAGTTTGTCAAAGCAGTAAATTTTAAACACAACAGAGATGTTCAAATTTTTGATGCATGATTATTTACCCTAAGTTGATCTCCTCTTTTAAAGGATTAACCTAACCATGTCATCCTCCTCCCTCTCCTCCTCTAACTTCATTTTCTCTTCTTGTTCTTTCTTCCTTCTTCCTCTTCCTCTTCTTCCTCCTCCTCCTCTTCTCCTCCTCCTCTCCTCTTCCTCCTCCTTCTTCTTCTTCTTTTTTTTTTTTTTGGTAGTTCAATGTTCAGTTGTAGGTGATTCTCACTTTACAACTTTTGATGGTCGACATTATTCTTTTATTGGCATGTGCCAATACATCCTCGTGAAAGGAAGTGGAAAAGATAAATTCACAATTACTTTACAGAAAGCTCCCTGTGAGCAGGTAAGAACATTTCAAAATGACCAGAGGAATATGGATTCATTGATTTTTACTTAAACTTCATTTCAGACTAAGAATGGTAACATGAATGGATATAGCTATTTTCTTTAAAATTAAGACAACGTTGATTATTAAGATACATCATTCTACATATTAGAAAGAAGTGTTGATAATTATTCTATGACATACCATTGGTTACATGAGGCATCTTAATTTCAGAGATATTAAATTGTGAAAGCAAGTATGTCTTAGACTAAATACTGTATATTTAATTGCATTTTCTTTTTTAAAAAGTAGTGTTTGTTATGTATAGGTTTTTGAACATTTTATGCATGGTGGTATAATGGAACTAAGTTTTTTGTTTAGTTCAACCTAGCTATTTTAAAGAGATTATTTTTGACAGTTTTGAACTGGTTTCATAGCAATTTAAACAGATATAATGAATTTCTTAACATATTGGAATATTTATTTATTTAGATCTTTTCTTGAAAGTATAAACTCACAAATAATTTCTAAATAAAGAAATCCTAATCTTTCATTCATATCTCTTAAGCAGGTAGTCAAAATTTTACCAAAATAGTTAATTTTCTAGTTTTATTCTAATAGAAAATAATTATTTCCAGTGAAAATTCTGAACTGCTTTATATGCTTTTTTTTCCAGTTTTATTTTTTCTTTGTAATATATTAGAATCTGATTAGCTTTCTATGTGTAAGTCTAATTCTCTTGGTTCTTTGCTTTATTGACTTTTTATGTCTAATATGCCAGTTAAATGAATTTAGAGAGGTACTTTATATGCCGTGGAAAACATAATTATAGTTACTTTACTGAAACACTTTAATTTAATGTTCTAAGTAAAATGTATGTATATACATGATATATTTAATGTACTATATAAAATTATATTTTATTAGGAATGGGGCTACATAAAATGGGTTATGTAACAACTACTTTATTACATTACTTATACTCAAGCCTTTTATATATCAGAAATTCTAATTTACATGCACTTTCTTCTTTCTCTCCTCTCTCTTTCTCCCTTTCTCCCATCTCCCTCTCTCTCTTCCTATGTCTTTCTATGGCTCTATCTCTCTCCCATTCCTTTCATTGGCAATTTGATTTTTATGCAGAATCTCGGCTTAGTCTGCCTTCAGTCTATAACTCTGATTCTGGAGGATGATTTTAACAAACAAGTGACCCTTGGTAGGGGAGGACAAATTCTCACTAGTCCTAACCAAGGCTTCAACCTGAATGGTAAGAAACAATGCTAATGGTGTACTTTCTTTAGATTACCAAAAAAAAAAAAAAAACAACAACAACAACAACAACCCAACAACACACAAAAACAAAATGAGATCTTCTTCTAATGTTAGGCTGACTACCTACGCTTATTGAGTTCCTGTGTGTCACAAGTCATCAACTACAGATAGTGAAGATGATGATGTTTATGGGACCTAGTGTTTACCTCAAGTGACCTAGACTTTGGAAGGAAAGAGAGATAAGCAATAGATAGCCACTTACAATAAAATGTGATAAACTCGAAGATATACATAGAGACTTTGGGAGCCTAAATGAGGTGCAGCTCACTCAGCCCTGGAAAGGAGTGTACTGAAATGGTCAGGAATGTTTTCTGAAAGAGGTGATTGTACAATTATTGTCTGAAAGAGCATTTAAGAGTGAGGAATTACCGGGTTGAAGGGGATAAGGAACATGTTTCATGCAGATCAGGGTGGTGTTGAATTTTGCAGCATAGTTTGAGGGAACTAGAACTAGATTGGTATTGCTACAGCAGAGAGAGGGTAAAGGGGAATGTCTGGACATGGGTAAGGATGAGAAGGGCTTATGTAGGAGGCATTTTACATTGTGGATTTCTGGGGCAGGTCCTGTTCATGCCTGCATTCCAGCATGACTGTTAATAACACTCTCACTCTCAGAAATGTCCTGATTTATCTTACAAACTGCATGCTCACGCTACTCAGGTGTCCAGCAAGGGAAGATGAATTTGATACAAAACAAATATGAAATTGTCATATTTGATCATTTTTTGTACAAAGAGGGCAATCTCATATGGTTCAAACAAATAAATGGTGAGTTTTAAGGAGATTTTTTTTGGTAGATCATTATGACAATAGTGTAGAAGTGACTTTGAGAGCTGCTAGATAGGAAACATGTACAACAGTTAGGATGCCATAAAAATAGGGTATGTGAGGAATGAGGAGGAGGTGATCTAGGGCAGTGATGATAGAGGTCGAGAGAAGAAGACAGATTGAAAAAACATTTAGAACAAAGTCTGAACTTGGTAATGAATTGGATTTCAAGTGTCTAAGGATTGCCTCCTTACTTGTGAGATGCTTGTAAACTGAAATTACGTGTTGACCTGAAAAACTATTAAAAATGTTTGCTGAAGACCAGGAAGGAGGGAGAAAAGCAGAGGAATAGGAGAAAAAAAAAAAGCAGCCATAGGTGGCAAAAGTTGGCCCTGAAGCATAGGCAGGAACTGCTAGTCTGCCTCCCCTGCTTCCCTTGTGTCTTGGGAGGAGTGTCCTGGTGGTGTGCTCTTTCAGAACACCGTCTAGGAATGTCAAAGCTGATTTACATATGTTATTTTCCTGCAGGTATTGTTGAAATTCAAACTCTGTCATCCTTATTTATACTTCTAAGAACCACATTTGGTTTGAAGATTCTGTTTGCTATAGATGGGGAAAGAATTTATATTCAGCTCACTAGCGTGTGGAAAAGAAGAACATTAGGTCTGTGTGGTACTTTTAATGGGAACATAAGGGATGACTTTCTGTAAGTATGATTTCTGCATAGTTAATATAACTTAATGACTGGTTATTTAAATGATATAAATTAATTAAAGTGTTTACTTAACTAATAATAGCTTAGTTTTCATTATTCCAAGAGATTTACATGGATCATCACATTTAAAATATAAAGCAGTCTCCGATTAATATGTTTATTTTATAGAAAAGGAAACTAAACAAGGCCTTAAAGTGGCAAATAAATCATTCAAGGTCACTTAGCTCACATGCAGTGGAGCTGGGCTTTGGATTTCAGCAGTGTGGCTCAGCTATGCTCACTGCTCTCTGCTATTCTCTTCTCTGCCACCTATCAACCTTAATAGTATTTTATTTTTGAAACACTGCTGCCTAAAAAATAAACCCCAATATCATTATGTATTAGTGGTAGTAAATGATACTCTATAAATATTGATATCATTTGGTATCAATAATACCTCTAAAGCAACATTTTGTTATCTTGTTAGATTTTGTGATTGTTGGTGTTTCACTGTACGAAAAGCAATAACATATATTTGTACCCCTCACATTGACCAGGTACTTTTCACCTGTGTGTGAAAAGAAGCAGTTTATGATTTAGTATAAATGCTTTGTGCACTTGATACCATGCTAAAAGCACACTGGGAGCAATTTAAGCAGCAGGCTGTGGTTCTCATCTTCACAGAGCTTTGTGTCACAGATCAGGAGAGGATAACAGCCTTTAAGAAATATGTGGAATCTAAAATAGTTGAAATCACAGAAGCAAAGTATTATAGAATGGTGTTTGCTAGGGCATAGGGGTGGGGTGGGAGTGTGGGAAGATGTTGCTCAAAGGGTACAAAGTATCAGCTAGACAGAATGTGTAAGTTTGAGAGATCTTTTGAGATCAATTAATTATATGATGACTATAATTGATTTAATGTGTACTTGAAAATTGCTAGGAGAGTAGATATTAAATGCTCTCATAACAAAAAATAAGAATGTGAGGTGATGGACATGTTCATTAGCTGATTTAACCATTTCACAATGTATACCTCAGAACATCATATTATACTCTGTAAATGCACTCAATTTTTGTTAACTATACCTTAATTTTAAAGATAGTTTAAAAATGAATATTTAGTGTTAGGCAAGGATCAATCAACTACACACACCCACACACACATATATGTAAAGAGAGAGAGAGAGAGGAGAGAGAGAGGTGATTCTAAAAATTAAATGTTGGGCTTTGTTGTTATGGCTAGAAGAATGATAGAGGGTTAGAGCAGGTCATTGTGGGCTGAGCAGACAGAGGACATTTTGTGGAGAAGCCATTCTTCAAATACTGTTTTGTTTCTTTTTTAAATTAAATTAAATTAAATTTATTTTTGTTATTTTTTAGTTTTATGTTAAGTTCTGGGGTACATGTGCTGAACATGCAGGTTTGTTACGTAGGCACACATGTGCCATGGTGGTTTGCTGCACCTATCCACCTGCCATCTAGGTTTTAAACCCCACATGTATTAGGTATTTTTCCCAATGCTCTCACTCCCCTAGCCCCCTACCACCTGATAGGCCCTGATGTGTGATGTTCCCCTCCCTGTGTCCATGTATTCTCATTGTTCAACTCCCATTTACGAGTAAGAACATGCAGTGTTTAGTTTTCCATTCCTGAATTAGTTTGCTGAGGATGATGGTTTTCAGCTTCATACATGTCCCTGCAAAAGGTATGAACTCATTCTTTTTTATGGCTGCATAGTATTCCATGGTGTATATGTGCTACATTTTCTTTATCCAGTCTATCATTGATGGCCATTTGGGTTGGTTCCAAGTCTTTGCTATTGTAAATAGTGCTGCAATAAACATATGTGCTTTTTAAAAAACACTCTTGCACATACTCTTCTTCCTGCTTGGGCTCTCAGAACCCTGCTCCTCATCTTTCTTGTGACTTCCCATTTTTGTTCACCCCAATTCATACATTATTTGCCCCAAAAAAACTGATTCATATCTCACACACACAAAGTTAAATCTGACAATGCCTTATCTATGAAAATTTATTGTTTATCTGTCTGGTTTCTTGTCTTGTTTATCTGTGAGGGCTTTGAGACTAAAAGTCATGTCCTTTCCCTTTGTATTCTTAGGAACTAGCATAGAACCTTACACAGAATTGACAGTTAATTGAACTGAGGTGGAATGTTTAATGGGGCATCAGGAAGATAGTTTGGATGGGCAAAAGGAACTGGCATTTGAAATTTAAAAAAGTTTTTAATTTCTTGTATCTTGTCTCCTTGTCTTCCTGTGCTTTGTTTTTAGGTAATTCAGTTTTTTGTTTTATTTATTTGTGGGTCAAAATATTGATGTCTTTACCACATTTGAGAGACATAAACTATATTAAGTGGTTTGGCTGTGATGTTCAGAAAAGACATTAATCCCGCTTTCTCTTCTTTGTCAAAATGGGTCAGCAGTCAATGTTTAAGAGATGGCAGATCTGGCTGCCTCTTTCTAAGGCAGCAGTCTCCACCATGTATAAACCTTTAGGCGTGATAAGAGTGCAGGATGATCTTTCAGAGTCAGAGATAACTTGTGAACAGTGTTTAGCTTTTCAACTTAAGTAGTTGTAATTCTTTCTTCATGAAGGTTAATGTGAATATGCAGACATAATGGAATAGAAAATATTAATTACTTGAAAATATATTTTGTATGGGTTATTATAGTAAGTTGACTATGATAAGCTGAAGGGTTATTTTATAAAATGAAAGACAATAAATAGGTCCACATTTTAGCTCATATTTTTAAAATTTATTGTTTTAAGGTAAACTAAATGAAATAAAAGAACAAAGCTCTAAGTCAGTTCCACCTTGAACTGAAAACCTTGACTACACGTATCACCCTGACCTATTTTGTTGTCCTTATGAGGAGTGGAGAGAGAAGGAAGGGGAAAGAATGAGAAGAAATGAGCTAGCACAAATCATGCAATTACGTTGAGTCTCTGTGTTCTTAAATAAATAAAAGGAGATTTTGCACTAGGGTATTTGTTGTAGTTCTTTACAGTCCTGGACTAGTTTGATTTTGAGGAATAGGAAAAGAAGAAAAGAACAAAAGGGTAGGGACAAGGAAATGGCTTGTGTTGCTCCTTTATTTGTCCTCTCTTAGTTACTGGTAAGCAGCTCCAATGAAAATAGTTAATCTATAAGGACACTAGAGAAAGCTGAGATGGCTACTTTTCTACTTGGCCATATGGGAACAATTAACACAGTCAGGGCTGTGGTGTGGTCAAAACTTTCTGCAGGAGACCTAGTTCAGCCTGAATCGCTAAGTAGTTTTGACAGTGTCTGGCACATTGTCCAATAGGGGTTGTCACTTAATAAGTGCTGGTTGATGAATCAATACAACTGAATGGCTGTGGGGGGTGGAATTGCAGTGTTTGTCTCCTAAACACTGTTAAAGTATTTAAGATAGATTTTTTTCATATGGTTTGCCAGCTTCATGATGGCATCTTGATCTTTCAGATCTTATAATGGAACTGAAATGTTGAATGGGATATATAGGCTAGTTATATTTTGAGATATTTGTCTTTACTTTGAAAAGAATCATGTGAACTACCTCACACTAAGTTTCCCACATGTACCCTAAACCACACACATGCTAAAGTTTTGGTTGTGTGTGTATGGTTCAGTCAGGGAGAACTGGGTTTGAATCGTGGCTTTGATACTTATCAGCTTAGTGTAATTTAACATTTCTCTGAGCTTCTGGTTTGCTTTCTCTGTAAAATGGGGATAAATGATGTTTTTCTTATAAAGCTGAGATGAAGATTAAATAAAATCATGTATATCTACAATTTGTTACATTGTAAAATGTCACAATGGGAAGCTTACTGCCATTGTACTTTTTTTAAACTGGTAGAAGAAAATTTCAAGCTCTAAGATTTCCTTGGGCATTGTGAAAAATAGTATTCTCTTATTTAAGTATTTGAAGGATACGAACAAATGAATGAGAGATACATGAAGATAAGCATTATCTTTGCTTTCTAGTTCTCCATCGGGAATGATAGAAGGTACACCACAACTTCATGCAAATGCGTGGAGAGTTTCTTCTACTTGTTTTGCACCTGTTCATGTCCCAATGGTGGATCCCTGTAACATCAATCAACAAAACAGTAAGTCTTCTTTTCTGCATGTAAACTTAGGGAAAAGTTCTATGTATTACTATAATTTTATAAAATTAGATACTTATTTTAAATTCTGATTTTCTCCATTATGGTAAAATCAATGTCATTCCTCATGTATTTTTCTTTACTTAATATGATTTGTGCCTTTACATATGCCTTTTCATGTAATCTATATATTTTTTAAAACTTGATAATGACTTTTATTTTCTACTTTGTATTCATAAATTTTCTTGTTTTAGGTGTTTAGAAATCCCTGTTTCTAAACTTTTATTTTCTACTTTGCATTCATAATTTTTCTTCTCTTAGGTCTTTAGAAATCCCTGTGGACGGGAGGGGAGCATCAAACACTGGAGTCTGTTGGTGCGGGGGGGAAGGGAGGGAACAGTGGGGGGAGGTGGAGAGGTTGGGGAGGGATAACGTGGGGAGAAATGCCAAACGTAGGTGATGGGGGTATGGAGGCAGCAAACCACATTGCCATATGTGTCCCTATGCAACAATCCTGCATGATCTGCACATGTACCCCAGAACCTAAAGTACAAAAAAAAAAAAAAAAAAAGAAATCTCTATGGACTAGCGTTTGGGAGTTTTTAGAGCCTTTAAATGCTAAAGAAAAGCCTGTAGGGATCCTCTGAGAATGCGGTGATAGTCCCGAGATGTTCAATGTCAGTTATTACCATCTCATTACAAGTCCCTACTCATAGCACATATTTATAAGCAGGAAGCCAGTGATCCAAAGAGAGAGGCTTTGTGCCTTTGAGTCAGCAACAATTTGAGATGAGCATGCTCCAGAGTTCCAATTTGCAATGATAGGACAACTCACATGCTAACAATTTTTGGTTGCCTTTTTTTGAAAACTAAAGCCCCAGCAAATCATGTTAAAACCTAGTTCACTTCACAATAAAAAAGATATACATGTATATATTTAGATACAAGATAAATACAAGACATACATATATAATAGTGAAAAAATTAATATACATGCTTAAATATTCTTATAACTTATTTTTTTCTTTAATCATCTTGGCTAGTTCAGTATTTTGATGTAGTTTTTAAAAAATATATTACTCATATTGGTTAAGCATTCATAAGAAGCCAGCACAGTTTACGGATTGTGTGGTTGTTGTTGGGAGGATTGGTCTGATTGACATATTGTTTTTAGTATTAACATAGAATTCTGATATACTGGAAAAAGCACAAGATACTCTTGCTCTTGGTGATTTTTTTCTTTTTTAAAATCTAAGTCAGCTTTTAAACTTGAAGATTGTTAACCTCTCTGATCATTTTTCTTATCGGTAATAACAGGAAAAGACTAAAGTTTTTTAGTTTCATGAATGATTACTTTTAATCTCACTCCCATTTAACAATACCTTCCTCTATTCTGTCCCCAACTTTCAACTAATTTACGCCTCCTCCTTCGACTACTCTTGTTTGGTTTGTTTCTTTCTTGGTGTCCTCCTCAATATTGCAGTAACTTTATTTTTTAATAACGTGAAAGTTGAAGTAGAGCTCAATTGATAAATCAGTTTCCCTGTGATCATTTCTTTAGTTATCTCCTTTATTATATACCATTTTGCTCTATTTTCTACCACTTTTCTCCCCATGCCCCATGTCTTCTATATATATGTGATGATCTTATAATGGAAATTGAAATATTGAACTGGATATATAGGCTATTTATATTTTGAGATATTTGCCTTTACTTTGAAAATAATCATGTGAACTACCCACACTAAATTCCCCACATGCATCCTAAACCACACACATGCTATATACATATATGTATATTTAATATTATATTTAATATTAGCTTTTTCTATTTAGCTTTGCCATCAGCTGTAATTAAAAAAAAAATTTCAAATGGGTAAATTCAGGAAGATTTCCAAAGAAAGGAAAATAAATAAACAAAAGTCAATAATTTTGATCTAGATTCTAAAGGATATTTTTTCATGAAGATCTTCTTTAGTTACCCTTAACTTAATGTCAGTGGGAATATACTTTGGTCTACAAATTATTAGGCCTCTTTGGTGTATTACTTTGCTCTTTCAGGATCCTTGGCATTAAGAATATATATGTAAACACTACACTCCTATAGCTTCAGTCATTTGTTTTTATATACATATACATACTGAATGCAAAAATATCATACTTGAGCAATTATGTTTCCTTATCAATAATAAATGTATGTAATATACTCAACAAAGTAAGTTCTGTGTAATTCCTTAGTATTGAAAAAACTGATCTCCAGCAGCTTATCTGGACTCTCAAAGACAATGACAATGAAAGATTGATTAATTTTATCTGTTAGGAAACCAATGCAAACTAGGTCCACTACATCAAGAAACTACAAACCCACCCTCTTTTAGAAAGATGGAATCCAATTGTTTTGTCAAACTTGGTTACTTCAATAAAGGATTATATCTGATCAGTCATTCTCAAGGGAAAAATCAACAAATTTCAAGAAATGATTACACAGATGCCCTCCCCTCCCAGGTGATTTTATAGTTATATCTTATGGCCCTTATCATATACCCCAATCCCGAATTTCTATTAATTATTCACTTATTCATGGATTTGTAGATTTATTTATCAAACATTGTTGAGCTCCTAATATCTGCTGGACATTGTACACTATGCATTGCGCATTAAGAATATATATGTAAGCACTATACAATGAACACATTGACATTGAGTTCAATGACTATGTGGCATCGGACACATTACCATTCATTTCAGAGACTCCGTTGAAATGAGATGATTCCCCATTCTTCCCAGACAATTGTGTATTACACAGAGTTGCCATAACATCCACAATCTGGAACCACTTTATTATGTGTGGATGTTTGGAAATAAGCCTCCCAATACTCCCCAATTCTTTATAGTAGGTTTGTTAGATGATCCTCATGTAATGGGATGATTGAGGCCACTGCTTCTATTAATCCTTCTGTTACTCATGTTATTCAGGAAAAATGCACTATTTTTTAATCCCTAAAAGACTGTTGAATATAGATTAAGTGCTGTTACCAATATGATAAAAAACAAACACTGTATAAGGTGAAATTGTTCACTCTTGTACTAAAAGTAATATGCACTACAGTGTATTTCTAAGAAAGCAAAATGCTTTGGTATTCTGGAACTTGATACTTAAGGCTAAGATCTGAACTGTTAAATAAGATGCTAATGGGGCTCTTTGTCTGTTAGTTGGGTATGCAGCACACTGTGATGTCATCCACCAGGACCTCTTTGCTCCTTGCCACATCTATATTAGCCCTGGGCTGTACTATCAGCTATGCCGCCATGATGCATGCAAGTGTGGAAGCTCCTGCCTGTGCAATGCTCTTGCCCATTACGCCTACCTCTGCGGCCAGCGCGGTGTTCCCATTGATTTCAGAGCTCAGATTTCTTTCTGTGGTGAGTACAATGGCACAGCTAAAGGCTATCAGATAATACCTTAGAGACCTCTGTGTTTATAATGACTGCTTTTATTTTTTAAATGAAGTGTCAATATTGCATGTAAGTTACTTGAAATATTTTCATAATGTACAAACATGAAAAACAAATGAAATATTTAATTTCTTAAGATGGGAGATATGTTGGATAAGACCAATAATTTTTGACTAGTTTTGTAATAAATGAAATTACTGTAACTGTTTTGAAATACGCAACAGAAATAATTTAAAACATTTGAAAAATTCTTATCATGGAAATATCATACCTAAATATTGGAAAGTATTGAAAAAGATTGTGGAATATGGTAATATAGTTGATTTCTACTTAAATAGATGTTATGCAACAGGCAGTTATTATCAATTGTTGGGGCTTTAATTTTCACACTTATCTTGTCTGCCATTTTTGTTCATGGTAGATTGTTTCCTTGTGTGTTTTATAATTTTTTTTGTTAGCTAATTTTTACCAGCACCTCCTCCACCGCTGTCTTGGGGCATCACCCTCTCCACCTCCTCACTCCCTCAGTAGGTTCACAAAGCTTTTTCCAGTTATTCCAGGGATATCATTGGCTGGTATTGATGTTAACTGCTCAATTTTGGCTTTCTAAGATAAAAATAATGTAAATATAAAAGTAATGTACATTCATGTGCCAAATATGTGCAGGATGTCAGTCTTGGATTTTGATTTATTAGAGGTAACTTTTAAATCACAGACCCAGCAGTTAGAGAACTTTTTCTATCATCTGCCTATACTATGAGCCAATTCCTTCCAGTCTGGGTGTTGGCAAACTTCAACCATCGGGTCTCCTGCATTTTTGTGAATAAAATTTATTGAAATACAGTCATGTCCATTTGTGTTTGTGTCACCTATGGCTGCTTCTGTGCTACAAGGGCAGAGTTGAGTAGTTGTGACAGGGACTGTGTGATCTGCAAAGCTGAAAATATTTATCATTTGGCCTTTTGCAGAAAGAGATTTCCAACCCCTGCTTTAGTCTTTCATTTCAACTGAGGATATTGCTCTTTGAGCATCCAAGTTAAGCTTCTCCCAATTCCTTGGCTTGTAATGGACCAGCTTTCATTTTCTATCATAGACTTCTAAGCAGGCATAAAATGTTTCTATGTGCCGTGGAAATCTTTCTCAAACAATGCTCCTTTGTCCTTAGCTGTGGTGTGCCAGAAGGGCATGCTGTACCATCACTGTTCCTCATTCTGCCTCCGTTCCTGCATTTCTGTCTCCTCCCCGGAGCAGTGCAATGATGACTGTGCTGAAGGCTGTAACTGTCCAGAAGGCAAATTCTATGAAGATACTCTTAGCTTTTGTGTACCCATGTAAGTCACAGAAATAGGTTGGCAGCATCCTGTTTTAATTGCTTTTTCTTCTTATGGGCTAAATGAGCTTTCAGGGAAGTTTTTGAAAAAATATTTCTTACTGTTTTTACTTTTTTTTTTTTTTAACCCTGTACATGTTCATCAATAGCTACAGAAAGAGTGAAGGAATCTCTGATGGTTGATCTTGAAGTGTATTCCTGCTTGTTTTTACCACAGTCAAATTAATAACAAGGTTTATGTTTCATTGTCACATGGCAAACTTCAGTAACAGGACTTTAATATCATAGCACTCACAAATTTCTCAATTTACACACGAAGTAAAGCTTTTTGTCTTATACATAGTGCTAAATAATATATCAGTTATGTTTCTCTGAATTGCATTCAGTGATTTTTCTTGTGAGTAAAAAAACAACATTGTTTTGTGAGTTGTATTTTAGAAAACAAAACCTGAAGCCATACAAAACTTCATGTCTAAGCAGCTCTGCCATTTGTGTAACAGGACTGCATGCAGTCTCGGAGAATCATGCAGACCTCAGAGTGTGCCTTACAGTGACCTATGGAGAGCACAGGATCGGATTGAATTTTAGTGGCTTTTGAAAAAAATTATATCCCATTTAATTTACTTTTTTTTTCGTATAGATTCCACTGCCGGTGTCATTATAGGGGCAGTATTTATCAACCTGGAGAGCTCATCCCCACACCCTCAGGCTTATGGTAGGTTTTGATGATGGGGATTATATTTCACAAATGATGTACGTGTTAATATAATTTCTTAACCCAAACCATAAGTTGAAATATGACCTCTGTAATTAAAAAATAAAGATAACAATGTAATCTTTAAGTACGTTATAATCATATATATGATCGTATACATATGTACAAACACATATATACATAATGCATGCATATATGACATTTCAAAGTGAAATAACCAAGTTTTGTACTCATAACTGCAGAAGGGAGTTATGAATTTAAGTATCTCACAGTGAAATGAGAGTCTGATCATTTTTGGTTCTTAGAAGTTAGGGGTGAAGTAGGTGTTTAAATATTATAGGATTGCTGAGTGAGCTCAAAAAAAGCATTTCAAAATAGATTTGAAAAATGTCCTGCATAAGAGTAAGTGTGCCTCCTCCCCAGGGCCATCAATACTAGAAAGATAACACTTAATCATAGGATAACATTCATTCTGGTTGTAACTTTTCTGTTGAAAATCTAGGCACGTCCATGCAGCAGTCCATACTTACATGTAATTCCTAACCTCCCTTTTGTAGTTGCCCCATAGGTGCCCGCAGATAATAATAGATAGTAGATAATAATAATAACAATAATAATAATATCTAACAATTACTGTGTGCCTTCTTTTGTGCTGGCACCATTCTAAGTGTTTAATATTTATTATTAAAATACTTACTTATTACCATAACCCTAAGTGATAGGCGATGTTGCTTTATCCTCATTTACAGGTGAAGAAAACGGGATACAGGTGGCTAAGGAACCTGATACTAAAGCTGGGAGTTAATCCCAGTCAACCTGGCTCTGCAGTGCTTGTCTCCTGCCTACTTTGCTCTGCAGCTGATTTTGTATTTACAGCAGAATATAGATTATGCTCAATTTACCTTTATCTTTATCTCTACCTCTCTTCCTCTCACTCCACATCAAGACACAATGGCAACTAGCTCTTGGATCTTTCTGTGGTAGGCAGTATTACTATTCACACAGATTTCCAAGCCAGAGCTCTAGGAGTCATTTTTCACTCTTTCCTCCTTCTCAAAACACCTAATCAATAAATACCTAACAACTTTGGATTTTACTTGGTTTTACTTTCTACGTATAGTCAAAAGTCATTTCTTCCTTTCTATCTTCATTGCTTTGGCAATTAGTGTGTCTCACTCTCTCTTCCCTGGACCTTCCTCTCTGGGGTTCTTGCCTTTAGAGTTTCCCCTCTTTCGTTCTGCCGAGGTGTCATATCTTTTTGGATTTAATATAATTAATCTATGTAAACTTAGCAAAAACAAAGTAACCATCCCTCCTCAATGAGAAAAAGAAAAATTCACTTAATATAGTGACTTTGTTTGCTATTCCTTTTTAAAAGCCTTTGTCCCAGAATAAGTATGATATGGAAGACCTGGATGTGTGATCTGAGACCTGTCTGTGTCAGTTCTTCTGTGCCATTCAAAGTGTGAGCAAATTCGATCAGAGGTGACTCAGTGGTGAATTACACTCTGAGTGTCATTCTAGTGTTCAAGTGTGCATAGTATATTTTTCATGTGATGTGGCCTGTACATGTGAGTCAGCTTCTTCATCTGGGCTTAAATATAGGACATGTAATCAGGTCCAAAGCTGAAGGAAAACTGTATTGGAGTTATTGAGAACTGATGTGTTGTTTCCTGTCATGTTATCTTCAGGGATTGTCAAGGTTAATCTTGCCTATATGTGGCTCTTGCCTTTTACCCTGACTTTAGAATCTAAGTTGCAAGGAAGCTGTGACTCCACCCTATCTTCAATGCTACTGCCAGAATGATTCAAAGCAACCGTATCACTTTTCTGCTTAAGGTCTTCAATGGCTCACCTCAGGGGCAAAATCTTACTTAGCATCTTCTAGGAGCTAGCCTCTGCCTCTTTTGCCATTCTCACTGCCTGTCCCTTCCTGCATTGCCCTTTGCCATGTAGAATGCTGTTTTACTTCTTCATGGTTTGTGTGTTTCCACTGAATGTTACAGCCTTCCTACCTTAGGTGTGCCATGACCTCCATCCACTCTTCAAAACTGTTTAGACTTTACTTCCTTTGACTACCTGATGTTGGTTGCCAACAGATTTTAAAAACATTTTTCTTTGTTTTACTTCTATCTGTTAACATATTTCTATGTTACATGTGTCACTCTGCATGCATTATTTATTTGTGCTCCTTCCCCTCATACGAGACAAATTATGGTAAAGACTATGAATTTTGGTGTTCATGTCTCCCATGCCTATTCCAATGCTCTACACTTATAGGTGTTTGATAAAAACGTTTTGTGTTGAAATAGTGCTCCTGAAATCGGACCTAAGCTAAAAACTTGTAAAAAAAATTTGTGGGAAAAATAACATTTGTATAATATACTCAATCAATTCTTGTACATTAGATTGTTGTTGAAATTCAGGAGAAAAACAAACAAACCAGATTTGATTCCATAAATTAACTATTTATTTACTTCTAGCCAGTGTTCAAATGGGACTGTGCAGTGTGATGAATTAGCAACGCCCTCTGCTGGTAAGATCTCAAAAGATGTTTTCCTGAAGGAGGATGCACCTCTGATTCTGCCTCCACTCCTGGGAGATGTTGTCAGTCATTCACAGCCCTCCTTCCCAATGTGCATGGTTATAGCCTTGGGAATGCATGGCATTCCAGGGCTTCTCAACTTTATCCACCTTGAAAATTGTAATATTTTTAGGATAGTCTTCTTTGAACATGTAAGTCAGTTAAGGGGTAGAGCAAATCAACCCTAGAGATGCTGCCTAGATGCTGCCTTCCACAAGAGCACCTCAGACACCTCAAGGACTTTAGGGATATGTATCTAGGCACCTGCTGTAACCCATTTGTGGGAAAGAAATTGGGAAACTCTACTCTAGACCATCACTTCTCAGATTTTAGTGTGCTCATGTGGGGATCTTGTTAAAGTGCAGATTCTGCTTCATTAGGTCAGGGGTGACACCTGAGATCCTACATTTCTATCAGTGGCCAAGGTAACATTAATACTTCTGGTTCCTGGGCTGCATTATGAGTTGCAAGACTCTGGGACTAGTAGCAATAAATTTAACATGGCATGTAAAATGACATCTACTGTCATCCCTTCAGAATGTCATTTTATACTTAAATATCTTTCCGAAGATCTTATATATTAGCATCCTATATATTATTTATTTTCATCATATAAAGAGCCTCAAATTCCTAGTTACCATGGGCAAATTCTAGGCACATAATAAACAACACTTGCTTTCATAGATTTTAATGGGCAGGAAGAGTGTAGGCTGATAAAAGTAATTATGAGCTATTACTGCTTTGTTCTATATTTGAATGGCCTGGTATACATTATTATTAAAGAGCTTTGAAGTATGTGTCCTGAATCTACTTTACAAGGATTCAGACAAGCCTAGGGTTTCTTTGCAAGACATGTTTATGGACCACACACACTCAGTAGCCATCCTGACTCTGTCCCATTTGATTCAGGGTGACTCACGGTCAATGAAGGGAAGCCCAGGTGGCTAGCCTTCTCACAGAGGAACCCACAAGATTTGATCCCTCTGGCCCCACATGAGGAAATGTATTTGATCTGTAAAAGCCCAGAAGCTTTCTAGAAGAATATGGAGCCCCTGTCTTGACTATAATTATGTCTACCTCTGCACTTCTGTGGTATAGTGAGAACTGATATAAACAATGACTCGAGTTGAAGCAAGATTTAGAAGAATCATGTGTTCATTGTGGCTTTTAAAAAGTCACAATGCTTTTATGTTATGCATAAAAATTGATAATATATTTTTAAAAATTGATTATGTATGTATGAATTAATAAAAATATCCTGTTTCTTGACTTCAGAAAATTATATTCTAATTAGTTACTGTCTTATGGAAGGCAGCTAACATTTTCAAACTCTAATTAGGTTTGGAATAAACCTATTTAGTGACTAAAGGGAATTTGGCTAGGGAATATTTATAACCTCATCAACTAAAAATCAAGAGTAAGAGCATTATCTAATCATAATTCTTAAAATATTTTATGGTGAATTTTGTTTTGATGACAAGTACATGCCAGTATGATTATCTGTCTATGGAGCAGATACAAGTTAAGGACATTTTGTCTGTGCTTATATCTGAAGTTCACGTCTGCCCAGCGGGAAAAGAATATTTCGACTGCAGGTTTCCTGACCCTGAATTGCCAGCCGGTGGTATTAACTGTGAGACTACATGTGCAAACCTAGCCATGAACTTCACTTGTGCCCCATCCTCACCCTGTATAAGTGGCTGTGTTTGTGCACCAGGGTAAGCCTCTTCTTCATAATACAGAACATTCAGGTTTTGACTGAAAGCACAAAATCTCTTGAAAATATTATTTACAGAAATAGCCAGAATTGTTGTTCTGACTAGTGGTTAACTGGGTTGGTAGCTAGACTATTGTAATTATTTTGCTTGGCTTATGTAACATGGTAAAATATTATTAATGTAATATACTGAATTGAGTTGAAAACTCATTTCTGGATGAACTTGGAATTTCTCCCCTGATTAAACTGCAATTTTGGGAAAGTGACACAAGCACTCTTCATTCAAAACACTCTTCAAATACATTGTAAAATATTGTATTGTGCAGTTACTGGTGTTGATGTAAAGTTGTACTAGTGATGCCAACTGTTTTATTTTAAAGAAAATAGCGTATCAAGGCAACAAAGGGTATGGGTAAGAGTAGGAGGTCTGGCTTCAGACACATCACCGCTCAAATCCCAGCTCTGATGCTGTTAGTGAAGTGATTCTTCTGCAAGTTCCTTTTAAGCCTCAGTTAGGCATTGTGAGATGTGGTGTGTGTGTGTGTGTGTATTTAATAAATATGAGCCACTATTTTGTGGCAGCATATTCTACTCTTATCTTCATAAATGGTCTTCCATTGCAGAAATACCTAGTACGTGTGAAAGACAAACACAGAATCTGGTAGCTATTGGCTTCCTCACAGGTGCACATATAATCTGCCCTCCCTGCCCCTCCCTCTTCTGGTAATGAAATAGAGTCAGTGCAGAGGGAGTGCCATCTAAGGCAAACAGGTCACCCATTCTTCCTCAATGAACATGTTCACACAAAGGGATTCCTGGGATCAGCTCATATAAACCAGGAGCAAAGAAAAGTGAGGTCTTGTGGTTTGTTTCCCAGGAGAATCACGTTTGTCTAAATGGCCCCCATCTGGAATAGGTTGAAGAGCCAAGTAAGTTGGGACTGGTATTAATCTCTTTAGAAAGAAAGGGCATAGGAGGCAGAGAAAAAAGGTCACAAAAGAACAAGTGCCTGTGCCTGGGAAAATAAAGACAGGTAGAAATTAGGCCATAGAGCAGATAAGCAAGGAAGACATTTTAGTAAAAAGGAGAAGGGAAATAAAACCTTTATTATGGTAGAATAATTAAAACCCACAACATTGCTTGATTTATTTGATTTGATTGTGACTCTTGGGATTGCATGGCTAATTAAAGCCATTTCCTAATTTTGTTTTATATGCTGTGCTTAAGGTATTATCTTTTAAAATATATTTACTGTCACCTTTGACGTTTAGTTGGACAATGATTTATGTATTTACTGGCTAAATCTCATTACAAAATGTTAAGGAGATTTCCTCCTACCCTACCTTCTCTGACTGTATTGAAATAAATGTCGTTGGAATCGACTTCGAGGCATCTGACAGATTTGGAAATATTTTGTTAAGATAACTTTCTCTTACAACATTGTTTATGGTAATATGATTTGCCATGTCTTCCATGTGACCTTGTCTGGCTCACTTTGGCACAGTAGTCCAGTGTGACTTGTTTTCATGTGTCTTCTAAAAGTACCAGCAGTTTATTGACTATAAGAGGACCACAGAACCCTAATTGAGAAATCACTGTGGGTTGAAGAAATGGAAAGTAGTATAGTGGAAAGGTCAGATAGAAATGGCTTCTATGCTAGGCTTCCTTATTAGCTGAGGTACCTCATGGCAAGTTACTACACCACTTGAAATCTCAAGTTTCTCTTTTTAAAATGGATATAACAGTATATTTACTTCTTGGATGACTGCGTATATGCTGCACACCAGTTATATAGTAAGTACTCAGTAAATGTTTCTTATCCCACTGCCCAAACCTGCTTAAAGCAGATACAGGCATACCTTGTTTCATCGTGTTTTGATTTATCGCACTTCAAAAGTGTTGCGTTTTTTCTTTTTTTACAAATTGAAGGTTTGTGGCAACCCTGCATCAAGCAAATCTGATGGTGCCATTTTCCAACAGCATGTGCTTACTTGGTGTCTCTGTGTCATATTTTGGTAATTTTTTTGCGAGATTTCAGAACTTTTTCATTATCATTATATCTGTTATGGTAATCTGTAAACAGTGAACTTTGATTACTATGTAATTACTTCAGGGTACCACAAACTGTGCCCATATAAGATGGAAAAATTAATTGATGAATGTTGTGTGTGTTCCGATTGCTCCATGTATGGGCCATTTACCCATCTCTCTCCCTCTTCTCTGGTTTCTCTATTACCTCAGACACAACAATATTGAAATTAGGCCAATTAATAACTCTACAATGGCCACCAAAAGTTCAAGAGAAAGGAAGAGTCACACATCTGTCACCTTAAATCGAAAGCTAGAAATGATTAGATTTAGTGAGGAAGGCGTATCGAAAGCTAAGGGAGTCCACAAGCTAGCTCTTTTGCAGCAGTTAGCCAAATTGTGAATGCAAAGAAGTTCATGAAAGGAATGAAAAGTGTTACTATTCCAGTGAACTCACAAATGATAAGAAAGCAAAGCAGCCTTATCGCTGATACGGATAAAGTCTTCTGGATAGATCAAACCAGCTGCAACATTCCCTTATGCAAAGGTTTAATCCAGAGCAAAATTTTAACTTTTTTAATTCTATAATGGCTGGGAGAGGTGAGAAAGCTGTGGAAGAAAAGTTTGAAGCCAACAGAAGGTTGGCTCATCGTTTCTTTAAGAAAAGAAACGATCTCCATAACATAAAAGTGCAAATGCTGATGGAGAAACTGTAGCCAGTTATCCAGAGGATGTAACAAAGATAACTGATGAAGGTGGCTACCCTAAACAATATGTTTTCAATGTAGATGAAACAGATTTATATAGGAATAAGGTGCCATTTAGGACTTTCATAGCTAGAGAGAAGGCAATGCTTGGCTTCAAAGCTTCCACGGACAGGCTGACTCTCTTGTTAGGGGCTAATGCAGATGGTGGCTTTAAGTTGAAGTCAATGCTCATTTGCCATTTAAAAAATCATAGGGACCTTAAGAATTATGCTAAATCTACTCTACCTGTGCTCTGTAAATGGAACAACAAAGCCTGGATGTCAGCATGTTTGTTTACAGCATGGTTTACTGAATATTTTAAGTCCACTGTTGCGACCTGATACCTAGAAAAAAAAAGATTCCTTTAAAAATATTACTACTTATTGGCAGTGCACCTGGTCACCTGGGAGCTCCAGTGGAGATGCAGGAGTATCTATTAATTTTGTTTTCATGCTTGCCAACACATTTATTCTGCAGCCATTGATCAAGGAGTAATTTCAACTTTAAAATCTTATTATTTAAGAAATACATTTCACAGGGCTATACCTGCCATAGATAGTAATTTCTCTGATGGATCTGGGAAAAGAAAATTGAAAATATTTTGGAAAGTTTTCACTATTCTAAATACCATTAAGAACATTAGTGATTCGTGGGCAGAGGTCAAAATATCAACATGCACAGGAGTTTGAAAGATGTTTATTCCAACCCTCATGGATAACTTTGATGGTTTTGAGACGTCAGTGGAGGAAGTAATTGCAGATATGAATGAAATAGCAAGAGAACTAGAATTAGAAGTGAATCTTGGAGATGTGACTGATTTACTTCAATCTCATGATAAAACTTGAATATTGCTTGAAAGTTGCTTCTTACAGTTGAGCAAAAAAAGTGGTTTCTTGAGATGGGATCTATACGTGGTGAAGATGCTGTGAACATTGTTGGAATGATAATAAAGGATTCAGAATGTTACATAAACTTAGTTGAATAAAGCAGTGATAGGGTTTAAGAGGACTGACTCTAATTTTGAAAGAAATTTTTAGGTAAAATACTATCAAATGCATTGCATAATACAGAAAAACCTTTTGTGAAAGGGAGAGTCAATCAATGTGGCAAACTTCACTGTGTCTTATTTCAAGAAATTGCCACAGCCACTCCAACCTTCAGCAACCACCGCCCTGATCAGTCAGCAGCCATCAACATTGAAGTAAAACCCTGCTCCAGCAAAAAGATTATGATTCCCTGAAGGCTCAGATGATCATTAACTTTTTTTTTTTTAGCAATAAAGTATTTTTAAATTAAGGTATTTTTTATTTTTTTATTTTTAGATATAAAGCTATTATGCATTTAATAGACTATAATGTAAATATAACTTTTATATGCACTAGGAAATGAAACAAATCTGTGTGATTTGCTTTTTAATGATATTAACTTTATTGCTGTGGTCTAGAACCAAATTGGCAATACACGTATAATTTACAGTGATTTGAAGTTTTCCCTTTCCTTCTTCCAGTTTTGAGTAGTTATGAAAAACTCATCAGTCATTAGCAAAGTCAGTTAAAACCATGACTTTGTCTGGAGATATAAGAATTGTGGTTCATTTTGGTGAGGTTTCCCTCACTTAAACAACTGAACAATTAAAGTTTATGATGCATGTGATGTTTGAGGCATTGTGTTAAGCTATAGGAATGGGGAGTGGTAAAATACATTTATTAGATAATAATAGAATCTACCTTAGGGGATTGTCACTAGGATAAGATCAGTTAGTGGCATAGTTAAAATGGTTAGAATAGTGCCTTGCCATAGCAAGCATTCAAAAATATGAGTTTTGTTATTATTTTTATCATTATAAGATATTTAATGAAATATTTAACGGTTTATTGCGATAAATCCTCCAATAAAAGTTTATAAAATTACAAAGTATACAGAGTATGTGAGGGAATTAGGGACATAAAGATTGCACCGAATTGAGTCTTAAATGATAAGTTTCCCAGACAGAACATGGGAAAAGAATTTTCCAGGCAGAAGAAAAATTCAAAGCCCAGGATGAGTGACTAGAAGTTTGGGAGGGCCGAGGTGAGAGATCTGGGGCATTGTTGGTCTGAAAGAAATCTAAATGAGATAATGTATCATTTATATAAATAATTTTATTCACCTTTACTCAGCAGTTGTCTTCTATGCATTACTCATTGTGACATGAACATTAACAAGATATTTATGGTCCTCTTGAGTGAAGCTGAAAGTGTAGTGGATAGCATATGCTCTCCATTGAATAAGGAATTACAAGACTGTGTACAAAGAGTCATGAGAGAGAAAACAGAGTGCTAAAACAACATGAGGAATTATTTCTGTTTTAGAGAAGAGGAAATAACTTCGGGTTCCTGAATTCCATGTTAATTTTTGTAATATTAAATTTTTACATTTTAAGCAAAATGTAAAAAAAATTTTACATCTTATCTATTTTAGGAGATTTTCATTTTAATTAATTTATTGTTTGTTATTTATATAAGTTAAATTATAGATTAATTCATAATAAATTATTTAAATTACAACAGATTTTTAAATTTAATGTTATTTTTATCCTTATTGCTATTTTATATATGTAATTATATTTATATTTTATTACTAACAAAATTATTTATTATTATACTATATAATTATTAAGTTATTTATTAAAACTTTTAGAAAAAAATGTAAGAATATTGAAATATATGTTTATTTATATTAAAGGATTTGATATTATATGTAGTATATATTTAATCTTCACACCAAATATTTAAATAACACACCAAAATTTATTCTTCTCTGAGATTAGTTCAATTTTTATATTAAAATTTTATACTTAATTTTATATTTATATTTAAATTGTACATTAAAATATAACATTTGTATATTTTAAGTTTTATTGTCATAGACATTTTTAGACACTATTTCAGGAAACAATCTTTCCAGAAGAAAATAACACTTGAAACCAACATTCAAAACTTATTACATTAAATAAATAAGAAACACTGAGGTAGAAAAGAAGCTGCAGTTACTGGGAGGAAAAAACAGATGAAGATGAAAAAAACCACATTAAATTTGGAGAATTCCAACAAAAGTCCTCTCTGGTGAACTCAGAGAAGTTAAAAAGGACCATAGTCAGTTACAAGAAAACTTAAAGATTTCAGAAAACATGAATTTACTATTTGAAAACCAACTGAATAAGACAATCAGAAATGTATCTAAGGTAATGGATGAAATCCACACTGTTCTCAAGAAGGATAATGTAAAGAATGAACACAAAGATAAAAAAAATTCGAGAAGAATGGTACAACTGTATGATAAAATTTATGTAGTGATGAGGAATGGTGTTAACTAATATAATATGTAAAAATCATGATATAAGAATGTTTGAAGGTGATGCATGTTTGATTTTAGTAGTGTAAATGTCTTTTAGTTCAAATCATGTATAAAGTTTTATGAATATGAGTTTCTGCTTTTGATAATTGCTTGTAATTCCTAGTATTCAAGTTATTAAACACTCCTTGAGTGAAATAAAAAGTAAATAAGAAATAATGTGAAACAATATAATGTTTTTAGTTCCACACATACCTAAACTCTCCTGATTTCAACTTTAAGCACTCAGAAAGAAGCTTTTGATACTCTCTACATCTCGTAATAAAAATGTTAACCATTTGATAATTTACTATTTCATCAAAAAATTGTTGGATCCCACAGACTCTTCTAAGTAGCAGATATTAAAGAAAGGGACTCTCACTTCCTCTATAATTTTTTTTTTTCTGGAATGACTCACTACATTAGAAATGTAGGCTTCTGTCTTCTTTTTATGCACTTAGTGAATAACAAAAAGGTACAGATACCACATCTAGTCATTTGCCTGTCATTTAGTACTGTGATGTGTAAGGTATTCCGTGGAAAAACAGGGAGGAAGACTGGATTCAGCTCCTCGGCAGGTCAGATAGAGTGTCTTAGACAGGTCTAATAAATGTAGATGATCGTTTTAATGTGCTAAGGTTACTGATATTTTAAAACTGAAATTGGTAGTTCATACTAAATAGCATTTTACTTCTTCATTTGGAAGAATGGCAGAGCACAAAGGAAAGTGTTATGTTCCTGAAAGCTGCCCATGTATCTGGAAAGACTGGGAGTATCTCTCAGGAGAAGTGATTGCTACACCATGTTACACCTGGTAAGGAGATCCATTTATTTCACAAATATTTTCCTAAGTAATTGTGTTAATTTCAATCATCTTGTATTTATTTAATGAGACTGACATCAGCAAAAAGTAAATCAAGCCTGAGCAAATAAGATTTTAAAGGCTTGTAGGAGTTGGTGGACAGTTACTATCCACAGGGAACCATATCATTATCTTTATGCATATTTGTTCAGCTCAGAAGAAAAGTGTGAAATACAACAACCTAAAATTTTAATAGGAAAAAATCATGTTTATAAGAAAGTGCTAAATATTACAAAGAAAAGACCATATTTAATGGAATGTTTCAAGTTTCGAGATAAGTCAAAAGAATACCATAAAATAAAATTTGAAATATAATTTCTCTAAAATATGGACAAAAGTTCTAAATTCATGAGCAATGTCATGTCTAATACATTTAAATTTACTCAAGTGTGGGAGATGGCATTGTGCTCTTTCAGCCACCAGCAGATCTGTGTTCAGTTTTTCATTCCATCATCTATTTTCTGTGTGACCTATGCACAATTCCTAGAGTTTGTTTTGGTGTCTGATAATTTATTTAAACAAAGTGATAAATATGTGGCTTCTTTGTCAATGTAAGAGGTGGTATCAGAATGAACTGGCAATATTCATAAGGAATATTTGCTCATGAATTCTCTTGAATACAAACATTCTGTTATTACTGTCGCTTGAAATCACTAGTTAAGGTCAAGTTCTTTAGAAAGGTAACTTGTGTTATTTTTCGATAGTGTTTGTCGACGAGGAATGTTCAATTGCACATATTATCCATGCCCAGCAGTGTGCACAATATATGGGGACCGGCATTATTATTCTTTTGATGGACTAGAATATGACTATATCAGTGATTGCCAGGTATTTTTGATAAAGGTAGGTTGCAGTTAGACATTTTTATTTGCATTTGTGTAAAGACTTAATGTAAAAACATGTATGCTGGTCCCTGATACATCGAATTCATGTGCTATTTATAAAACCTATAAAACAATAATATATATTTTCAAGTTGTATTTTAGGTTCAGGGAGTACATGTGAAGATTTGTTATTGTGGGTAAATTACATGTTGCTGGGGTTTGGTGTACAAAGGATTTCATCATCCTGGTACCCACCTCCCACCCTCCACCCTTAAGTAGGCCCCAGTGTCTGTTGTTCCCCTCTTTGTGTCCAGATGTAGTCAGTGTTTAGCCCCCACTTATAAGTGAGAACATGCGGTATTTGGTTTTCTGTTCCTGTGTTAATTCACAGGATAATGGTCTCCAGCTGCATCCATTTTGCTGCAAAAGACATTTCTTTCTTAGGGCTGCATGGTACTCCATGATGTATATATACCACATTTTCTTTATGCATTCCACTATTGATGGGCATCTAGGTTGATTCCATGTGTTTGCTATTGTGAATAGTGCTGCAATAAATGTATGCGTGCATATGTCTTTATGGTAGAACAATTTATATTCCTTTGGGTACATACACAATAATGGAATTTCTGGGTTGAATGATAATTCTGAAATTGCCACACTGCTTTCTACAGTGCCTAAACTAATTTACCTTCTCACCAGCAGTGTATAAGTGTTTCTTTTTTTTTTTTTTTTTGGCAACTTTACCAACATCTGTTGTTTTTTTACTTTTTAATAGTAGCCATTTTGACTGGTGTGAGATGATATCTCATAGTGGTTTTGATTTGCATTTCTCTAATGATTAATGATGTTGAACATTTTTTCATACGCTGATTGCTGCAGGTATGTATTCTTTTGAGATGTGTCTGTTCATGTCCTTTGTCAATTTCTAATGAAGTTGTTTGGTGCTTATTAAGTCCCTTAGAGGTTCTGGTTATTAGGCATTTATAGGGTGCATGATTTGCAAATATTTTCTCCCATTCCGTATGTTTTCTCTTTACTTTGTTGATATTCCTTTGGCTGTGCTGAAGCTCTTTAGTTTGATTAGACCCCACTTGTTAATTTTTGTTTTTGTTGCAATTGCTTTTAGGTGTCTTCGTTATAAAATCTTTGAGAAGGCCTACATCCAGAATAGTAATGAAAGGAAATGTTCCAGTTTCAATCTTCTGCATAGGGCTAGCCAGTTATCCCAGCAGCATTTATTGAATGGGGAGTTCTTTCCTCACTGCTTATTATTGTTGATTATGTCAAAGATCAGATGGTTGTAGATACATGGCTGTATTTCTGGGTTCTCTAACCTTTTCCATCATGTCATTTTTGTGCCAATACCATGCTGTTTTGGTTGTCGTAGCCTCGTAGTTTAGTTTGAGTTGGGTAGTTTGATGCTTCCAGCTTTGTTTTTTTTTTTTTTTTTTTTTTTTTTTTTTGCTTAGGATTGCTTTGGTTAGTACAACTCCTTTTGGATTCCATATGAATTTTAGAATAGTTTTTTTTCTAATTCTGTGAAACATGACATTGGTAATTTGTTAGGAATGGCATTGAATTTGTAGATTGCTTTGGGAAGTATGACCATTTTAACAATTTCGATTCTTCCTATCCATGAGCATGAAATGTATTTTCATTTTTTGGTGTCATCTTGATTTCTTTCAGCAGTGTTTTGTAATTCTTGTTATAGAGATCTTTCACTTTCCTGTTTAGCTGTATACCTAGGTATTTTTGTGTGTGTATATGACTATTGTGAATGGAATTGCAATCTTATTCTTTTGCTCTCGGCTTGAATATTATTGGTGTATGAAATGCTGCTAAATTTTAGGCAAGAAAAAGAAATAAAGGGTATTTAGTTAGGAAAAGAGGAAGTCAAATTGTCTCTATTTGCAGACAACATGATGGTGTGTTTAGAAGACCCCATCATCTCAGCCCCAAATCTCCTTAAACTGATAAGCAACTTCAGCAAAGTCTCAGGATACAAAATCAATGTGCAGAAATCACACGTATTCCTATACACCAATAACAGACTAACAGAGAGCCAAATCATGGGTGAACTCCCACTCACAATTGCTACAAAGAGACTAAAATACCTAGGAATATAACTAGCAAAGGATGTAAAGTATCTCGTCAAGGAGAACTACAAACCACTGCTCAAGGAAATAAGAGAGGACACAAACAGATGGAAAAACCTTCCATGCTCATGGTTAGGAAGAATCGATATGATGAAAATGGCCAAACTTCCCAAAGTAATTTACAGATTCAACACTATCCCCATCAAGCTGCCTATGACCCTCTTCACAGAACTGGAAAAAACCACCTTAAACTTCATATGGAACCAAATGAGAGCCCACATAAGCAAAGAGAACAAAGCTGGAGGCATCACACTACCTGACTTCAAACTATACTACAAGCCTACAGTAATCAAAACAGCATGGTACTGGTACCAGAACAGAGATATAAACCAATGGAACAGAATAGAAGTCTCAGAAGCAATGTCACACATCTACAACCATCTGATCTTTGACAAACCTGACAAAAACAAGAAATGGTGAAAGAATTCCCTGTATAATAAATGGTGTTGGGAAAACTGGCTAGCCATGTGCAGAAGCTGAAGCTGGACCACGTTCTCACACTTACACTAAAATTAACTCTAGATGGATTAACGATTTAAACATAAGCCCTAACACCATAAAGACCTTAGAAGAAAACCTAGGCAATACCATTCAGGACATAGGCATAGGCAAGGACTTTATGACTAAAACACCAAAAGCAATGGCAACAAAAGCCAAAATAAGACAAATGGAATGTAACTGAACATAAGATTTTCTGCACAACAAAAGAAACAATCCATTAGAGTGAACTGGCAACCAACAAAATGGGAAAAAACTTTGCAATCTACCCATCTGACAAAGGGCTAATGTCTGTAATCTATAAAGAACTAAAGCAGATTTACCAGAAAAAAACAAACCCATTCAAAATTGGGCAAAGGATATGAACAGACACTTTTCAAAAGAAGACATATATGAGGCCAACAAACATATGAAAATATGCTCATCATCACTGGTCATTAAAGAAATGCAAATCAAAACCACATTAAGATACCATCTCACACCAGTTAGAATGGCGATCATTAAAAAATCTGAAGGCAACAGATGCTGGAGAGGACATGGAGAAATAGGAACACTTTTACACTGTTAGTGGGAGTGTAAATTAGTTCAACCATTGTGGAAGACAGTGTGGTGATTCATCAAGGATCTAGAAATAGAAATTCCATTTGATCTAGCAATCTCATAACTGGGTATATACCCAAAGTATTATAAATTGTTCTATTATAGGCTCATGCTCATGTATGTTCATTGTGGCACTGTTTACAATAGCAAAGACCTGGAACCAACCCAAATGCCCAATGATAGACTGGACAAAGAAAATGTGGCACATATACACCATGGAATACTATGCGGTCATAAAAAATGATGAGTTTGTGTCCTTTGTAGGCACATGAATGAATCTAGAAACAATCATTCTCAGCAAACTGACACACGAACAGAAAAACAAACACCGCATGTTCTCACTCATAGGCAAGTGTTGAACAAGAGAACACATGGGCACAGGGAGGGGAACATCACACACTGGGGTGTGTTAGGGGGGGGGGGGCCAGGGGAGGGACAGCGGGGGACAGGGAGGTGGGGGAGGGATAACACTGGGAGAAATACCTGATGTAGGTGATGGGGGGATGGAGACAGCAAACCACCATGACATGTGTGTACCTATGCAACAATTCTGCAAGATCTGCACATGTACCCCAGAATGTAAAGTACAATTAAAAAAAAAGAAAAGAAATTCTGCTTATTTTTTACATTGGTTTTGTCTCCTGAAACTTTACTGAAGTTATCAGTTCTAGGAGCCTTTGGGCAGAGGCTGTGGGGTTTTCCAGGTGTAGAATCATATTGTCTGTGAAGAGAGATACTTTGACTTCCTGTTTTTATTTGAATGCCCTTTCTTTCTTTTGCCTGATTGCTTTGGCTAAGACTTGCAGTACTGTGTTGAATAAGAGTGATGACAGTGGGCATCCTTGTCTTGTTCCACTTCTCACTGGGATTGGGTCCAGCTTTTGCCCATTTGAAATGATTTTGGCTGTGGGTTTATCATAGATGGCTATTAATATTTTGACATATGTTCCTCTGATGCCCAATTTTTAGAGGGTTTTTAATATGAAGGGATGTTGAAT
Organism: Sapajus apella; assembly: GCF_009761245.1. NCBI lineage: Eukaryota > Metazoa > Chordata > Mammalia > Primates > Cebidae > Sapajus > Sapajus apella. The sequence goes on from NW_022436942.1 coordinate 39,260,734, forward strand.
TTTATCAAAAACTTTTTCCTGCGTCTGTTGAGATGATCATGTGGCTTTTGTTTTAAAGTTCTGTTTATGTGATGAATCACATTTATTTATTTGTGTATGTTGAACTAACCTATCATTCCAGAAATAAAGTCTACTTGATTGTGGTGGATTAGTTTTTTGATGTGTTGCTAGATTCACTTTGCTAGTATTTTGTTGAGGATTTTTGAGTCTATGTTAATCAGGAATATTGGCCTGAAGTTTTCTTTTTTCACTGTGTCTTTGCCAGGTTTTGGTATTTCCTTAACTCATTCTTAACTTTGATTATTTATAAGTAATGGGCTAGTTCTTAAACTTTCGTGCCTCCATTTTCTCACCTATAAGATGTGAAAAGTAATTGTGAAATAGTTCTGAGGATTAAATAAGATAAATATACATAAAAGGCTTAGACAGTGTTTGATATAAAGTGAATGTTCAATAAATGTCAGCCATTTTTATTGTTATTAACTTGGTTTGGTGAATATAAATGTATCATGTTAAACCATAATTGAGTTATGCATTTTTTGTGGTTTGATAATAAAAAGATATATGTTCAATTCTAGAAATGCTATTTCGACGATATGCTTTGGTAAACTCCAGGCTTTATATATCTGATAAAATCCTTAAAATTGCTTACATTGAATGCATTTCAATTACCTATATATTTAAATTTTAGACATTAATGATCACAGAATTACATTTCTAAATAAAAAAAATGTAAGCTTTAGAAAGAAGTCACACAAGAATAAACAAAATAACATTTTTCCTTCAGCAAACTAACCTATGATTAATGCATTTTTTTCTGGATATGACTTTTATATTATTAGAAGTTTGTGTGTGATTTTGTTATTTAAGTCTAAGTCAAGAAAATAGGCTATCTTCCATTTTATATTAGTTCTGTTATATAAAAAATGAATAATAAAATCTATAGCCGTTTAAACTGAAGCAAGGCTCTTGCTTATATTTTACATCATTGCATTTTCCTGTTGGTACTTGTCTTGGCTTCCTTTACGAATTATTTGAAGTTTCTTAAAGAATAAATACCTGAGAATGGATTTGACAGTCAAGTAATCATAGTGGATGTCAAGTTGCCTGTAGGGTATTTTTTGTTTTTGGTCTTGTGTTATCTGGATAATTTTTGGAGCTTAAGGAAGGCACACTAATGAATATACATTCTCTGAGTGTCTTCTTTGAATAAGCCTGTTTTAGCAAACAATTTTATATTAGAATGCTTTCATCCCCTGAGGTTTAGAATATAAATTTAGAGGCTTAGAAAAGTAGATAACAATTTAGGAATTTGAAAACATAAACAAATATACTTCATTCCCAAAATGTATCAGATTTGATTTTATATCAAATTCTCATTTTCCTTGATATTTACATGCCTCTGACACTCCTTTAAGTTACCTCCACCCTTGACTTTCTGGATATTGTGAGTCTTTCAGTCTCTTTCTGGTTTTGTCTTTGTCTTGTGTTGCCTTTTCCTCTTGCATAAGCCCCCACCCAGAGATGACTGAGTTGGCTCCTTTAGAGCAAGGACCAAGTCTTTCTCATTATCGTTTCATACTGGGGACATAGTTTTTCACTGAATGTTAACTGAACTGGACATCTTTTTGTGGCTTTCTACCCCTTTCTCCTAGTGCTTGGTGTGTTCATCTGCTTCTAAAATCATAGCCACATCTACACACTGATGAGTTCCAAATTGATATATATAGCTCTGAGCCTCAATTTCTTGACTATATTTCTGATTCAGATTCATCCTTACAGTAATACACTCTTTCTTTCTATTTATCTTTCTAAGATTCAGGTTGTTATCATGTCATTGCTTATTAAGAACTACAGGGATTTCCAATGGCTTCCTGTAGCTTCCACTAGCCTCATAAAGTGAAACCTCTTATGCTAGTCTTTCAAAGGGTTCTGTCAACTCCATCCCTCATTTATATCTTTTCTCATTGTGCTCTCTGTATCTGATTTCCTCTGCTCCCTCAAAGTCATATTTTCAGCTCACAGTGATCTGTCCTGTTCTTATACCCCATTGTGTTTATAGTAATCATGTCAAAATTAAGCAGCTCATTATATTCTGATTATTCTTCTGTAGTCATCTAGATTGTATATCATTTTATGTCAGAACTGTGTGGTACACTTCTTCTGAGTTCCTCATAGGAACTAGCACAATTTTGACTGAAGTTATGAAGTTAAAAAATTACTTGTTTAAATTTTTCAACAGTCTTCACTAGAGAATAGAGACCACAAGCTTAAACGTTATTTTTTAGTTCTAGCAATCTAACACTTGTGATAAACACATATGCCACCTTTCAATGTCAAGTGTTTAGAGCAGCACTTCCTAAACCTTAGTGTGCATGTGTATCACCTAGGGATATTGTTAAAATATAAATTCTGTTTTCATAGAATTGCAGTAGGGTTTTGGATTCTGCCTCTTCTTTTTTTTAAAATTATACTTTAAGTTCTGAGATACATGTGCAGAACATGCAGGTTTGTTGCATAGGTATACATGTGCCATGGTGGTGTGCTGCACTTATCAACCTGTCATATAAGTTTTAAGCCCCACATGCATTAGGTGTTTGTTCTAATGCTCTCCTTACCCTTTACCCCCACCTCCTGACAGGCCCCAGTGTGTGATGAGGTTCCCTTCCCTGTGTCCATGTGTTCTCACTGGTCAACTCCCATTTATGAGTCAGAATATGCAGTGTTTGGTTTTCTGTTCCTGCATTAATTTGTTGAGAATGATGGTATCCAGCTTCATCCATTTTCCTGCAAAAAATAAAAACTCATTCTTTTTTATGGCTGCATAGTATTCCATGGTGTATATGTACCACATTTTCTTTATCCAATCTATCATTGAAAGGCATTTGGGTTGGGTTCAAGTCTTTGCTATTATGAATAGTGCTACAGTAAACATATGTGTACATATGTCTTTATAGTAGAATTATTTATAATCCTTTGAGTATACATGTAGTAATGGGATTGCTGGGTCAAATGATATTTCTCGTTCTAGATCCTTGAGGAATCACCACAGTGTCTTCCACAATGGTTGAACTAATTTAACTCCCACCAAACAGTGTAAAAGCATTCCTATTTCTCCACATCCTCTCCAGTATCTGTTGTTTCTTGACTTTTTAATTGTGGTTTTGATTTGCATTTCTCTAATGATCAGTGATGATGAGCATTTTGTCATATGTTTGTTGGGCACATAAATGTCTTCTTTTGAAAAGTGTCTGTTTATATCCTTTGCCCACTTTTTGATGTTTTTTTTTTTTTGTATATTGTTTAAGTTCTTTGTAGATTCTGGATATTAGCCTTTTGTCAGATGGATAGATTGCAAAATTTTTCTCCCATTCTGTAGGTTGCCTACTCACTCTGACACTAGTTTGAGCTCTTTAGTTTAATTAGATCCCATTTGTCAATTTTGGCTTTTGTTGCAATTGCTGTTGGTGTTTTAGTCACGAAGTCTTTGCCCATGGCTATGTCCTGAATAGTATTGCCTAGGTTTTCTTCTATGGTTTTTATGGTTTTAGGTAATACGTTTAAATCTTTAATCTAGCTTGGGTTGATTTTTGTATAAGGTGTAAGGAAAGGGTCCAGTTTCAGTTTTCTACATGTGGCTAGCCAGTTTTCCCAACACTGTTTATTAAATAGGGAATCCTTTCCCCATTGCTTGTTGCTTGTTTTTGTCAGATTTGTCAAAGATCAGATGGTTGTAGATGTGTGGTGTTATTTCTGAATCATCTGTTCTGTTCCATTGGTCTATGTATCTGTTTTGGTATCAGCGCCATGCTGTTTTGGTTGCTGTAGCCTTGTAGTATAGTTTCAAGTCAGGTAGCATGATGCCTCTAGCTTTCTTCTTTTTGCTTAGGATTGTCTTGGCTATACGGACTCTTTTTTTGATTCCATATGAAGTTTAGAGTAGTTTTTTCTAATTCTTTGAAGAAAGTCAGTGGTAGCTTGATGGGGATAGCACTGAATCTATAAATTACTTCGGAGATATGGCCATTTTCATGATATTGATTCTTCCTATCCACGAGCATGGAATGTTTTTCCATTTGGTTGGGTCCTCTCTGATTTCCTTGAGCAGTGGTTTGTAGTTCTCCTTGAAGAGGCCCTTCACATCCCTTGTAAGTTGTATTCCTAGGTATTTTATTTTCTTTGAAGCAATTGTGAACAGGAGTTCGCTCATGATTTGGCTCTCTGTTTGTCTATTATTAGTGTATAGGAATGCTTGTGATTTTTGCACATTGATTTTGTATCCTGAGACTTTGCTAAAGTTGCTTACCAGTTTAAGAAGTTTTTGGGCTGAAAGGATGGAGTTTTCTAAATATACAATCATGTCATCTGCAAACAGAGACAAATTGGCTTCCTCTCTTCCTATTTGAATACCTTTATTTCTTTCTCTTGCCTGATTGTCCTGTCCAGAACTTCCAATACTATGTTAAATAGAAGTGGTGAGAGGGGGCATCCTTGTCTTGTGCCGGTTTTCAAAGAGAATTCTTCCAGCTTTTGCCCATTCAGTATAATACTGGCTATGCATTTGCCATAAATAGGTCTTATTATTTTGAGATATGTTTCATCAATACCTAGTTTATTGAGTGTTTTTAGCATGAAGGGATGTTGGATTTTATCGAACGTCTTTTCTGCATCTCTTGAGATAATCATGTGGCTTTTTTCATTGGTTCTGTTTATGCGATGGCTTACATTTATTGATTTGCATGTGGTGAACCAGGCTTACATCCCAGGGATGAATCTGACTTGATGGTGGTGGATAAGCTTTTTGATGTGCTGCTTGATTCGGTTTGCCAATATTTTATTGAGGAGTTTTGCACCAATGTTCATCAGGGATATTGGCCTGAAATATTCTTATTTTGTTTTTTCTCTGCCAGGTTTTGGAATCAGGATGATGCTGTCCTTATAAATGAGTTAGGGAGGAGTCCCTTTTTTTCTATCGTTTGGGATAGTTTCAGAAGGAATGGTACCAGCTCCTCTTTGTACCTCTGGTGGAATTCAGCTGTGAATCTATCTGGTCCTGGGCTTTTTTTTGTTGGTTGGCTATTAATTACTACCTCAATTTCAGATTGTGTTATTTTTCTTTTCAGGGATTTGACTTCTTCCTGGTTTAGCCTTGGGAAGGTGTATGTGTTCAAGAATTTATCCATTGTTTCTAGGTTCTCTAGTTTATTTATGTAGAGGTGTTTAAATTGTTCTCTGATGGTAGTTTGTATTTCTATGGGATCAGTGGTGATGTTCCCTTTATCGTTTTTTATTGTGTCTATTTGATTCTTCTCTCTTTTCTTCTTTATTAGGCTGGCTAATGATCTATCTATTTTGTTAATCTTTTCAAAAAACCACCTCCTGGATTCATTGATTTTTTGAACGATATTTTGTGTCTCTATCTCCCTCAGTTCTGCTCTGATTTTAGTTATTTCTTGTCTTCTGCTAGCTTTTGAATTTGTTTGCTCTTGCTTCTCTAGTTCCTTTAATTGTCATGTTAGGGTGTCAGTTTTAGATCTTTGTCACTTTCTTTTGTGGGTATTTAGTGCTATAAATTTTCCTTTAAACACTGCTTTAGCTGTGTCCCAGAGATTCTGGTATGTTGTGTCTTTATTCTCATTGGTTTCAAAGAGCTTCATTATTTCTGCCTTAATTTCATTATTTACCCAGTAGTCATTCAGGAGCAGTTTGTTCAGTTTCCATGTAGTTGTGCAGCTTTGGAAGAGTTTCTTAATCCTGAGTTCTAATTTGATTGCACTGTGATCTGAGAGACTGTTATGATTTTTGTTCTTTTGCATTTGTTGAGGAGTGTTTTACTTCCACTTATATGGTTGATTTTAGAATAAGTGCTATGTGGTGCTGAGAAGGATGGATATTTATTGATTTGGGGTGGAGAGTTCTATAGATATCTATTAGGTCTGCTTGGTCCAGAGCTGAGTTCAAGTCCTGAATATCCTTATTAATTTTCTGTTTTGTTGATCTGTCATTAATATTGACAGTGAGGTGTTAAAGTCTCCTACTATTATTATGTGGGAGTCTAAGTCTCTTTGTAGGTCTCTAAGAACTTGTTTTATGAATCTGGGTGCACCTGTGTTAGGTGCATATATATTTAGGAGAGTTAGCTCTTCTTCTTGCATTAATCTGTTTACCATTTATGTAATACCCTTCTTTGTCTTTTTCGATTTTTGTTGGTTTAAAGTCTATTTTATCAGAGACTAGGATTGCAAACTCTGCTTCTTTTTTTCTTTTTTCTTATTTTGCTTTCCATTTGCTTGGTAAATCTTCCTCCTCCCTTTGTTTTGAGGCTATGCGTGTCTTTGCACATGATATGGGTCTCCTGAATACAGCACATGATGGGTCTTGACTCTATCCAATTTGCCAGTCTGTTTTTTTTTTTAATTGGGGCATTTAGCCCATTTACATTTAAGGTTAATATTGTTATGTGTGAATTTGATCCTGTCATCATGAGGCTATTTGGTTATTTTGCACATTAGTTGATGCAGTTTCTTCATTGTGTCATTGGTCTTTACATTTTGTATGTTTTTGCAGTGGCTGATACCAGTTTTTTCTTTTCATATTTAGTGCTTCCTTCAGGAGCTCTTGTAAGGCAAGCCTGGTGGTGACAAAATCCCTCAGCATTTGCTTGTCTGTAAAGGATTTTATTTCTGTTTTGCTTATAATGCTTAGTTAGGCTGAATATAGAAGTCCGGGTTGAAAATTCTTTGCTTTTAGAATGTTGAATATTGGCCCCCACTCTCTTCTGGCTCATAAGGTTTCTGCAGAGAAATCCACTGTTAGTCTAATGGGCTTCCCTTTGTAGGTAACCTGATCTTTCTCATTGACTGCCCTTAACATTTTTTTCTTTGTTTCAACCTTGGGGAATCTGATGATTATGTGTCTTGGGGTTGCTCTTCTCAGGAACTATCTTAGTGGTTGGTGTTCTGTGTATTTCCCGAATTTGAATGTTGGCTTGTCTTTCTAGGTTGGGGAAATTCTCCTGGATAATATCCTGGAGTGCATTTTCCAACTTAGGTTCATTCTCCCTGTCACTTTCAGCTACAGCAATCAATCGTAGGTTTGATCTTTTCACATAGTCCCATATTTCTTAGAGGCCTTGTTTTTTCCTTTTCATTCTTTTTTCTCTTATCTTGGCTTCACACTTTATTTCATTAAGTTGATCTCTAATCTCGTATCCTTTCTTCTGCTTGATTGATTTGGCTATTGATATTTGTGTATGCTTTGCAAAGTTCTTGTGCTGTGTTTTTCAGCTTCATCAGGTAATTTATGTTCTTCTCTAAACTGCTTATTCTAGTTAGCAGTTTCTGTAACCTTTTATCAGGTTTCTGAGCTTCCTTGCTTTGGGTTAAACATATTCCTCTAGCTCAGAAGAGTTTGTCACTACCCACCTTCTGAAGCCTACTTCTACCAGTTTGTCAAACTCATTCTCTGTCCAGTGCCCTTATCTGAAAGGAGTTTAGGTTGTTTGGAGGAGAATAGGCATTCTGGCTTTTGGAATTTTTGGCATTTTTGTGCTGGTTTTTCCTCAGCTTCATGGATTTATCTACCTTTGGTCTTTGATGCTGTTGGCCTTTGGATGGGGTTTTTGTGTGGGCATCCTTTTTGTTAATGTTGATGTTATTGCTTTCTTTTTGTTAGTTTTCTTTCTAAAAGTCAGGCCTCTCTTCTGTAAGTCTGCTGGAGTTTGCTGGAGGTCCATTCCAGACCCCGCTTGCCTGTGTATCACCAGCAAAGTCTGCAGAACAGCAAAGATTACTGCCTGCTCCTTCCTGTGGAAGCTTCATTACAGAGGGTCACCCACCAGATGCCAACTGGAGCTCTCCTGTATGAGGTGTTTGTCAACTCCTGCTGGGAGATGCCATCAGTCAGGAGGCACAGGGCTCAGGGACCCATTTGAAGAGGCAGTCTGTTCCTTAGCTGAGCTTGAACACTGTGCTGGGAGATCTGCTGCTCGTTTACAGAGCCAGCAGGCAGGAATGTTTAAGTCTGCTGGAGCTGTGCCCATAGCCTCCCCTTCCCCCAGGTACTCTGTTCCACAGAGATGGGAGTTTTATTTGTAAGCCCCTTATTGGAGTGCTGCCTTTCTTTCAAGATGTTATGCCCAGTGAGGAGGAATCTAGAGAGGTAGTCTGACCACAGCTGCTTTGCCACACTGCGGTGAGTTCTACCCAGTCCAAACTTCCCAGTGGCTTCTTTAACACTGTGAGGGGACAACTGTCTATGCAAGCCTCAGTAATGGCAGATGCCTGTCCCCACACCAAGCTCAATCATCCCAGGAAGGCTTTAGACTGCTGTGCTGGCAGTGACAATTTCAAGCCAATGGTTCTTAGCTTGCTGGGCTCCATGGTAGTGGGACCCACTGAGTGAGACAACTTGACTCCCTGGCTTCAGCTCCCTTTCCAGGGAAGTGAACAGTTTTGTCTCTCTGAGGTTCCAGGCACTTCTGGTGTACAAAAAAACCCTCCAGTTTAGCTTGAAACCCAGGGACCTGGTATTATAGGCATGCAAGGGAATCTCCTGGTCTGCAGGTTATAAAATCTGTAGGAAAAACATAGTATCTGGGCTGGTTAGCACAGTTTCTCATGCCTTCCCTTGGCTAAGGAACGGAGTTCCCTGGCCTTTTGCATTTCCTGGGTGAGGTGATGCCCTACCCTGCTTCTGCTTGCCCTCTGTGGGCTGCACTCACTGTCTAACCAGTCCTAATGAGATGAACAAGGTACCTAGGTTAGAAACGCAGAAATAGTCCACCTTCTGCGTGGTCTCACTGGGAGCTGCAGACTGGAGCTGTTCCTATTTGGCCATCTTGCCAAATCTCCCAGGTTCTGCCTTTTCAATAAGCTACTAGATAGTGCTGATGCTCCATGTCTACGAACCATATGTTAAGTAGTAAGGATGTAGAACATTTTACTTCCTTAAAAAATATGATTTAATTATTTTTGAAATTATTATCTTCTTCTGCATAGTCAAATTTAAGTCACATTTGGAAAAATTAAGTTTCTCTGACAATCTCATGTAAAATGACTTGTTCCCATTGGATATGTCATTTCTGTTAAAGATGTTTGTTTATGGTATCTTTAAGTAGTAAGAGATTCTGCAAAACTTTTTCATTTTGTATATGGAAAAAATATTTGCACATTTCTACCAAAAGCATTAAAAACCTTGTTTTATTTTTATTTTTATTTTTTTTACATGAAAACCAAATAGAAGAGATATAAACAGTCAAAGCAAGAAAGCAAATTTGGAACACCTCGTGCACTTTAGGAACATGTTCAGCCTCAGGGTGCACCACAATGCACAAATTAAAAAAAAAAAATGAAAGTACCAGTTTTCACCCATCAAATCAGCACATGTCCACTTTTGTGGTGGTGGTTAGTGTTGGTGACAGTGCAGTGGCGCAGCCCATCTGTGGGTGGCTGGTGGAGGTGTGGGTCAGCCCTGCATCAGTGGAAAGCAATTTGGCCATGCTTACCATAAACACTCTCTTCTGTTGCTTTGACCCAACAATTCCCCTTCTAGAAAAAGAAAAATATCACAAAGAAACCAGAAAGTCACATTTATGTGACTCTCATCACAGTATAATTTATGACAAGGAAAAAACCTGAAGCCCCACTTTTGTAAGAACAGAGATGCTAAACTAAATATGGTGACCCAGGTTATAGATCAGCAGCGTTTCAGAGAAAAAAAAAGCCCAAAAACTTTGTGTATCATCATCTCTACAAATGTTTTCCAATGTATGGTGGTGACCTTCATTCACATTATTACATTTATTTAATAAAACAATTTTAGGGGCCTATTAAATATAAAGCATGCCAGTAAAGATGTATCTACTATATATACTTCATGTTAAGACAGATTTCACTAAGAAAATTCTAAGGTTTTGGTGGCGAGGACAAAGCCTTATATTTCTTATCATTCTTTTCAAGTCATTTTGCAGAATGCTGGGCATTTGGTGAACTCAATAACTACTTATTAGTATTTTCTCCTGTTACCCTCATTTTCTTTTATTGTAGAGAAAATGTAGTATTTATCATTGTGATTTCAAATAGTGATTGTGCAGAAAATATTTCGAGTATTTGTCTTAACTCTGAGTCCTGGCAAGCGGAAAGTATATTCTTGTATTTGATGCTGAGTGGTTATAGCAATATTTCTTTATTGCTGCAATCTAACGATGCCAGTCCATTTCATAGGTAAGAGTGTTACGGTTTGGCATTTAGCCTATGTAACTGGAATTCCTGTATTCATCTTAATTTGTAACTGTATTCTTCTGCTAAAATAAATCCATCATGTTCAGTTTCAAATTTTAAGTAGATTACCTACATGTATATAAGGAAACATGTCACAGGAAATGTTTTTCCAATTTTTTAACAGCAATGAAATTTGGATCACGAGTTTACTACCTGGATGGAAATCTATCATCAGGGATAATTTAGTAAGCATAAGACACAAAGAGTATTAAGATTCTAAATTTTGAAGTTCTAGAATTGCATATGCCTTTTTTGAATATTTTAGAAATATTTTATTATTTTATGGTATTATTTTAAAAAGAAATTTTGTTTGCAATCAGTAGACTTCAGAACTAGACTTTTATTGAATTTAATTTGGTAACTTGAAGAAAGCTTACATTAACAATTAATTATAATTATACTAGTATATTTTTGATACTGTAATGGGTAATCTTATTAAAATTAATAAAACTAGAATTAGGCCCTGAAAATGTTTAAGGACAAATTGAATACAACACATGTGATAAATGGAAAAACATTTTATTTGACTTTGAAACAGATAATTATTGCATATCAAAGATAAACTAGTGATTTGCTAGTGCAATGTAATTTCCATCATCTTGAAGTATAATCATGCTAGGCAGTAAATTTTTCAGTGCTTGAATTTTTTTCTGCTTCAGTTTTTCTTTAGTAATATTTTGCTTACTCTGTCTGCTAAGATTTTCTGTGACCGAGCCATCCTTTTTCTAGAAGAATCAGTATGTCTTCTGAGAGGGATAGGATGGCTGCCAGCACCATTCATTTACTTGTTGCTTTCCTATGGCAGGAACTAACTCTATGAATAGCAGATTTAATTCATTCTTCCTTGACAACTAGCTCTCTTTCCTCCCGTGTTGATTCTGGCCTTTTCTCTTTGATCACCACTCAGTCTCTTGTGGCAGTTGCTGTCTCCCAGAGTATCTTAAAACATTTTTTGATTCCATGTGAAGTTTAAGGTGTTTTTTTCCAGTTCTGTGAAGAAGGTCATTGCTAGCTTGATGGGGATAGCGTTGAATCTGTAAATTACTTTGGGCAGTATGGCCATTTTCATGATATTGATTCTTCCTAACCACGAACATGGAATATTTCTCCATCTGTTTGTGTCTTCTTTTATTTCGTTGAGCAGTGGCTTGTAGTTCTCCTTGAAGAGGTCCTTTACATTCCTTGTTCGTTGTATTCCTAGGTATTTTATTCTCTTTGTAGCAATTGTGAATGGAAGTTCATTCTTGATTTGGCTCTCTTTAAGTCTGTTATTCGTGTATTGGAATGCTTGTGATTTTTGCACATTGATTTTGTATCCTGAGACTTTGCTGAAGTTGCTTATCAGTTTCAGGAGATTTTGGGCTGAGGCGATGGGATCTTCTAGATATACAATCATGTCATCTGCAAATAGAGACAATTTGACTCCCTCCTTTCCTATGTGAATGCCATTTATTTCTTTTTCTTGCCTGATTGCTCTGGCTAGAACTTCCAGTACTATATTGAATAGGAGTGGTAAAAGAGGGCATCCTTGTCTAGTGCCAGATTTCAAAGGGAATGCTTCCAGTTTTTGCCCATTCAGTATGATATTGGCTGTTGGTTTGTTGTAAATAGCTTTTATTATTTTCAGATACATTCTGTCAATACCTAGTTTATTGAGGGTTTTTAGCATAAAGGGCTGTTGAATTTTGTCAAAGGCCTTCTCTGCATCAAGCCCGCATAGCCAAATCAATTCTAAGCAAAAAGAACAAAGTGGGAGGCATCACACTACTGGACTTCAAACTATACTATAAGGCTACAGTAATCAAAACAGCATGGTACTGGCACTAAAACAGAGATATAGACCAATGGAACAGAACAGAGGCCTCGGAGGCAACACAGCATATCTACAACTCTCCAATTTTTGACAAACCTAACAAAAACAAGCAGTGGGGAAAGGATTCCCTGTTTAATAAATGGTGTTGGGAAAACTGGCTAGCCATGTGCAGAAAGCAGAAACTGGACCCCTTCCTGACACCTTACACTAAAATTAACTCCAGATAGATTAAAGACTTAAACATAAGACCTAAAACCATAAAAATCCTAGAAGAAAATCTAGGCAAAACCATTCAGGACATAGGCATAGGCAAGGACTTCATGACCAAACACCAAAAGCATTGGCAACAAAAGCCAAAATAGACAAATGGGACCTAATCAAACTCCACAGCTTCTGCACAGCAAAAGAAACAGTCATTAGAGTGAATCGGCAACCAACAGAATGGGAAAAAATTTTTGCAGTCTACCCATCTGACAAAGGGCTGATATCCAGAATTTGCAAAGAACTAAAACAGATTTACAAGAAAAAAACAAATAAGCCCATTCAGAAGTGGGCGAAGGATATGAACAGACACTTTGCAAAAGAAGACATACATGAGGCCAACAAACATATGAAAAAATGCTCATCATCACTGGTCATTAGAGAAATGCAAATCAAAACTACATTGAGACATCATCTCACACCAGTTAGAATGGCAATCATTAAAAATCTGGAGACAACAGATGCTGGAGAGGATGTGGAGAAATAGGAACACTTTTACACTGTTGGTGGGAGTGTAAATTAGTTCAACCATTGTGGAAGACAGTGTGGCGTTTCCTTAAGGACCTTGAAATAGAAATTCCATTTGACCCAGCAATCCCATTACTGGGTATATGTCCAAAGGATTATAAATCGTTCTACTATAAGGACACATGCACATGAATGTTCACTGCAGCACTGTTTACGATAGCAAAGACCTGGAACTAACCCAAATGCCCATCGAGATAGACTGGACCAGGAAAATGTGGCACATATACACCATGGAATATTATGCAGCCATCAAAAAAGGTGAGTTCATGTCCTTTGTAGGGACATGGATGAACCTGGAAAACATCATTCTCAGCAAACTGACACAAGAGCAGAAAAATCAAACACCGCATGTTCTTAATCATAGGCAGGTGTTGAACAATGAGAACACATGGACACAGGGAGGGGAGCACTACACACTAGGGTCTGTTGGGGGGAAATAGAGGATAGACAGCGGGGGGTGGGGAGATGGGGAGAGATAGCATGAAGAGAAATGCCAGATAGAGGTGAAGGGGAGGAAGGCAGCAAATCACACTGCCATGTGTGTACCTATGCAACAATCTTGCATGTTCTTCACATGTACCCCAAAACCTAAAATGTAATAATAATAAAAAAAAACATTGGACCTCACAGTTTCTGTATTTCCATGTCTTACTCCTTCACAAAACTTTTAGTTGTCTGTGAACTTATAATACCTTGAAGGTACAGACCTTGGTTTTAAAATTAATTAATTAATTAATGCATAGAGAATTAAAATAGATAAAGAGGAAAGTCAAGGGAAATCATTATGCTGTTGGCAAATATAAAGAGCTAAATGAAATTAGATAGAGCTCTTTCTGTTAAATGAGAGTAAAATGCAAATTAATTGCAAGGTCATTTCAAAAGGCATAGCACTTCTGAAAGAAAAAAGAAAAAGAAATGGAAGAAGGACACGGGAGGAAGGAAAATAAAAAGAAAGGTAGAAAGGAAAGAAAGGAAGGATAAAGGAAGAAAGAGGAAACAGTGAAAAAGACATGGTATGTAAATATCAAATGAAAATTCCATTCTGAATAAAATTTACTCCCCATAAAGTAAGAATATCTTCTGCCTTAGAGAAGTTTTGCAAGATATAATAAAATCAATCAAATAAGAAATTAAATGTATGTTAAGGGAATAAAATTAAATGAAAAAGGAAGTTGTAGAAATAAGGAATAAATTGAGGCCCTGAAATCATTATAGCATTTATACACAGGTATTTCTTATGTAAAATGATAAAAATGATAAAGATACTATTTTTTTTATTACCTTCTCTTCTTTAGCCTATCTTGAATGTGACTGGAGAAGTCACTCTCCTTTAAAAAAACTTTTGATATTTTTAGCTGACTTCTTGGTTAACAATTCTGTCTTCAAACCTTTTTTTCTATCTTAGTCCCATAGAAGAAAATTTATTTTAAAACCAACTTAAAAGTTTAGACTCAGAAGATGCCAATTTAAAAATTTCACCATATAAGTATCATTTATAAGTATTAACCATCTTGAAGCCAATCATCTTATTAACCAAAAAGTGACTGAGTCAGGTCTCAATCAATAGAGATTATCTAGCCAACGTTAAGGATATTAAGGATGTACCTGGGGTGGAAAAACAAAACAAAACAAAAAAAACAAACACAAACACAAGTCACAGGAATATCTGTGACCTGTGCTTTTTCTGAAGAGGGTTTTGGGAACTTCAGTATTTAAAGGGGAAAGACCAAGCAGGAGAGACAAAAAGGAGGCACAATAGGAAGTGAGGCAAGTAAGACTCATCAGAGCCTTCTTGTGAGGTTCTGATTAGCCTCAGTAAATCTGCATTTTACATGTGAAAAGCGGGAGTAGAGGAAAAGGTCAATTATGCATTCATATCAGGGTAGGCAGAGGAATGATTTCTGGTCTTGTCCTTGTCCTAACCCTGTGAAGTTAAGCTGGTAATGGATATTGTCAGTGTGAGATTCAACAAAACTAGATTTTAGGACTAGTTTATAGAAAGAATATGTATCCTGAAAGATTTAGGGGCTCACAAGGTATTTCCCTGTGAGTAATTTGTGAGAGAGGCCATATGGGGAGATATGTGGCCTCCTATCATTGTGGGAAACTGACTTATGGATGAAGCTATGACAAAGGGTTGTGAAATTACAGCTATCTGTTTGAGAACAAAAGGAAAGCAGTATAGTGTGACTTAGTTCCCAAGCTTAACTTTCCCTTTGGCATAGTGAGTTTAGAATCCTGTGATTCTATTTTCTTTCACATTCTCCCCATTCTCAAAATCTTTTAGAGAAAACTTTAAAGAAGAAAATGAGTCTCTAGGTTATGGGTTTGGTTTGATTGCTTAAGGCTAGGAAAGGCTCATTCCAAGGAGGTCATGATGTCTTATGTCTCACAGAGAAGAATGAAGGGAGGAAGGAAAACATGGAGAAAAAAAGGAGATCAAGGCCAAATTTTAACAACAAAGGGAAAGCAATTCTGGAAACATTTAGGTTATGTTACCACCTGCTCATTCAGAGCAATTCTTTGGGCAATCATCGTTTTAATCATTTAGTTATGTGTT
Source organism: Sapajus apella (assembly GCF_009761245.1). Taxonomy (NCBI): domain Eukaryota; kingdom Metazoa; phylum Chordata; class Mammalia; order Primates; family Cebidae; genus Sapajus; species Sapajus apella. Next base: position 39,276,176 of record NW_022436942.1, read on the forward strand.
GACTCTGTTGTATGTCTGGAGCAGTTGATAGATGAGTTTTTTCAGCTGAAGCATTTTCAAATTTTATCAGCAGTCTGACAGATTTTTCTGTGTTGCAGTTTCAATCAGATGTTGAAGTGAACTTTCTGAAAAGTCAATATATCAGTAGGCAGGCACAAAGGCAGTTTCAGTTTCTAGTGATTTCAAGTCAGAAAAATGTGAGAAAAAAGTGAAAATGTTAGTTTGGAGGCTTGTAGATAATAGAGAATTCAGGATTTAATCTGAATTGTAGACAAATAATAACAACTAAGAAATAATGGACAAGGCTAGAATCTAATAAAAGACGTACAATAGCTTATTCTTAAACGATATTTTTCCCTCTCTCTAGTTCCTCATTTCTTTGAAAGACAAATCATAATAGGACCAATTTATTTGCAAAATAAGTTTTAATCTTAGTATATTTGGCCTGATTAGTTGCACAAAATGCAGCAAGAATAATTATTGTTCGTATAGGTTCTTTTACATTGGTTTTGTTTTAACTTTTTTTATAACCTCAGGTTAGACCTTTTAAAAGCCTCTTGAGGTTAGCAAAGCTAAGGATTTATCTGTGCCTGCAAATACCTGTATGAATTGGGTTATTTTCTTTCTTCTTGAGGTTCCAAAATAACTTGGGGTTCCTAGGCCTGTCAGAAAGTGATGTGCTTTACTTATAAAAGGTCATGAACATTGTAAAAAGATTGCATAAACAAATACAGCTTCTGTATTTCCATGTCTTATTCCTTTAGAAAATTCCTATGCAATAGGCTTTGGCCAGCTCTGCAAAGTCAGCTTAAATTCCCCAAAGTAGTCCAATCATATCTGAAAATATTCCATCCTAGTCAAAGCCTTGGTAAAATAACCAGCATCTCTAACTGTGTCCTGTTACAACAGAAAACAGATTCTAATTGAACTTATGCAAATAACTATATTGCCATAGTTTAAGAATACTCACAAATGGTTTTCAAATTCTGGAGAAATCAGAGAGGAAGAAATATGCCTCAAATTTTGCTCACAAGAGCATACTTCACTCAAATTGTTGTAAGCTATAAACAGCTCAAAAGAAAGAAATGTATAATTGACTCTAGAAAAAAAAAACAAAAAGAATCCCAAAGTTTCAAACAAAGAAGTCATAAAAAATTATTTCAGCCTTCTATTAGCTCAGTCCCATGCAGTTAACTCCCGTTCTGCCCAGTATGGGGCCAGCAATCCTCACAAACACATCTGCTCTCCAATGAGAGTCCCAGAAGTTTTCTCTCTAGTCCAATGGCACAATCTTGAAAGTTATAAACCTGCATTCAAGAGCACCTGTCAGAGTTATTTCCATAAACTTCCTTAAGGAAGCAAGATGTGGACTGCAGCTGATTATAAATTTGAGAAGAATCAAAGTAAAACAATAATTGTCTGTGAGTGACAAAAGTCTTGGAATAGCCATGGCTGCTAAAGACACAATTGACAAGGAAATTTGATTATTTCTGTGGAATACAATAATTTAACATAATAGTCATAATTATTCCTGATAACATGTATTAAGACATACCAGAATTATGTGAATTTCATATAATTATGGAACATATATTAATGACACATGCACATAAATATAACCCAAAGAAAGTTAAACACCATTTCACATTTAACAATGATTCTGGTATGATTTTAACATACCAATGAAGATGAATATGCCTGTCTTGGACTTTAGGAGCCCTAATATCTAAAAAGTTAGTTTGAGGCCAAAAGAATAAATTTAGAATTTGGAAAGGTATCAAATATCAAAGGCTTAAAACACTTGGTATCATAAACTAGAGTCACAGATAACTGTAAAATATGTCATTTATTTAATCAAAGTGACCATTCAAATATTTTGAAAAGCAAAAACATTTACTTTTTGGTAGAGAGGAGACTTAGTTTCTCAGATAATCTCAAAACTTAATAAAGACAGCTAAAAAGGTAAATTTAATCTGTCTCTCTCTTCCCTTTTTTTGTTGTATACTCAAGGTAAATAAAAATCTTAGAACAGATGCTGGAGAGGATATGGAGAAATAGGAACACTTTTATACTGTTGGTGGGAGAGTAAATTAGTTCAACCATTGTGGAAGACTGTGTGGCGATTCCTCAAGGACCTAGAAATAGAAATTCCATTTGACCCAGTAATCCCATTGCTGGGTATATATCCAAAGGATTATAAATCATTCTACTATAAAGACACATAAACATGAATGTTCATTGCAGCACTATTTACAAAAGCAAAGACCTGGAACCAACTCAAATGCCCATCAATGATAGACTGGACAAGGAAAATGTGGCACATATACACCATGGAATACTATGCAGCCATAAAAAATGATGAGTTTGTGTCCTTTGTAGGGACATGGATGAATCTGGAAACAATCATTCTCAGCAAACTGACATAAGAACAGAAAATCAAACGTCGCATGTTCTTACTCATAGGCGGGAACAATGGGAACACATGGACACAGGCAGGGGAACATCACACAGTGAGGTCTGTTTGGGGGGACTAGGGGAAGGACAGTGGGGGATAGGGAGGTTTGGGAGGGATAACATGGGGAGGAATGCCAGATATAGGTGACAAGGGGATGGAGGCAGCAAACCACATTGCTGTGTATGTATCTGTGCAGTAATCCTGCATGATCTGCACATGTACTCCAGAACCTAAAGTGCAATTAAAAAAATCTAATGTCAAAAAACATAACACAAAAACTTGTTCAAACAGAAAACCAAATTTTACCTTTGCATTTTGTATTATTAACACGAAAGTTAATATTAAGAAATCCATCCAATTTTAATTAGTTTGATCACAAGGTAAGATTTTTGAAAACTTTTTGTAACCTCTTACAATATTTCTTATTCTTTCTTCCAACTTTGTATGTCTTCCAACAAGAACCTCAGGAATGTGTCAACTGAAGTGTGGTTTTGGCCCCAGGCAACAGAGATTCCTGGATGACCTGATGTCATTCTTGCAACTTGGACAATCTTTGTGTGACTGCTCTATTTTCTGCTTACTCAGGCTTGTGTATCTAACTTTCTTTTATGTGTCTTTTCTCTACTTTTTTTTCAGCTCAGTCATCATTTCTACTTCCTCATATGTTCAGCTTGTTTTCAGCTGTTCAGCTTACTCTACCTTATATCCTTTCCGTATTTATTCACCCTCAGATCTTACTGCAAAACATTAAAAAGAATCAGTATTTTCTGGTTCAAATTTGAGAAAGAATTGAGTAGTGTATATTTGTTTTTTTTCTGCCAGCTTTGGAGTCCCTTTGCCTATCAATGAATGTGCTGCTTTGGAACATAAGCCATGCTGCCTGAGGCTATGGTATCAGCAGGGACTTTGTGTGGGATAATTACCCTTAAAAGGGGCTGGGACTATGACAGGTGCTGATACTGACATGTCAAGTATAATTATATTCTACCTTGAAAGGTTCTGACAGTTTCCATTTCAGAATTATTTTGGGACATATTCTGTATTAAAGCTTTTAGTATCTGAGAATAAAGTGTTTTGAGGAGTCCATGTGGTACATTGGTGTTGACCTTTTTCCTCCAGCTGTGTTATCATTATTACTGTGTTGCTTAGCAACTCTGCAGCATTATTTCTAAACCTAATATTAACTTGAAATACATTAGAAATGGAAAGTATAGAAATGTGACTGTTAGGTATATTGCTATTGTTTCAAATTACTGTCAGTATAACATGATATTATAAGACAAACCATACAAAATAGAATATTTCTTGACATTTCAGATTTAATATAAAGGATAAAACTAACACTGAAACACTTTAATTAATGGTAATAAAATATAAGGCAACAGAAAGCCTTTCAATCAGCTTTTCACATCCCTTAATCTAAATAACTTTTCCCAAAAGGAAAAGCAAAACAAAACCCTGAATTATGTATTTTTTCTTCTTTGAAATTATTCAGAAAGACAGAAAGGTATAACATTATTTTTTTGAGTAGTGCAATGGCATAATCATCTTAATGACCCTTATTATTCCACTTTTCAAAATTTAGGCAATGCTTTGCAAAAGGATTGTTTAAAAAGAAGCAATAGCTCCCAGCATTTATGAAGGAAAAATGGGTTACAGAGGGACACATTAATTACTCCATCAATACCATTCATTAAAAACCTATCCTCTAGGCACTATGCTATAATATTTATTAAAAAGACAGAAAGATATTAGCCAAAATAAGAGATGTATTGAGCTAGTGTTCATATTGCCAGTTGTGGAAAACTAGGTGTGGAGAATTTACATTAGACCTGTATGATCATCAGACAAGGTGGCTTACACCTCTAAACATAGCATTTTGGGAAGCTGAAGTGAATGAATCGCTTGAGCCCAGTAGTTTGAGACCAGCCTGGGTGACATAGTAAGACCCTGACTCTTCAAAAAGTTTTAAAAATTGGCCAGTTGTGGTGGCATATACCTGTAGTCTCCCAGCTACTCAGGAGTATAAGGTGGAAGAGTTGTTTGAGCCTTGAAAGTTGAGGCTGCAGTGAGTCATGATCATGCCACTGTACTCCAGCACTGGGTGACACGGCAAGACCCCATCTCTCTCTAAAAAAAAAAAGAGACCACTATGAATGATTGCCAAACATTTTTTTTTTTTTTTCTTTAAGATAGAGTCTCACTCTGTCACCCAGGCTGGGGTCCTGGTGTACAGTGGTGTGATCTTGGCTCACTGCAACTTCAGCCTCCCAGGTTCAAGTGATTCTCTTGCCTCAGCCTCCCTAGGAGTTGGGTCTATAGTTGTGCACCACCATGCCCGGCTAATTTTGGTCTTTTTAGTAGAGACAGGGTTTCACCCTATTGGACAGGCTGGTCTTGAACTCCTGACCTCAAGTGATCTGCCCACCTTGGGTCTTAAAGTGCTGGGATTACAGGCGTGAGCCACCATGCCTGGCCTATGATTGCCAAACATTTAATGACTTTTTCTTACTATGAAAATAAACACTGACCCATATGTCTCAAAATGGAAAAGATTCAGAAAACGTGTGTGGGCCTTTGAAAATTGGACACTGAATCCAAAGAGAAATGTCACATTTCTTCCTTGCCTTTTAATGAGATCTCTACTGTCCACAGTTAGTGAAAGGGCTCTTAGAGCAGTGGCTTTTAACTTTGGGGAGGATTAGGACCACTTTGAAAATTTGACAAGAAGCATGTACTTTCTTCCTAGAAAAATGGTAAGTATATGAGTTGATGAATATGTTAGTTTTATTTAATTATTTCACATTATATACATTTAACATCTCATTGTATCTCATAAATATATACAAGTATAATTTACCAATTAAAACTTTAAAAGAACGAATACTAAAAATATTTTATAATAAAATTTCCAGAGTCAGTACAATTGAAGAAACCTATCCATTAAACTGGGAGAGGAAATTAGAAACTTTGATTCTAAGGAGTGACTTAGTGGATGGACTGGGGAGTTGCCAAAGAAAGGGGTCTAACTGGAGGTGAAATGTTTTGTTTAGAGTAGAGAGAATAAATAATGTTCCTTGAAGTTAGGCATTCCCTATAACCTAAAATTGTCTTTTCTTCTCAACCATTGCTAGACCCTTCCTAATTTCTTTACAAGTGGCATCAAGACAAGACAAAACAGATAAGGGATTTGAAAGCTGACCCTGCACCTATTTAGCTATTCGACCTTAGATAATCAATTAATCCCCATTAACCTCAGTTTTCTCTTCTGTAAAATGGAACTAATACCTAATCCAGAAAGTTTTCATAATAATTAAATTGGATAATATATGTAAAATTCAAAGCAAGCTCTCAAATAATACACATTGTTTTATTTACTAACAAATACCAAAGTTTTGTGTCTATTTGAAATCTAATTTGTAGACACAGAATTATTCAGCCAGAAATATGCTTAAGATAAAAGACATGTTTCAAGTGAATATTTTTTTAAAGATTCCCCTAAGTGATCTATTGTTTTGCTGATTATTTATTGATAAAGAAAATGAAATTGGTTTATACATTTGAGTTATAGTAATTAAATGGTAAAAAACTTGGCTGGAACAACAAAATTTTATCAAAGATATTTTAGGTGTCTAAAGATCGAGCTATCCTACTATATTTCTATAAAATTCTTCACATTGTTAGTTTAAAATGACTTTTTATTTTAGAGGTAAGTTGTTTTTCAATTCTGATGCAATCCATTGTCAATATTGATCTTTAAGATTTCTTAATAAAAATAAAAATAATATAGATTGTATGTATTTATATTAATAAAATATTTTTGACATTTCAGAGTACAGATGATTCAGATATATCTGTCATTGCCCAGAACAAGAAATGCTTTGACAACGATATTGTTTGTTCTAAAAGTGTTTTGATTTCAGTTGGGGATACTGAAATTTACCTGAATGATACTCCTTACAAACAGGTTAGTGAATTATTTCTTTCAGGATCATTTGAACTTGTCCTGAGGATACTGAAAATAGAATAGAAATGATTTGGGCTGCTTCTCTCTGTAGGTGGTTAGGAGATCTACATTGTTTTTTCTTTTTCATTTTGTGTGGCTTCGGTAAATTATGCTTGACTTCTCTCTTCTTACTTCTTACTTTCCTTCTCTGTATGCCAATTCCTCCCTCTTGTTTTCATTCCTATAGACTCCTTTTGGGTCCTTGTAATCCTCATCTGTTGCCTTAATTAGTTCAGATTAGTTCAGTAGCTTCCAGACTAGACTCCTGGCTTCTAGTTTTAGTCTTTCACCTTTAATCCCTCCTCACATACTATAGCATGGGTAGTTTTATTTGTACTTTTTTTTTTTTTGAGACTGAGTCTCAATCTGTTGCCCAGGCTGCAGTGCAGTGTAACCTCTGCCTCCTGGGTTCAAGCAATTCTTCTGCCTCGGCCTCCCAAGTAGCTGGGATTACAGATGTGTGCCACCACACCAGGCCAATTTTGGTGTTTTTTAGTAGACAGGGTTTTACCATGTTTGTTAGGCTGGTCTTGCACTTCTGACCTCAGGTGATTCACCTGCCTCATCCTCCCAGAGTGCTGGAATTACAGGCGTGAGCCACTGTGCCTGGCCTTGTACATGTACATTTTTAATGGAAATCTAATATGTCACTCTGGTTCTTCAAGACTTTCAGATGCCTTCCCACTGCTCCTCCAAGGCCTTGCCAATCTGGCTGTTACCCACCTCTCCTGCCTGCTTTTTTACCACTTTCTGCTTTAAGCCCATATTCAAGAAGGTGGAGCATCTTATTAGTCCTTCATTAATATTATCACTCCTTCCTGCATCTGTCTTTTCATTTAATTTATTCTTATGCAATATGTCTTATCATACCTCCTCCAGGGAGCTCCACCTCATACTCTCAAGCACCCTATTAGAACGTGTATCATACTTTAATCAAACTGCTTGTGAGGTTATCTTCCCCAATTGTCTCCAAGTTCTTGTTTCTTGTATTCTTGGAGCCTGCCCAATTTAAAAGAATGAATAAATTTCATTCATTCATTCATTCATTCATGTCATACATTCTTTTATAATGTTTACTGAATATCAAAACGTGCTAATTATCGGGGCCACAACAGCGAAATAACACTGTGTTTGCTTTTAAGAAGTTTCTGCTCAAGTGAGGCATACAGTCAGGTTAATAATGATGTGCAGCATGGTGTCCTCTGGCAGGAATTTATATAGGATAATATGGGAACTCCTGGGAAGAACATGTAAAGCAACCTGGGGCACTTAGGGTGGTTGTTAAGAGCATAGACTTCAGACTCACTCAGTACTAACTTGGAACCTCTGTTCCATCACCTACTTGCTCTGTAACTTTGGGCAAGTTTACTTAACCTCTCCAAGCTGCAGCTTTCCCATCTGTTAATTTGGGAAGATTTTAGAATCTATTTCTTTAGTTTGTGTGAGGATTGAAATGAAAATATAAATTAAAGGATTTGAAGAAATGATTCTTCTGATCTCCTTTATCTTCCCTATTTTTGAAGGCTCAGATGACATGCTCTGGAGGAAATGATTTGCACTGAGTCTTAAAGGATGAGATGGCATTAGCTGAGTGAAGAGAGGGAGTAGGGTAGCAATCAGTACAGAGGAATAAACCCACTCAATGGGGCAGAGCTTAGAGATGAAATGGCATGTTTGGATAACTGCAGGCCATTTAGATTGGTGGAAGCACACTGTATAGGACAGTGTATGGAGGAAGTGGCAAGGAGATTCACTGAGGAGCGTCCTGACCAGCTGCCTTTCAGGGGACATTGGGTAAAGGCAATGGATTGAGGGGGCTGAGTCCCGACTATGGAAGCTCTCGAATGGTACAAGATATTTGAACCTTATTTTATAGACGAGAAATTTTAGAGCTAGAAAGTACATGATTTGGCCGGGCGCGGTGGCTTACGCCTGTAATCCCAGCACTTTGGGAGGCTGAGGCGGGTGGATCACGAGGTCAAGAGATCGAGACCATCCTGGTCAACATGGCGAAACCCCGTCTCTACTAAAAATACAAAAAATTAGCTGGGCATGGTGGTGCATGCCTGTAATCCCAGCTACTCAGGAGGCTGAGGCAGGAGAATTGCCTGAACCAGGAGGCGGAGGTTGTGGTGAGCCGAGATCGTGCCATTGCACTCCAGCCTGGGTAACAAGAGTGAAACTCCATCTCAAAAAAAAAAAAAAAAAAAAAAAGAAAGTACATGATTTGACAAATGGCCTTTAAAAACTGAGCTATATTCTGAGATTTTTTTTAGAGCAGTGTTTTCTCTCAGTTTGGTCTACAAATCTTCATTAAAATCATCTGGAATTTTTCTTGTAAGTGTTGGTTCCTGAGACCTACTTCAGTAATTGGAATGGCTGATGTTGAAAACAAAATTGACATTTTTAGTGGTACCTGAAATTCTTGTGCACGCTAAAGTTTGAGAACAATTACCTTAAAACGTAACTCATCTTTCAGTCAGAAACATTGAAACTAACTGGGCAGCAATCAAACTTTGGGCAAAACAGAGTTTCTACAATCGTGTTGACATGTTTTTAAAGTAATTACAGCAGTTTGTCATAACCACCAACCAGATAGTCATTTATAGCTGAAGGTTATTTCTAAAAACAAGGATGTTAAAAAAAGAAGCAGAAAATAGTAAAGGGTCTTATAAAGACAGTTTAACACATTTGATCACACATTTGGTGGTGATTACAACTCCACATAACTTTCAATTTCCAATTTTCACTTGTATGAAGGTGTTAATGAATCTCCTTTAAATAGGCTGTATGACATAAGTTAATCTTTTTATGAAAAGGCATAAAAAGAGTTTGACTCTAAAGAAATCCCCTGCAATATTTTTTTCTCAAACATGAAAAGTGAAAAATAAGTGCTGTTTATTTTATGGTAGATGGATCACCCATCCAGGGGAAGAAAAAAAAAAAAGCTCTGTTATTTTTCATATGTAAATGTACAATTCTAATATTATCAAATGTATAAGATATACATATTTTGATTTATTTAAGCTGTACTTTAAATATTTTAATTCTCCGTATTTCTAACTTGCCTTGCTAACATCATTAGAGTTTGTTTAAAGTGCTCTAATTCTCATCTGAAGTGAAGATCTCTATTTTGGACAATTCATAATACCTCACTTTTCTAATGAGACATATTACTTATGAATCTGAAAAGTAAGGCATATGGCAACTCCCTTTGACTGAAGAGGATTTTCTTGTAGTAAACTGCCCTAGCTAATGGAAATGAAGGATTTTATGTCTAAAGCCAAATAGAAAAGATGTACATTTGTGTCAGGATAACTGATGCAAAACTAAACTGAGCAAAAGAGAAATAATAAAGTCAAAGACAAGATGATAGAAAGATACTAAAAAGTGCAGTGGAAACAACAGAAGTAGGTTTTGTGGCAGAGACTAACTTGGGGGCAGGGCAAGCTATACAATTTGTTCAAAACAGGGAAAATGTTTTATTTTCTTGTTTCATGTTCTTTCTTGATGCGTCATGGTGTTTTTTAAAGAATCGTCATTGAATGCCATGGTCACTCAAGTATAGGGATAGCCCTGAGGTAAGTGCACACCCTGTCAGTGCTGTGCACCCTCCTTGCCTCATAATTCCAACTTGGCACTTAGGTGTACATACATAAGTCCAACTAATCCTGCCTCTGTGCTGCGAATGGAGCGAAGCAGTGGTCTCTGGGTGGCTGCAGAGAAGCAGGCACCTGAGAACCAATCCCGGGGAGGTTGGGCGGATAGCAGGAGATGTGAGACGTGGCTTCAAGGCCCAGACACATAATTCTTTGTCTCATTGAACTTCACTGACAAAACACTAATTCACAGCTAAAATTAGAATTTCAAGTTGGCAATTACAGAATATGAAACCTCAAGTAGGGGGGTCCACTTCTGAACAAGGGACTACCCTTGCTCAGAAGAGCATTGCACTGTCCAAATGTCCACCAATCCAACCTGTCTTGAGGATGAAATTTCTATTGGGGCAAACGGGGAGGCTTCACAGAGGAGGGAGCAAATGGGTCACAACTGATGGGAATGAGGCCATGATGCCAAGATCTGGGAGAACAGAGCTCCTAGCAGGAGGAATGCCAAGAGCACACTTGAGATGGGTAAAAGCTTAGGTAAATTTGAAGAACAGAAAGAGGGTCAGCATAGCTGAAGCCTAGTCAGTGAGGGTGGGGATTGGGAAGTGGAAGGATATGAAATCAGGGAGAGCTAGTTAACAAAACATATGGTTATATACAATATATACTGTTTTGTATAATATATTGTACACCTGTTTTAAGTATGACCTTGGTCTAGGAGACTGAAAACTTCTTATGGATATGACCAAATTTATTTCATTTTTCCTTTGAAATATTTATTAAAAAGTCTACTGTAGTGCAGTATTTTCAAACTATGCTTTTGTTATTATTTGAAGGAGAAAAGTAACCAAAGAATTTCCTATCTTTTTCCCAACTTTTTTGCTTCTGGCCAAATTTGTCTTACTTTGATGTTAACTGTGCATTTTTGAAGTTATTATATGAGTTAATTTCAATGTCAGATTCAATATAACCATGGATAGCCCTTGCTCATGAAGAATATTGTGTATTCCGACTTTATGATAAAAGTACTCTAACATTTCCTGGTGTGTTCCATCTCTCGTTTCTTTCTGCTTTATCATTTCTACTGCATAAATTATCTTCTTTTAATAGACCAACCATGGTCTGCCACTTCCCTGTTCGAAAGCCTTTATTGACTACATTTTGCACATGTGATAATTACTCTGTATGGGTCACTTGGTTGCAAAAGGTCTCAGGCTATGATATATCATGTAATTCATGCTCTAACCTTTTGGTACTCTCCTTAGTTCTGAAGAAATCTTTGACTTTCTTGTCCCCATGTCTTGATTCAAGCCATTTCTTTTGTTTGGAAGGATTTCTTCTGCATTCTCATTCTCAACCCTGTATGGCTTGCTATGCATAATCTCTTGCAGATCAGTTCACACCCACCCCTTGCAAGAAGCCTTCCTGAGTCCCTCTGATGGTAATTCAACCCTTCCCACCCCACTACACACATACAGTAGTTCCCCCTTATCTATGAACGTTAGGCTCCAAGACCTCCAGTGGATGCCTGAAACCGTAGATAGTAGCAGACCAAGTTGCCATCAACCAGAACACGTTTCTGCTCATGTCTTCTACCCACAAATTAATGCCTTTTCCATCTTAACTAAGCACTTACCATGCACTGTGGCTGTCAATTTTGCAGTTTAATATGCAGCAGCAAAACTAGCATGCATTTTTTTTCCTTCCTCACAATTTCACAGGTAGAAGATTCATTCTTACCATAGATCTTAGAAATTGTATGCCTAGAAACTTCAGCATGCAATTTCTTTTCTTTCTCATTAAGTAGAGAACTTTCACCTTTTCACTTAAAGGAAGCACTCGCAGCTTCTTTTTTTCTGAATTGGGAAGGCTATGTCTCCTACCAAACTTAATAATTCTGATTTTCCGTAAATATTTAATGAAGTCAGTAGACTATTTCTATGCTCTCATTAACGCCTCAGAAACATAAGCAGGACAAAATTTCTCTCTTTTGCAGGCAAGGCCATACCTTTTTTCATTCTGTCATATTTATTCATCACAGATGTAGAATTTCCAGTTCGGCAGGGATATCACTTAATGTATTCTGTGTCCACTCCCTTGTTTTGTTCTTCCTCACATGTAACTGAAATACCTTTTCCCTTTGCCCATTTATATATGTGGAGTTCATCTGCTAGTTTGTATCTGATTATCAGTTTTTATGTATTTCCTATTTTGTGCAATTGTTGTGTCTTTTCTTACAGAATTCAGAAAAGACATGACCAAATAACAATATTAGTACATAGATAGTTGTTGGTAACTATTAACTAAATTAATTTGATATATTTTGATTAGAGAACATACTCATTTTGTTTCTTTTCTATTTTTTTTTTAAAGAAACGATCAGGTTTTTTTCTGGAAAACAAACCTACCTACCAACTTTGGAAGGCTGGTTACTATATTGTGGTGTACTTCCCAGAGAAAGATATCACTATTCTTTGGGATAGGAAGACAACTATTCATATCAAAGTTGGGCCACAGTGGAAGGTAAGTCAACCTAAGCTCCAAATGAGATGCAATGAATAAAATCACATTTACTTTTTGATGTTTGATGAAAATAAAATGATTAATGTTTTTCTTTAAGAAGTAGTTTATATTTTCAGAATTACTAACTCATACCCTTGTGAAAAAGTACTTTGCCAACTAAGTACAGCATTTGTGTACAGTTCTTTTTGACTTTAACCTTGCAGTTTCCAGTTTTCCAAGGTACATAGGCCAGCTTCCTTCTCTCTTTCTTCAGCTTGATTATGTGATCTGTTCTTGATACAACTAGATTCCATTCTTACAATTTGCGTTCTATGTTTTTCTCCACATTCTGGATATTCTTTTTAAGTTTACATGCAGTAAAATTATTTTTAAAATGTAAAAAAATTTACTCTTATTGTGTCCAGGTCTACGGATTTTGACAAATGCATTGTGTTAGTACATTTTCACACTGCTATAAAGAACTACCTGACACTGAGTAATTTATAAAGAAAAGAGGTTTAATTGACTCACAGTTCTGCATAACTGGGGAGGCCTCAGGGAACTTACAATCATGGTGGAAGGCAAAGGAAAAGCAAGCACCTTCTTCACAAGGTGTCAGGAAAGAGAGAACGTGAGAAGGAAATGCCACACTTTTAAACCATCAAATCTTGTGAGAACTCCCTCACTATCACAAGAACTGCTTGGGGGAAACTACCCCCATGATTCAGTCACCTCTCACCATGTCCTTCCCTTGACATGTGGGGATTGTAATTCGAGATGAGATTTGAGTGGGGGCACGGAGCCAAACCATATTATACATGGAGCCTTGTATCCACCGCAACTGTTCTACATAGAACATACCTATCAACCTGCAGATTTACTTCATGTTGCTTCTTTATTGTCAACCCCTATCTTTACCTTGTAACCTCAGACAACCACTGATTATATTTTCCACTGCTATGGTTTTACCTTTATCAGACATCATATAAATGGAATTGCACAATGTATAGTCTTTTGGGTCTGGCTTCTTTGACTTGGCAAAGTATATTTAAGATTTATATAAGTTGTTGTATGAATTTTATACTGCTGGGTAGTATTATGTTGTACGGATGTACCACACAGTTTATTTATCCATTCCTGGTTGAATATCCAATCTGAGTTGCTTACAATTTTTGGCAATTTACATTTTAAATTATTTTATATACTATTCCCTGTTGCATATTTTTATTAAATATTGTTAAGTAGTTTACTATTTAAAATATTTAAGATTTGATTAAATATTTTGAATATTTATTTGAATATTTTAAATTAATATATTAAAGTTGTTTTCAAAATACTGATGTATTTTTTAAACTCTAGTTTGTCTGAAATTGAGACTGAGACTCGTGGATATGATTTTTGTCAAATTAGAGAAAAATTAGAATTGCAACAGTATCTTCTCAAAAATATAGAAAAGATACATTTAAAAAAGATTTTGATATGTTGTAAATGTAAGATATGATTGTATATTGAAGTTATAGTCTTTCAATTTTAAGAAGAATAAAGCCTGAAGATCTATCTATTCTTAGGTATGGTAGCATCTTGCACTTCTTTGATGAATCTGAAATAACCTTTAGTCATTGCTGTCTTTCTTCAACTAATATTCTTCGCTGTTCATCCTATATCCTTGTTTCCAACAGGAATAAGAATATATTTTACTAGTAGATGAAGGAGGAGAACTTGCAGTGATATTTCCTAAAAGCAATAGAATCACTCCTTAAAACCTTGAATTTAAACATGCTGAACGCTCTCTTCAATATTGAAGAATAGAATGCATCCCTTATTGGTGAAGTAGGCTGCCTATGTCTCTGGCAAAGCAGGCAATAATCATAGAATTACATCTGCTATAACCACTTATTTCCATGGGGCCTCTGTTTTCAGAGATCACATCTGTTCAAAGACAGTGGCCACTAACAGTAGTTATCCTAAAGCTGAGGCATCAGGAAGGGGGATGTGGAAAAACAAATGGTTAACTTGTTTTCAACAAGTGGGCAATATGATATATTCCAGCAAGTAGGGAATATATCTGCCATTCTTCATTCTATATCCTTGTTTCTAACAAGGATGGGAATGTATATAATTATGAGTTATATATATATATATATATATATATGCATGAATTATGTATAAACACACATATACACTTGTATACACATACACTTTCATATGTACTGTATTATTTGAATTAAACTTTTCCAAGTTATTTATGTTATCAGTTGTATTAATGCTAAGACACTGGTAAGTGTGGATAAATAGGACTTGAAATTGGGTAAAATATTTCTGTAAATTTAAAATAATCACCAACTATAATTCAATTGGCGTAAGAAAATCCACTTTGTTCAAGTTAATTTTTTAAAATGATTGATCTAAAAATTCTTAAATGTATATTTGAAATGTCTCAAAAATTTTAATGAATATGAGTCCTTAAATGTTACAGTGATTATAGACTATTTCCTGGTGATTTTCTCTTACTTTAGAACAAGCTATCAGGGTTGTGTGGAAACTTTGATAAATGTACTTCAAATGATATGACCACATCTAATAACTTGGAAGTGAGAAATGCTCAGGTATTTGGAGATAGTTGGGCATTAGGACAGGTAAGTTACATAAATGTATTTTAGAAGTCAACAAAAATTTTTAAGAATATTTTTCACTAGAACATTTTATTCTTATTTAGGTAATATTATTTTACATACTATTTTCATAGTAATTTATAGCTGATAAACTTGCATATTTATCTTCTCATGTAATTTTTCTGATAACTTTATCATATAGAGGATGTTGTCTCCTTATTATAGATGAAGAAATTGAGGATCAGGGAAGTTAAAGGCCTTGTCTAATATTATATGGCCAGAAAGTAGCAGAGGTGACATTCAAATTCTTCTCCGTCATGTTTTCCTCACCATAGCAAATTGCATTATCAATGTATCTGCATTTTAAAGGATGTTAGAACTTTTGCCAGCTCAAATAAATAAATAAATGAAGACAGAATTTCTTAACAGTCATGTTATTAGTATTACATGAAATGAAGGGGGACACGTGTGTGTGTGTGTGTGTGTGTGTGTGTGTGTGTGCGCGTGTGTGTGTGTAGGTTGTGGTCAACTGCCTTTGGCAGCAGTTAGATAAATTAATTTTGACATATTTATCTTTTAAAGGGTTTCTTGAGGCATTGTAAGCCTATAAAGGAGAGATATGTTTGAAGGATTTTCCAAACTTACTGACAGAATCTATATTTTATTTATTAATTCTCAAGGAAATAGTGTTATGTGAAACACATTTTGAAAAATGATGAGCTAACTCAGAAAACAGTGTCAAATTGGAAATTGGTTCTATTCTTTCTTCTACTTTCTTTTTAGCCTATTGTTCTTTTTAATTGATAGGAGTGTTTGATAGGAAATCACAGTTTCCTGATTGGTTACCATTTGGTTCGTTACTTCTGTATTTTGCCTAGTTTACTAATATGTCTAAATATCTTTAAAGAATAAAGAGGGGATGGAGTAAAACATTTATTCCATTCAGTAATATTTGAGTGTGGTCTAAGCTTAAGAGTACAAAATTGTACTTTTTAATATCTAAAATATCTACTATATTGAGAGAGACAAAATCCTTTTAATTGTGGCTATCTTATTTTTTTACCTTTAGACTTTTTTGAAAAAAAAATCATTTTACATTTTTTCTATCTGCAAATGAATTAAGATGTAACTAATTTCTAGTGATACTTAAATATTTGGTGTAGTCAAATAATTTTACAACCCCTCAGAATGAGTTTGTTATTCATACTTGATGACAAAGCTAGAATTCATATCATTTAAAAAAAAAATTCATGGCTGGGCACAGTGGCTGACGCCTGTAATCCCAGCACTTTGGGAGGCCAAGGTGGGCAGATCACCTGAGGGCAGGAGTTTGAGACCAGCCTGGCCAATATGGTGAAACCCTGTCTCTACTAAAAATACAAAAATTAGCCGGGTGTCATAGCAGGTGCCTGTGATCCCAGGTACTCAGGAGGCTGAGACAGGAGAATCACTTGAACCCAGGAAGTGGAGGTTGCAGTGAGCCAAGATTGCACTACTGCACTCCAGCCTGGGCAACAAAGAGTGAAATCCATCTCAAAAAAAAAAAAAAAAATTCACTACCTTTTATATAACACTTAATGTTTTCCATTACATACAGACACAATATGGATACATCACAGTCTTTGCCTTTAAGGAATTTAGAGTCTATAGGTGGAAAATTTAGAGGTGGAAATGTTAACAGTTAGAACATAGTAAGATAGTTGCTTTGATAGAAGTGCACACAAAGCAGGGATTGTGATGGTCCAAGAAAGGTTCCTGGAAAAGTCACCCTGGAGATGACTCTTATAAGATTTATAGGAGCTAAGAAAGTAAAATTTATGGGAAAGAATATAACAGGCAAAGGAGGGAGCAGCCACCTAGAAGATGTCAGGCTGGAGAGAGTGTGGTACGTAAAGTGAATTTCAAGAAGTTCATTTTGGATGTGGTGTAAGGTTTGAAATAGATAATAGCTGAAATGCAAAGTATAGATCTGCAAGATACAAGAGCCAAGAGGAAATATTAAGAGCCAGCTAGAAATATTAAGTCAGTAGAGATTTAGAAAACGGTATAAATTTGGGAAGCATTAATGATAAAAATCATTAGCATCTGCTGAAAGACTGTATTAGGAAGGATGAATTTGGAGGTTTCAAGAAGTCTCCGACTTTCCTGGCTTACTAGGAAGATGTTGCTTTTTCTCCCCGAGGCAGGGCAAAGAGGAGGCAATGAATATGGATAGCCGGGGAAGGACAATGGTGTAGGTAGGGATGGTTAAGATCTGCTGAGAGAGAATGACAGAGATATTTAGGTGGAAATGTCCAGTTTTGAAATTCAGGAAGGAGATGTTGGATGGACATATGGATTTTGCAGTTACTAATATATTCAGGGCATTGAAGCCAGGACACAAGTACAGAATGAGAAAAATAGAGATTTGAGGATTAAGCTTTGCAAAGAAAGGAAGGAGAAAGAAATTAGGGAACAACAGCCAATGTAAGGAAACCCAGCAGAAAATTATGTTACTAAAACCAAATGAGGAGAGACATTTAACAAGGGTAAAGTATTAAATAGAATCAAAGGCAGCAAAAGTCAAGCAAGATGGAAGACTGAAAAATTGCCTTTATATTTAGTAATGAAGAGGTCATAGATGATATTTTTTTCAGGGCAGTGTCAGGGAAGTGGATTAGGGAAGGAAGAGGCCAAACTGCTGCATGTATGGGAATTGAGTCTGCAGAGATTTGAGTACATATAACCCCTCAGACGATTTGTGACAGAAATGAAGGAGATGAAAATGAAAGAAAGAGATCATGCTCATGTAATTTTTAAGGCATGCAAATGTTGTGTTTAAGAGAATTTAAAAATCATCTATCACCACTCTATCTCTAATATTGCCATGACTTTATTATTCTGTTTAGTTGCGTTCAAAAGTAATATATGCAATTAACATTGAATTGAATGTGAGCAGGTGCTTTATGCAAATCCTATCTAAAAGAATGAGAATGTATTAGGTGCAATTGTAATGAGTGAAGTCGGGTAGGTTACTCTGCTTGAGAAATTATCCCTTTAAAAACTTCTTTTCTCTCTCAAATTTTTTTGACAGTGTGAAAATCCAGATGAAATGATTAAACCCTGTGAGGCACATCAAAACAAATTTCCTTATGCCAAGAAAGAATGCTCCATTTTGTACAGCGATGTTTTTGCTTCTTGCCGCAATGTGGTAAATGAACACTTCTAACATCTACCACCTAACTATTGTCAGGGGGACATAAGTGTTGGTTTGTTTTTCTGTAGAAGTGGTGCATTTAGTTGATTTACTTTCTCCCTCACTCCATCTAATTTAACAGTTTACCTTTGTACATATTTGTAATAATTTGTTCTAGTTTATGGAACATTATTTACATATATCATTTTATGATTAAGAGTATAAATGTTTATTTTTCTTTGGAGAACACTGCCAAATGGGCATTCTTCTCAACTCAACGTATAGTTTAAAAGTATTGCTTTTAGAACATTTGAAATGGTTTTAGAAGCGCATCCTAAGATGGAATGTAACTTATATAGAAATTTCACTTTCAAAACTCCTTCCTAGCGTCATTATTTTAGGTCCCAATAGAAGTTTAAACGATATTTCAATGTATTGGTAAAAATCAAGTAACATTTCTGCTGTATACAAAGCTAGGTCTTGAGAGAAATCATTGGTGTGATTGTTTGAGTTGTGAGCTAAGTCGGTTGTTTTTCTTGGAATACCATTCTATTTCAAAGAATAAAATGACATATGGTTATTCAGACATTCAGACAGGGGTACTTGACAGATATTTTTCCTCCCTTCATTCCTTCCTTCCTTCCTTCCTCCCTCCCTCCCTTCCTTCCTTCTTTCCTTCCCTTCCTCCCTCCCTCCCTTCCTTCCTTTCTTCTTTCCTTCCTTCCTCCCTCCCTCACTCCCTTCCCCCTTCCTTTCTCCCTTCCTTCCTTTCTTCTTTCCTTCCTTCCTCCCTCCCTCACTCCCTCCCTTCCTTCCTTTCTCTCTTCCTTCCTTTCTTCTTTCCTTCCTTCCTCCTTCCCTCCCTCCCTTCCTCCCTCCCTTCCCTCCCTCCCTCCTTCCTTCCTTCCTTCCTTCCTTCCTTCCTTCCTTCCTTCCTTCCTTCTTTCTGTCTTCCTTTTCCTTTTTTTTTTGGTCTCGCTCTGTCATCCAGGCTGGAGTGCAGTGGCGTGATCTCAGCTCAGCTCACTAGAACCTCTGCCTCCCAGGTTCAAGCAGTTTTTCTGCCTCAGCCTCCCAAGTAGCTGGGATTATGTGATCATGGTAAAACTCAGCCTCTACTAAAAATATAAAAATTAGCCATTACGCTCAGCTAATTTTTGTATTTTTGGTAGAGGTTGGGTCTTACCATGTTGACCAGACTGGTCTGGAACTCCTGACCTCAGATAATCCGCCCACTTTGGCCTCCCAAAATCTTGGGATTACAGCGGTGAGCCACTGCGCCAAGCTGGTATTTTCTTAAAATGAGTGAAATGAGTCTGTGGCTTTAAGGAAACACCCGATGGTGTCTGTTGTCTTTGACAAAATTTACTTTCAAAGAAAAATTAGAGTTTTGTAAAAGTTAGATCCATTCCTGCGACCTTATGAGGTTTTTTTTTATACTTAAGGAGTTTTTTGATGATCTAGATGATAATATTAACAAATATGACTTGTAGCTATTGTATATAATTAAATATGTCAACATTTCAAAGATCTGCACAGGTCCATAAATTTTCCACATGGCTAGTGCATGATGTTACAAAATCATGCGGAAGTAAAACATCCACTCAAATAAAAAATTTTAGTACAGCAAAATATAAAGTTTATTAATAAGGTTTTAGACTTCACATTGCGGTGAACTTTTAAGAAAACAATATTTTTTGAGTTTTGATACAGTAGCAAAGAATATCACAATTACCTGAAAAAGATATTAAAGTACTCCTTTTCCAACTAAATATATGTGTGGAACTGAATTTTCTTCATCTACTTCAACCCAGATCCAAACAAGACAAAAACATTATGATAGACCAGATGAAGAAGCAGATATGAGAATTCAGCTGTGTGATATTAAGCCACACATTAAAGAGATTTGCAAAAAATGCACAACAGTGCACTCTTCTCACTATTTTTTGGGATAATAACACTAAAACCATGTTATTCATGTTAACATATAATGAGTTTACTGTTGTTATTTTTTAAGTGTCTCATTTAAAATGTCTAATAGAGTAAATATTGGTAGATATAATCCCACAAACAAAACCTCTTTGGGGATCTCAGTGATTTTTTTATAGTGTAAAGGGATTCTGAGACAGAAAAGTTTGAAGACTGCAATTTTAGAAGCATGTAGATAAACTAAAGTCTTGTCTAAAAAGGGTTACTTTTGAGACTTTTCAGAGTTTCCAAGGACCACAGTTGCTTGACAAGTAATATTGTGTCAAGTCCTGAACCACAGAGGCTGCTGGTTCTTTTCCACTTGAAAAGAAAAATTAACCCATGAACTGACCTACAAAATAAAATACAGCTCAGTGGCACAAAAACCTGCTTCTTCTTTTCTTTTCTTTTTTTTTTTTTTTGAGATGGCGTAGGCAGTGACTTGATATACAGCCTCCATCTTTCAGGGTCAAGTAATTCTGCCTCAGTGTCCCACAGCTGGGACTACAGGCATGTGCCACCATGCTCAGCTAATTTTTGTATTTTTAGTAAAGACGAGGTTTTACCATGTTGACCAGGCTTGTCTTGAACTCCTGACCTCAAGTGATCCACCTGCCTCATCCTCCCAAAGTGCAGGGATTACAGGCATGAGCCATAGCACCTGGTCCCTTGGTTCTTCTTCTTCTTCTTCTTTTTTGTTTTTTTAACACATTGTCAATATATTAAAATTTGTCAGCTACTTAACTATAATGCAAATAAAATAAATAGATTAATAAATAGGATAAGTTTTTTTTAAAAGACTGCTGTTACCATTAATAGCAATTAGAATAGGGACAAAAAAGAAAGGAAAGAAAGAAGGAAGATAGAAAACTACATAAAATTGTAATTGGAAGCAGAAGATGCCCTTCTTTTAATGCCATGTGCATATACTAGTAATGAAAGAAGCTTCCAAAAAAGTAATCTGTTATGTTGCAGATGTTGAAGTTACATGTATTTATTAATCTTATTATTTCTTTTGCTAGTTATTTGATGTGACATTTTCCTAATACATTTCTTTCCCCTTTGGGCAATAAAAAGGTTTGAAATAAAGAGAATTCTCTAGGTGGCAGTGTTAAGCTGATAATATCAAATTTTGAAAACGCATAGTTTTCTTTTAGAGGGCTGACTTTAAATCTTAATCAGTATCTATTGAAATTAAGTAATCTTTCACCTCATTTTTCAGATTGATGTTACTTCTTTTGCCAAAAATTGTCATGAAGATACATGTAACTGTAATCTTGGTGGGGACTGTGAGTGTCTGTGCACTAGTATAGCTGCATATGCATACAAGTGTTGTCAGGAAGGAATATCAATTCATTGGAGGTCATCTACTGTTTGTTGTGAGTATCCTACTTAGACCATCATTATGTAAAGACCTGATACAGAAATACATATTAATTGTTGGTTTATCTTAGAAATAATTGCCAGAAAACTCATGGAGATAGAATCAAATCAAAATGACTAAATTTTATATTCCTTTGACAATAATAAATTATAGAATACCAAAAGGACTTATAAAAATAAATTATAATATTTTGTTCTGTGTTTGATTAGTCACTATACCATTTGAAATATAAATTATACACCATCCTTAGAGAAATTGTTTATGACTTTAATGTTTATATGCTTATGAAGTTTCATTGTTCTGATGATAAGAAACATGTTTTTAAAAAATCACCTTGAATTTGCTTCAAGATTTGACTAAACTTTTAATTTAGTTGTGTAGGTGGTAAAACATCTGAACAAACTTACAGTTTGAACACTTTCAGTTGACCTTTCTAAATTGGCAGATACATTTTCCTACCTTAAAACAATTATATGAAATTTAATTAATTATACTACGTCACTTAAATAATCTGTTTTTCTCAGAAAAAGTTCCTAAGTAATACCCTTCCATATTCTTTCACATAGTTATTGACAAATATGTGGCTATATCAAGCCTACATTCAGATAAGTGATTGGCTTCTTATGTAGTTTAATATGTATTCTTTTTTTCTTTTAGCACTTGATTGTGAATACTACAATGAAGGTATGTGACATTCGAATTAAAAATATCACTATTCTATTGGGTGTATTTTCAGATTAAAAGTTTTTAAACAACTTGTGCTGTGAACAAACTATAAATTGTTTATAACTTGGTGTATAACTCCATAAAAGCTTTTCATTTTTAAAATTTTAAAAAATTTCTAAGTATTCGTGCTAAGATTTATTTCCCAAAAACTAAAATAATGTGTAACTTAAGTTCTCAGCATTTAAGAGCCCTCAGTACAGTTTCAGAATGACATGAATGAATGGATGGGTGAAGTTAGTTAATTTTTTAGATCAAAAGCATAACTTTACCATTAATAAATGTAAACATTGTTCAAATTTTTAAAAAAATTTTATTTTATTTTTAAATTGACACATATAATTGTATATATTTATGGGGTAGGTACAATTTGTGTTTTGATACATGTGCACATTGTGGAATGATCAAATCAGACTAATTAGCATATCGATCACCTCAAATATTTACCATTTCTTTGTGGTGAGAACATTTAAGTTTCTTTCTTTTAGCTATTCATTCTTTAAAAATCAAGAAATTCTATCATTTGCAACAACATGGATGAACCTTGAGAACATTGTGCTAAGCGAAATAAGTCAGGCACAGTGAGACAAATATGATGTGATTTCACTTATTTGCAAAATCCAAAAAAGTTGAATTTTTAGAAATAGAGAGTAGAATGGTGTTACTGGAGGCTGGTGGTGGAAAAGAGGACAGGGAAAGGCCAGATGTTGGTCAAAGGACAAAAAGTGTCAAGTAGATGGGAGGAATAAGTTCTCTTATCTATTGCACAGCATGGTGACTATAGTCACATTTTTCTTATGTTGTGGAAATCAAAGAAACAAAGTATAAATGTAATTATGTAAGAATTAACATAAGGATTTTATTTTGACATGATTATAGGCAATAATCATTCTTTACATTTTATTGGAATGAGAACTTACTGATAAAATAATAATGAAGATCTCCTGGTCTCAGCAAACATCCAGATTTGCAATAAGAAATCTGAGAGGTGTTGCTGTCTAAAACTAAGGCATAGATGTAAGAAAAGATAGAGAATTACATCTTTAAGGAAAATGCTTGAATTTGGCAGAATTGGAGTCTTTTTCTCAAATCTATTTAATGAGGAAGGCACAGGCACCAAAACCTAATTCAGACAAGTAAGGTGATCTAGGGAAGTATCCATTTAGTCAGTAACTGGGCAAACCCTGGACCCATGATGGATGTGTCAGTTAGAATAATAGTTACAGGAAATCTGGGCCAAGCAACCAATCTGAGGCACTTCAGGTGGCTTATTAGACTAGGAAGAAATTCGACAGCTAGATAATTTTAGAGAAATAGATATAATGAATTAAAAAGAAAATGAGAATTTTTTATTTTAGTTATATTTGTTTTATTTATGGATGTTTGTTAGAGGAGACAAATTCAACATTTAAAAATATCTGTGGTAGTTAAAGAAAATCTAAGTAACAATATTTCCTGTTCAAGATTTTAAAGAGACTGCCACACACATGCATGCATACACGTACACACACACACACTCCACATTATTGGATTCCATAATTAAAATGCAATTTATTGTCTAATAATAATAACAGTAGCTTTTCTTGTGTTAACTGCTTTCTTTATATTATATAATTTAAACATCAAAATATGTTATTTTATTTTATTGTCAGCATTTTACTATTATCAACACTTTACAGAAGAAATTGAAGCAAAAAGAAGAGATCAAATAGCTTTGCCAAATTCACTTAGCCAAAATGTGGCAAACTGGGATTTGTAAACAGTTTTACTTCAGAGCCAGTGAGCATGATTTCCGTGCTACATGGACTACTGTATGGTTAATACATCCTAGTGTAGGGATGATCACCACACATTGTTACCACAGGTTCTACATAGTACACAGAGAACAATCTGAGAAAATGCTTCAATAACTTCCTCACTAAAAAAATTCCTGACTCACCCAGTTCTGCTATGACAATCTCCATCTGTGCCTTTGTACTTTCTGGCATTTATTCTGCAGACTTGTGGACCTAGAAGCAGAATTTTCTATACGTATTGAATCACTCTACCTCTTGCTACATTTTGCTCTCTGTTAACAAGTCCGCTGCACTTCTAGCCATGGTTCGTTCTTCTAATGTGCTACAGAATCCTTCAAACTTATTCTTCTAGTTCATTTATAATACTGTATTGATAATATCAGAGAGTGAACATGGGGCATTTGGCCTTCATGAGACTAATAGGCTCAGTAGAGTGGCAGGAAAATAAATTTCCTATGATCAGAGTAATAGGGAAAGGCATCAACATGCCAAGGGAAGTCAGAATTTGTAAAAGCAACACAACAATGATTGAAGGAGAATATAAAATTTTGATGATTGTGGAAAGTAATAATAAAAAGAAAATGATTTCAAATGGTTATTCTTAATTTGTTTCATCCCAAATAATTTCACGCTATTGTAAATTTACCTAGTCCTTTTTGGGCATTTATAGCTGGAATATTGCCTCTTTCTTTATTTGCTACATGCCAGACACTATGTTATTAAGATACTTATAATATTTAAAGCACATGCATAAATAAATAATTGTGATTCTGTAGGAAGAATTTTAAAAAGTATTAGGAGAATTTAAAAGTTATTGTTGAGATTATTTCAATAATCCTTAGTACAATTATTCTATATATCTTTGTATTCATTTATATGACTTAAACTAAAAACGTAAAGCTTGCATTTGAAATGCTATTTCTGTAGATGAGGGAGAACTTCAATTTCCTATTAAAATTGTCATGTGATTTTTAAGTTCAGAGTAATTTTATTAGATAGGATATGCTTATTTCTGTTTTTAAAGGATCACTGCAGGAAATGATTGCTTTCAGTAGATGGTGAAATTACACCTCTCTCTGCAGAAAATTAATGATAAGATCAATGACTTTTGTCTCTCAGTTGCTGACAAAAATAGTCCAGAATCAAGCTGCCAATTAACTGAGAGTCAATTCAAAAGCTTTAGGTTTTTGTATAAACAGATTTCTCAGTTGGAAATTGTCTTTTCAGGTTGCTGTATTAGGGGGCGTGTGCAGCAGGGGAGAGATTTTATTTCACTGTCCGTCTCCTTTCTCATTCTTATGCTGAATATTCATGAGGGTGCTTCAAGCCCTCAAGTTGTAGTTATATACACATCTTTTTCATTTTGAATTGTATCTCATTATAATTATCTTATTATTTGTATATTATTTCCATATTTGTACAAATATACATATTTATACTTTGAAGCATATTTGCATCTTGGAGGTTTGTGTCACTTTCTTATTTGTTTATTTATTTTATTTATTTTTTTAATTATACTTAGGTTCTGGGGTATAGTGCAGATCATGCAGGATTGTTGCATAGGTATACACATGGCAATGTGGTTTGCTGCCTCCATCCCCCCATCACCTACATCCGACATTTCTCCCCATGTTATCCCTCTCAGACCTTGCCATCTCCCACTGTCCCTTCCTTGGCATCCCCAACAGACCCTAGTGTGTGATGCTCCCCTCCCTGTGTCCATGTGTTCTCATTGTTCAACACCTGCCTATGAGTGAAAACATGTGGTGTTTGGTTCTCTGTTCTTGGGCCAGTATGCTGAGAATTATGGTTTCCAGATTCATCCATGCTTCTATAATGGGCACAAACTCATCATTTTTTATGGCTGCATAGTATTCCATGGCATATATGTGCCACATTTTCCTTGTCCAGTCTATCATTGATGGGTATTTGGGTTGGTTCCAGGTCTTTGCTATTGTAAACAGTGCCACTGTGAATAAACTTGTGCATGTGTCTTTATAATAGAATGATTTATAATCCTTTGGGTATGTACCCAGTAATGGGATTGCGGGGTCAAATGGAATTTCTATTTCTAGGTACTTGAGAAATTTCCACACTGTCTTCCACAATTGTTGAACTAGTTTAAACTCCCACCAACAGTGTAAAAGTATTACTATTTCTCCACATCCTCTCCTGCATCTGTTGTCTCCAGATTTTCTAATGATCACCATTCTAACTGGCATGAGGTGGTATCTCAATGTGGTTTTGATTTGCATTTCTCTAATAATCAGTGATGATGAGCATTTTTTCATATGTTTGTTGGTCTCATATATGTCTTCTTTTGAAAAGTGTCTGTTCATATCCTTCGCCCACTTTTGGATGGGTTTGTTTGTTTTTTCTTATAAATCTGTTTTAGTTCTTTGTAGATTCTGGTTATTAGCCCTTTGTCAGATGGGTAGATTGCAAAATTTTTTTCCCATTCTGTTGGTTGCTCATTCATTCTAATGATTATTTCTCTTGCTGTACAGAAGCTCTGGAGCTTAATTAGGTTCCATTTGTTTATTTTGGATTTTGTTGCCATTGCTTTTGGTGTTTTAGTCATGAAGTCCTTGCCTATGCCTATGTCCTGAATGGTTTTGCCTAGGTTTTCTTCTAGGGTTTTTATGGTGTTAAGTCTTATGTTTAAGTCTTTAATCTATCTGGAGCTAATTTTAGTGTAAGGTGTCAGGAAGGGGTCCAGTTTCTGCTTTCTGCACATAGCTAGCCAGTTTTCCCAACACTATTTATTAAGCAGGGAATCCTTTCCTCATTGCTTGTTTTTGTCTGGTTTGTCAAAGATCACATGGTTGTAGATGTGTGGCATTGCCTCCAAGGCCTCTGATCTGTTCCATTGATCTATATCTCTGTTTTGGTACCAATACCATGCTGTTATGATTACTGTAGCCCTGTAGTATAGTTTGAAATCAGGTAGCACGATGCCTCCAGCTTTGTTCTTTTTGCTTAGGATTGTCTTAGCTATGCAGGCTCTCTTTTGGTTCCATATGAAGTTTAAAGTGTTTTTTTCCAGTTCTGAGAAGAAGCTCATTGGTAACTTGATGGGGATAGCATTGAATCTACTAATTACTTTGGGCAGTATGGCCATTTTCACGATATTGATTCTTCCTCTCCATGAGCATGGGATGTTTCTCCATCTGTTTGTGTCCTCTCTTATTTCCTTGAGCAGTGGTTTGTAGTTCTCCTTGAAGAGGTCCTTTACATCCTTTGTTAGTTGTATTCCTCGGCATTTTATTCTCTTTGTAGCAATTGTGAATGGGAGTTTGCTCATGATTTGGCTCTCTGTTAGTCTGTTATTGGTGTATAGAAATGCATGTGATTTCTGCACATTGATTTTGTATCCTGAGACTTTGCTGAAGTTGCTTATCAGTTTAAGTAGATTTTGAGCTGAGATGATAGTCTTCTAAATATACAATCATGTCGTCTGCAAATAGAGATAATTTGACTTTCTCTTTTCCTAATCGAATACCCTTTATTCTCTTTTTCTTGCCTAATTGCTCTGGCTAGAACTTCCAGTACTATATTGAATAGGAGTGGTGAGAGAGGGCATCCTTGTCTAGTGCTGGATTTCAAAGGGAATGCTTCCAGTTTTTGCCCATTCAGTATGATATTGGCTGTAGATTTGTCGTAAATAGCTTTCTTTGTTTTGAGATATGTTCCTTCAAAACCTAGTCTATTGAGAGTTTTTAGCATAGTAAAGGGCTGTTGAATTTTGTTGAAGGCCTTCTCTGCATCTATTGAGATAATCATGTTGTTATTGTCTTTGATTCTGTTTATGTGGTGGATTACATTTATAGACTTGCATATGTTGAACCAGCCTTGCATCCCTGGAATGAAGCCTACTTGATCCTGATGGATAGGTTTATGATGTGGTGTTGCAATTGATTTGTCAGCATTTTATTGTAGATTTTTGCATCTATGTTTATCATGGATATTGGCCTGAAGTTTTCTTTTCTTGTTGAGTCTCTGTTGAGTTTTGGTATCAGGATGATATTGGTCTCATAAAATGATTTGGGAAGGGTTCCCTCTTTTTGTATTGTTTGGAATAATTTCAGAAGGAATGGTACCAGCTCCTCTTCATACATCTGGTAGAATTCAGCTGTGAACCTGTCTGGACCTGGAGTTTTTTTTGTTGGTAGGCTATTAATTGCTGCCTCAACTTCAACCCTTGTTATTGGTCTATTCAGGATTTCAACTTCTTCCTGGTATAGGCTTTGGAGGGTTCAAGTGTCCAGAAATTTATCCATTTCTTCCAGGTTTACTGGTTTATGTGCATAGAGTTTTTTGTAGTAATCTCTGGTTGTAGTTTGCATTTCTGTGGAATCAGTGGTGATATCCCCTTTATCGTTTTTTTATTGCATCAATTTGATTCTTTACCCTTTTCTTTTTTATTAATCTGGTTAGTGGTCTATTTTGTTGATCTTTTCAAAAAGACAGCTCCTGGATTTATTGATTTTTTGAAGGTTTTTTTGTGTGTCTCTATCTCCTTCAGTTCTGCTCTGATCTTAGTTATTTCTTGTCTTTGGCTAGCTTTTGAGTTTTTTTGATCTTACTCCTCTAGCTCTTTCAATTTTGATGATAGGGTGTCAATTTTCAATCTTTCCTCATTTCTCATGTGGGCATTTATAGCTATAAATTTCCCTCTAGACACTGCTTTAAATGTGTCCCAGAGATTTTGGCATGTTGTGTTTTCGTTCTCGTTAGTTTCAAAGACCATCTTTATTTCTGCATTCCTTTCATTGTTTATTCAGTCAACATTCAGGGGCCAGCTGTTCAGTTACCATGAAGCTGTGCAGTTCTGGGAGGTCATGTCTGAGGTGTTAAAGCCTGTGTGCAGAAGGGTTAGATGACTCAGCCAAGGGGCTGGGGCAGAGGGAGGCTGCAGTGGTTAGGGTCAGGGTGGGATTGGGGTCTGAGTTAGTTTCTTAATTCCAAGTTCTATTTGATTGCCCTGTGGTCTGAGAGACTGTTTGTTATGATTTCCATTGTTTTACATTTACTGAGGAGTGATTTATTTCCAATTATGTGGTTAATTTTAGAGTAGGTGTAATGTGGTGCTGAGAAGAATGTGAATTCTGTGGATTTGGGGTAGAGAGTTCTGTAGATGTCTATTAGGTCCGCTTGGTCCAGATCTGAGTTCAAGTCCTGCATATCCTTGTTAATTTTCTGACTCATTAATCTGTCTAATATTGACAGTGGAGTGTTAAAGTCTCCCACTATTATTGTGTGGGAGTCTAAGTCTCTTTGTAGGTCGTTAAGAACTTGCTTTATGTACCTGACTATTCCTGTCTTGGGTGTGTATATATTTAGAATCATTAGCTCTTCTTGATGCATTGATCCTTTTACCATTATGTAATGCGCTTATTTGTCTCCTTTGATCTTTGTTGGTTTAAAGTCCATTTTATTGGAGACTAGGATTGCAATTCCTGCTTTTTTTTTGCTCTCCATATGCTTGATAAATCTTCCTCCATCCCTTTATTTTGAGCCTATGTGTGTCCTTGCATGTAAGATGGGTTTCCTGAATACAGCACATCGATGGATCTTGACATTTTACCCAATTTTCCTGTCTGTGTCTTTTGACTGGGGCATTTAGCCCATTTACATTTAAGGTTAATATCGTTATGTGTGAATTTTATCCTGCCATTTTGATGCTAGCTGGATGTTTTGCTTGTTAGTTAAACGCATTTTTTTCATTGTGTCAATGGTCTTTACAATTTGGTAATTTTTTGGAGTGGCTGGTGCTGGTTGTTCCTTTCTTTGTTTAGTGCTTCTTTCAGGAGCTCTTGTAAGGCAGGCCTGGTGGTGATGAAATCTCTCAGCAATTACTTGTCCATAAAGGATTTTTTTCCCCTTCGCTTACGAAGCTTATTTTGACTGGATATGAAATTCTAGGTTGAAAGTTCTTTTCTTTAAGGATGTTGAATACTGGGCCCATCACTTTCCTCTTGTCCCTGCTAGAAAATGAGCCATTACCTGGTACAGACTATTGCTATAATTTTCTTTTTTCCTCATGTATTTTGGCTCATGGAGAAACATTGTGTGTTTATAACATTTGTGACAGCAGTGGTGAGTCTACTGCAGCCAGGCTAAGAAAAATTCTCTGCCGTTTCTGCTCAGCTCCACCTTGATGTGGGGGAAAAGCCGTTTCAAATTTCTATCTCTATACAAGGTATCAAAGCCCCTAGTGAAGCACATTTCCTTATGGTTTATAAGGGTCCCCAGCTGCTCAATGGTAATGTGTCCCAGATGATGGGTCAGTGAGGAGACTCCACTGGAAAATAACATATCCTCTCAGTCTTTCTGTTCTTCTCCTGGTCCTCATGATGGAAATTTTGGTTCACCTTCCCCTTTCCTAATTGGAAGACTTCTCACTTCTCCAATCCAATTATCCTTTCCCCTCTATTCAGGCCTGGCCTTAAGTCCTTCAGAGGAAATATCTTGCCCTTATATTCTTTGAATTCTTCTTCAGTGTGTGCTGAGAAAATTGAGAGGAGAGGGAAAGTGAAATACACTGAGAGCAACAAGGTTAAACTTTTATGAAACAACCGATCACATGTATATCAACATTTTATATAACCTACAACACAAACATATACATAGAAATCATTGTATATATAAATTATTATTTTAAAGTTTAGTTATTTTATTAGTGATAGATTTCTAATTGCTCAATTTTTTTGAAGTATTTTGTTATTAAAAACATTTCTTTGAAATGACAGATTGAAAATTTAAAAATCTATGCCAATTTACAGCTCTCTTATTTGTATTTAACTAGGACTTGGAGAAGGACCGTATATGCTGGCAAGCTATGGGCAGACTGGCCTTGTTCTAGGGGCCAATATGACCAGCAGAAGCATTTTCTCTTTGCCAAGAAGCAGTGTTCATCCTAATTTATTTTTTTATTTTATGATTACTCCAGGCCTTTTTAAAGAGAAGGTATCATGTAAGTATAATTGAAAACAAATTTAGATTTCCATTTAAATTTAAAAATTTAGTCACCCAGTAAATGTTAATTGAGAATCTAATATGCTTATATTATTTTTTAAAGTGCCCTAAAGGATGTGAGATAAAATGTAACATTGGCGCATGAACCAGCTTTCTCTTTTGTAAACAAAAATCATTTCTTTGTTTATTTATTGGCATGTATATGTTAGAATTGCAATTGTTTGAGTTTTTGGTGTTAAATAAAATATATCTAAAATTTTCATAGCATTAGTCACATAACTTAATTTGACGTTTTTTGAAAACCATCCACTGATTCTTAACATTTAAAAGATTTTAACGCCCAAAAAAGTAAAAATAAATTGTGAATTGATACCAAATAAGTTATGCATTAAGAGCATAAATCAGAGTGTAGACAGTCATCGTGACAGCCTGTTGTCCTTACCTGTCTTGTCTGTCCTTGTTCCTGGACATGTCCTCAGTGTCCTGAACCCAGCCTTACATTTACTGGTTTGCACCTGTAGGTCTGTATTGGTTGTATCCACCTGGCACCT
Source organism: Sapajus apella (assembly GCF_009761245.1). NCBI lineage: Eukaryota > Metazoa > Chordata > Mammalia > Primates > Cebidae > Sapajus > Sapajus apella. The sequence goes on from NW_022436942.1 coordinate 39,307,934, forward strand.
GTTCTGATTGGTGGTAGTTTCCCTTCTGATCCAATGATGTTCAGGCTACCTGTGTCTACATACGTCTACCTGGAACCATGCATGGCATGTTGTATAAGCTTAGGAATTTATTTGTTGAATTGAATCAATCAGACTTAACTTTCACTTCTTCCGAGAACTCTCACAATTCTCCAGTTAGAATAAATTATTTTTTTCCTGTGAAAAGAACTCTCTTAGTTCTGAAAACACCTATCACCCTCAAGTTCTAAATTATGTTGGTTACGTTTTCTTCTCATATAAAAATTTATTTTATTATTCTTTGCATCTTTTGGTGCTCAGTAGAGGAACTTGAATTTTACAACATGATAAATGTCTTTGAGATCATATTAAATTTGAGAGAACTCTTCATTTTGCAATTTGTAATAACTAATGATTTTAATAGAAGAAAATCCAAATAATGTTTATTTAAGAAAATCAACCTAAAATCATCTCAATTTAAAAACTTTTGTATCATAAATTTTACCAATATAAGGTAAATTTTCAAAGCACCTAGCAAAAAACGGCACTACTTCTTCAATGCTTTGTAAAGTCCAATTGCTCATTAGCCACTTGATAGATCATCTTCTGGGAAATAGACAATAATGTTGAATAAATAGTCATTTTTTGGTGCAGTAAAATCTCTTGTGAAAACATTTGCTCATTAAAAGAGTCCAGTGATACTGAAATGCAGTTATATCCTTAAATTAATCTATTTCTCTATTTTTTTCTATCATCCAGTTTAGCCTCTTATAGATTTTGTGCATTTGCAAATGTTAAAGTTTGTAAACACAAATATATATCCAATTAATCATTCAGTTCCTTGTATGAAATTGTACATTCTGGAGTCCTCACTGGCATTTCTTTTTTACCCCAAGGACAAAATAAATTATTTAAAAATTAGAAGCCATCGAAGACTGATTTTTTTTTAGTGATGTCACTGTTATTCACTAAATTTAAAGTACTACATTTTGTCGTCTTTGAGACATCTCCTAATTTATTTCTGAAATCTTGGTGATTGGCACTAATTATGTTTGGCAATTGTGTGGTACTATTTTTGTTTACTTTATAAGTACATTTTGTGATGCCAATGTTGATGATCTTCCTTCTCCTAAGAATCTGCACTGCTCTGTGTTTTACAGCGTTGGCACTTGTTTCGTTGGAATCTGCTGAAAGGCCAAACTACTTTCTCTATGTCCATGACAGTGACACTCTTAGCTTGGAGCTGTGGGAAGCAAATTCAGCCTTTCATCAGAGAGCAACATTCTTCCACCATCAGGGCCTCTGGATTCCTGGTTACAGTGCATTTGAATTATACAGCAAAAAAGGCTTTTTCATCATATTCACAGATTCTAGTGTCAAAGCATCAAAATATGATGATTCCGAAGAATTTAAACATTCAAGTAGTTTTAGCATAGAAGGTATGTTTTCTGAGATCTCCAAAAAAGAGAACAAATAGATAATTTATATTATGCAGAATATTTATGTCTTTAATTTAAAATTCATTCTTACTGTGTATAAGCAGATAAAGTTGTTTGACTTTAAGTAAGTTTCTCAACCTCTATACCCCCTAGTTTACTCATCTGTAAAATTGGAGAAATAATAATGCCCATTTTGTAGAGTTATTGTGAATATTGAATAAGTTGGTGTAAATTGCTTAGAACAATCCTAAATAACCTGATTTTTTATTATTACGCCAATTGTTACTACCCGTGCTGTCTGGACATTGGAATCAGAGCCTCCTCATGTGGCATGGTTGTCTAATGTTTATATCTACTTTTTCTTTCCTAGAAGGCAACTTTTGATTAATCTGATTCTTAGTGATAAGGACAACATGTTTATCTCTGTCCTTTGGATATAGGGTATGTCTGTTTCCATTGACCTCTAGAAGATTTATCTAGTTCAGCAGAAACCTAATCTTACTTCTAGAGAGACTTTTAGGTCTATAGTTTTGAATTTTCTGAAGCAATCTTTACTTCTTTATGCAATGTTTAAAAGTCATGCTTTGTTTTCAAAATCCAGGAGCTTCATATCTATCTTGAGTCTCCCCAAGAAATTGTTTCATCCTAGTGAACCCTCCTGAAGCAGTTCAACAGAGCAAATAATTTGTCTTTTCTGTTGAGAATGTATTTCTGCAAGCCCTTCCAGTAATGGATTTTTGAAAGTACAAATTGAGCTTCAGAATTTTACCTATTGTATAAAGTTCCTGTGTGCAAAGCTTCCTATGTCTGGCAAGAGGTTTTGTGCAAACCAGAATGCCAGAATTCTGCAAGGGTTCATACTCTGTCAATGAGCTTAGAACAAAGCAAAAGAAGCTCTAATATCTCTACTATTTACATTCCTAGGTTTAGTGTGGTGAGATACAGAACAAGTCAGGCAAAGGAATTTTATTTACTTACAGATAGACAGCAAGAATCAACAGATGCCTAGGATTCATGGTGAGCCAGTCCTCTAAGACTCAGAAAAGCCCAGGGTGAACTGAATCTTGTCTGCACACTCCCCATGTTGCACTGCAGCTGAGGTACCCTGAAATCACTCTGCTCTGGATTTGATGCTTCAGGTGCAACTGGAATCACTGAGCACACACTTTGCAGGACATCCTGTTGGGAATGGCAACAGAGCCTGGATTTCTCCTTACCTCAGGATAATTCTCACAACTTTTTATAGCTGTTTTGAGAAGTGCACATGGGAGAGAGAAAGCAAGGAGAACCAAGGGTAGACCTGTCCTCCTGTGCTGTGCACTTGAGAAAAAGAACCACTGACACATCTATATAGCATTCCATAGAGTGGGTGTGAGTTGCTTATGATTTGCTTACTTGCATTTACCCAAAGTTGACCTTTACAGACCTCTATTTCCCCTCTGCTCTAAAAATATGTACTCTTAGAACCAGACCTAGTACCTCCATTTGAGGCTTAGAGAACTATAGCACATGACATCATTAGGAAATCAGAAGCTGATCTTTGTAGGCTTCAGAAACCTAGGAAACTCCCGGAGCCTATTGTAGGCTTGTAACCTTCCAAGTAGCTGGGACTACAGGCACCCACCACCATGCCCGGCTAATTTTTATATTTTTAGTAGAGATGGGGTTTCACCATATTGGCCAGGCTGGTCTCAAACTCCTGATCTTGTGATCCGCCCACCTTGGGCTCCCAAAGTGCTGGGATTACAAGTGTGAGCTACCATGCCTGGCCCCCTTTGGTTTCTTAAATCTCTGGAAAATAGGTGAACATGTAGATATTTAATCTGAGCATGAAATGCTTTGGTCACCAAGCAATTGCAGTGTTTTTTTATTCTTTAGGTCTGTCTTTCCTGTAGCATTGTAGTCAAAGAGGGGTCAAACCCTAGGAGGATTCATATAAGAAATTGTTAGTTTTCAGCCAGGCACAGTGGCTCACACCCGTAATCCCAGCACTTTGGGAGGCCAAGGCGGGCGGATCACCTGAGATCAGGAATTCGAGATTGGCCTGGTCAACATGCGAAACCTTGTCTCTATTAAAAATATAAAAATTATCCAGGCATGGTGGCATGTGCCTGTAGTTCCTGCTACTTGGGAGGCTGAGGCATGAGAATCACTTGAACCTGATAGGTGGAGGTTGTGATGAGCTGAGATGGCGCCACTGCACGCCAGCCTGGGCAACAGAGCAAGACTCTGTCTCAAAAAAAAAAAAAAAAAAGGAAATTGTTAGTTTTTCAAGTTAAGTATTTAATATGCACACAATCTAAACTTTATTTTTTCCCAGAAATCCAGACAGCAGTGCCTTACAGGAGGATGTGTGAATGGAGATATGAACCTTGTGCTACTCCCTGTTTTAAAACCTGTAGTGACCCTGAAGCACTAGCATGTAAATTTCTTCCACCGTAAGTAATATTTACCAATAAATGATCAAATTCCAGCCTTAGCAAATTCTGTTTTCAGTGAATTGTTTCAAGATTTAAAAACAGCCATTCTCAAGTTGTATATGCTATATATTCTTTCATAATATTAATTTCACTTAAATTAAGAAGTAGTTATTGAGAGTCTACTGTGTGGCAGGCAATCTTCTTGCTGCTGGGGAGACCATACTGAACAAAATAGACAAGTATTTGCTCTCATGAAGCTTACATATTGTTGGATTGAGCAAAAAATAACCAAACAAAAATGTTAAATATATAATGCAACATATTGTTATGGCGGATATGTGTCACAGAGAAAAATAAAGGAAGGTAAGGGAGACGGAGAGCATAAGGTGTGTGTGTGTGTATGTGTGTGTGTGTGCCAATTAATATTGGTGGTCAGGTAAGAGCACCCTGGCAAGGTGACATCTGGTCAGAGATCTAAATGTAGTAAAGGGACTGGCCAGGTGGTTATCTGAGGAAGAGTCTTTAATCTGAGAATAGTGCAAAGGTCCTAAAGTGGGAATGTGTTTGGTGTGTTTGAGGATCAGCAAGGAGGCCATAAGTTAGAACAAAGTGAGCAAAATGGAAAGAAGTGGGAGATGAGAGAATAACAGTAGTGGACAAATCATATAAGGCTTTGTAGCCTGTTAGGCAGCAGAGTAGCATGATAGGATTTATGTTTTAAAAAGTGTACTTTGGCTGTTGTACTGAGAATGGGCTCTTGGAGACAGGGAGGACAGGGCAGAATTGATCAGTGAGACAGACAGAAATGAAGGGGATTTGACTAGGTTGGTGGCCCTGGAGGTTATGAGGAACAAACAAGAGTTAATATCACTTATGAGAGAAAGACGAGTTAAAAAATCAAGTTTTGGCCTCAGCAGGTATTAGGTGAAATAATATGAAGTTTTGCCATTTTTGGTAGCCAAATTGGTCAAACAGCAATAATTTCAAATGATTTGATCTAATAGAAGAACTGCATTGCCATTTACTGAGATAAAGAAGATGTTAGAAGAAACAGAGGAAGGTCAGGAATTTGATTTTGAGCATATAGGGTTTGATATGGAAAATTGTTCATTGGATTTAGCAAGTCAGAAAATTAGGAAGAGACAAAACAGTGACAGAGAGTGTAAACAGCTTTTTTTTTAAATATAATAATTTTTCATAAAGGAGATATGAATCAGTAGGAGGGAATATTTTTAGGAGAATCATTTTACATTGAACAATTATGAGCTTCTATTCTATGGCAAATATTGCCGATAGGTAAGATCTAGCCCCTCTGTAAGATCCAGCCCCTCTCTCAAGGGGCTCACAATCTTTGGAAGGAGACAGAAACAGAAGAAAACAATGACAATGCAATGGAAAGAGGCCTAGGGAGGCCTTGAGGGGTAACCACAACAGCTAGCTCATTTAGGTATTTACAGTAAACATGAACTATGTGCCAAGTGCTGTAAAATGGGTAATCTCCTTACTGTCATTCCCAGAGGAGAAACCAGCTGAGGCACAGAGAAGCAACACAATTTGTCTTGGTCACATCCTTTTTTTTTTTTTTTTTTTTTTTAAATCAATGAGATGTTCTTAAGTTGTCCAGGCTGGCCTCGAACCCACAGCCTCATCTCCTCAATTGCCAAGACAAGTGGCCTGAGCCACTGTGGCTCCCTGGTCACACAGTTCATAAGCAGTAGTGCCAGGGTTTGGACTGCTATACTCTGTCGTATGTGAAGTGCTATGAGATCAGAGGAAGGAACGTGATATTTCTGTTTAGTTTCTTAAAAATGAAAACAATCACTTATTTTCTTCTCAAGTCTTCATCATTCATTTGAACTTCTCCCACTCACAAATCTATTTCCTGCCTTTTCTGGTAACTATCAGGATGACAGCATGCAACAGTGGCCCTGGGGTGAGGCTAAGCAATGGGGAGGGCATGTGGGAGAACACAGCAGCAGGCACAGCTGGCCAGGCACTGGGGAAGACATTGAGCTACATTTTCAATTGGCATTTGGCTAGTTTATGACTTCTGTGGCATGACCAGTCTCTGGGGTGGTAGAACCCTGATCCTTAATGCTTCCAGTGTATTGGCCTGTAGCTGTCCATAAGTTTCTCTTTCTGTATGGCTGGGGTGCAGAGAAGAGACTCAGGATGAAATTTTGCCCTTGTCCAACTGATTCTCATCTCTACCTTCATTTCTTTTTCCTTGTACTTTCCCTGTGCCAAGGTGGCTAATTATTATGCTTCGTACCTGCAGTACTTGAGTGGGGACATAAGTTCTAAGCTGGGGTCTTAGCGAGCCCTTTCGCCTCCTCCTCCAAGTCCGCTACAGAACCAGAACTCTTGTTCTAGGTGATTGCAGTTTCTGGCACATAGCAAGTGTTTAGAATAAAAATGTTTCATTGAAAAATTACAGATTTTATAAGAAAAGTTGCCAAATAGTATACATAGAGCACATATGTAAATACTGTTATTCCTATCATCTAATATACCTATTATAAGAACCATTCTGCATCTGAGGCATTAAACTTATCAGTTAGAAATTGAGTAGAATACCAATTGTATGATAAAAGAAAGCAAACCTGCTATGTTGACAATAAAGCATTTTAAGGAACAAGTTAATGGTTTTTTGAAAAGTATTGTACAAGGATGGCTGTGGTTTCGACTTGCATAAAACAGCTGCAAAATGAGTTGCATAAAAATTGATTTTGACCCAATTAAATAATGAATAACTAGTCCCTGCTTTCAGTGATCCAGTAACTTTCCTTTTTCTGTTTTCTTCCACTTCACAAAGTTTAGGAGAGAGTAAGAATGTCATATGCTAGTTGAAGTTTTATTACTGAACTTCATTTTAGGAAATAAATAGCTATATAAGCTGAGCTCTTTGTGTTTTTAAAAAATCAGTTGTGAAGGAGGTATCTAAGAGATGGCTAAATGTGTTTCATTAAACCTCATTAAGACAGAAGTTAACTTTTCTTGGTCTTTAAAAAGTGTTGCCTGGATTTGCCTACAAGAACAAGGGTCTTCTGGGCAGCATTTACCTTTAGTGTTGAGTTAGTTTGTTTCCATCTGGAATGAAATGAAGCCTTCAGTACTCTTAATTCAAATTCTTTACAGATAAGGCAATGGAAATGTTTTTAAAATATTTAAATATATCATTAAAAACTGCTAGAATATTCTAGAGGCAGACGAGCAAGCCTTTTTATAACAATATCTGCATGAATTCTCTGTGGTATAATAATTAGAGTTGGTTGCACCTGAAGGATTATATTTTTTTCTTTTGATTTAGAATAAATTGAGCCTTAATTGGACATGAAGAAAATGTACTCTCAGTCATTATTTTGTCTCCATTCCTTTAGAAGAAAAGTGTTCTCATGTTCCCTCCTGTCTTTGGCCTACAACATGGCCTCTTGAAATTTGAGACTCTCCCTTGGCTTCTGTGCTCCAAACAAGGACTGGGGATTCTTACCAAGGCCAGACATCCTAGGATTAGAAACTGAATCTTTTCAGGCTCTTATACAACCATGTTCTTTCAGGGCACTGTACTCTTGAAAACTACAGCTTCTGCTCCTTCCTCTCCCTGTTCTCAAAAGAGCTACAGCTGTGTTCACCCCTTCTACCTAGAGAGCACTAATATCTTTTCAGTGAGTTTAGGATTTAATAACAGGCAGGGAGAGCCACTGAAGGTACTCTATTTGTTCTACAAACACTGTCAAGGCAAGGGTAGTGTCAAAGAGCACGCCAATCTGCTTGGATATGAGGGGAGTATAAGAGTGGAAAGCAACAGTGCCATCAATACAGATTAAAATTTCAATAAAATGGCCAGGTGATGGGGTTCATGCCTGTAATCCCAACACTTTGGGAGGCTGAGACGGGCTGATTGCTTGAGCCCAGGAATTCAAGAGCAGCGTGGGCAACATGATGAAACTCCATCTCTACAAAAAAATAGAAAAAAAATTAGCCAGGCATGGTGGCACATGCCAGCTACTCAGGAGGCTGAGGTGGGAAGATCACCTGGGCCCAGGAGGAAGAGGCTGCAGTGAGCCAAGGTCACATCACTACACTGCAGCCTGGGTGACAGAGTAAGACCCTGTCACCACCACCACCACCACCACCACCACCACCAGCAACAACAACAACATAATCTTAATAAATTATTCTTAACAACAACAACAACATAATATTAATAAATTATTCTTCCACATTTCCACTGACTTATGCAACATGGCCTAAGTGTGCCCCAAGCATAAGTATATGGTTTGAATATTCTGTGTTCAAGTTCTGCCTTAATCTTAAAGCTGTCTCTTATCCTCTAGCTTGTGATTTTATAAAATGAAGTATGATGGATTGGTAGCAGATGGAGCAGTTCTTAGTGCTTGACAAGGGTATATAGAAGCATTTTAGGAAGAATATATCCTAGTTGCATATGTTAAATGCAGTCCTTTTTTGGTATTTCCAACTTTTTTTCACTTTGATTTACTCTTTTTTTCATGTAAAGGGTTGAAGGATGCTTGCCCTACTGCCCTAAAAATATGATCCTTGATGAGGTCACCCTCAAGTGTGTTTATCCAGGAGACTGTAAGTGTGAAACTTGCTTAATTTACTCTGAAAAATGATATGCTTGCATATTTTCTCTCTGAGGCAATTGGTTGTAAACAGAAGTTTTAGACAGATAATCAAGATTCTTCTTCAATATCCCTTACATAGCGGTTTTTTTCTAATTACTTTTTACATCATGTAGATCTTTCACTAACATCCCTCTTATATTCTCTTTCCCAAAACATTTTCCTTGAAGCTAAAGAGCCCTCTATGAAATATGTGGATCTCATTTTAAGCAAATATAGTTTTAAAAAGAGCATCTTTGTTTCTTTGTAGGCATACCTGTGATTCCCACAGAACCAGCATTAATACCACCAGCTAAGCCAACTGTACCCATGTTTACAGGTATTGTTATAATTTTTGACAACAAAAGTAGCATTATGTAATTTGAGTATTGGTACATTTATCACAGCTGCTATTATTAATATTATCCTATGGGCTTGGAAACCCAACAGTCACTTTTATTCATTAAGCTCATTCATTGGCTCAGCATGCCATGTTTTCTAGAACTTCGGGCCTTAAAGCATTCTTCTGCCTGAACCTCCCAAAGTGCTGGGGTTACAGGCGTGAGCCACACTGCGCTGGGCTGCATGCCTCATTTTGTGAATGGCTTCTATTTTTGATCCACCTCGTTCTTTATTTCAGTTCGTATAGATTCCTTGGCCTTCCCTCACATCTAAAAACCTAAATTCTACTTTTAGGTTTGATTAAATCCCGCTTAAATTTTCATGGCGATTAAATTGGCTCTAATGAAACATAGATGTAAATCAGGGTTTCCTTTCTGCCTCCATTTCCGTGTTTGCATTCTGTCTCCGGCTCTGGAGGAGGCATTCCGGGCTCCTAGCCCTGCTTTCCTCCCGCACTTTGAAACTGGCCTCTGGAAAGGATTTAATAATCCACTCACAGTGAGGCTTAAACTTACGGTATTATTCTTCAATGTATTATAACGTAGGTTAAGTTCAGATATTTATTCTTTCAGTTTATTTGACAAGGTTTAATTGAGCATCAACCCTACCAAGCACTGTCCTGGCACTCAGTGAGGAGGTATAGTAAACAAGTCACAGCCCTTACCCTAAAACTGCTGATAGACCAGAGGCTACGACAATCTTACAACAGGGGAAAATACAAGCAGCCCACAGGATGGCCACCATATTTATTTTGGAGGTCTCAGAAGGCTAATTGAAGATAGGAGTTGCGTAGGCTAGGAGAAGGGGACCTATGCTCCTATTAGAAGGACAGCATGTGCAAAGTCTGGAAGTGAGAAGGAATATGTCACATGAAGGAATCCTAAGCAGGTCAGTGTGTCTTGAATGTGCAGTTTGAGGGGACTTGTGCCAAAAGATGGTGTGAAAGAGATTATCAGGAGCAGATCACAAAGGACTCATGGTAAGAAACTGGATTTTTTAAAAGGAATTAATAGCCTTACTACAGCCATCACTAGTACCGCTGCTTCTTTGGTTAGCTACCGTTTGTGTGCTAATTATATGCCAGGTATTGGATTAAGCATTTGGCATATATTTAATCTTGATAAGAGCCCTATGAGAGAGATATTACCCTTGTAGAGATGAGGAATTACTATACTGTTGTGGAATTTTAGGCATCAGTGAATTTATTATAGTTTAAAGCACGCTTTGGGAGAAGGTGGAGGTACTTCTACGTCATTCAATTTATAAGAGGAATAAGTCTATGAAATAAGGTTGCATGATTTAACATCTGGGACATAGACTGTTAATGATTCTAAGTGTTGCTCTCTACTTTGAGTTCTCTTATGTCTTGTAAATTAATATTCAACATATATCTCAAATGTCTAAAACGATTTAAATCACCACAATCTATATGTAGATAATCTAACTATATTTCACATCCTCAAAAATAAGAAAAATAAAGCTATTATTAATTGCAGATGATATAATCTTAGATTATTCTGAGAGATGTACTCAAAACTATTAGCAACAATATATGAGTTCAGCAAGTTTGCAGGATACAAGAGCAATACACAAAAATCAATTATATTTCTATATACCAGCCTTGAACAATCTGAAAATGAAATGGAGGAAACAAATGCATTTATAGTAGTCAAAAAGAATAAAATGCTTAGAACATATGTAGCAAAAGAAGTGTAAAACTTGTACAATAAAAGCTATAAAACATTATTGATAGAATTAAGAAGCTGAAGAAATTCCATATTCATGGATTAGTAGAGTTGATATTGTTAAAATAGCAATACTCCCAAATTGTATTTATAGACGCAATACAATCCTTATCAAAATCCAAGCTACTTCTTTGCAGAAATTGGTAAGTTAACCCTAAATTCATAAGGAAGTACAAGCAACCTAGAGCAGCCAAAACAATTTTGAAATATAACTAATTTGGAGGCCTCATAATTCTCAGTTTGAAGACACCACAAAGCTATAGTTATCAAGACAGCTTGGTCATTGTAAGTCCACACCCAGATAATGTTTATAAGCCTTTGATGATTTTAGATAACAATGGACTCTTTCATTAAGACCACTGAAATTCCCAGTTATTAGAATTTTTTTTTTTTGAGATGGAGTCTCACTCTGTCACCCAGGCTGGAGTGTAGTGGCGTGATCTTGGCTCACTGCAACCTCCACCTCCTGGGTTCAAGTGATTCTCCTGCCTCAGCCTCCTGAGTAGCTGGGATTACAGGTGCCCACCAACACGCCTGGCTAGTTTTTGTATTTTTAGTAGAGATGGGGTTTCACCATGCTGGCTAGACTGGTCTCAAACTCCTGACATCAGGTGATCCACCTGCCTCAGCCCCCACAAATGCTGGGTTTATAGGCGGGAGCCACCGTGTCCAGCCCCAGTCATTAGAATTTTTTTGTGACTGTGTCCTTGGATTAGACTAGAATGTTGCCTTCTTTTCCTTTGCCTAAATGTTTATAATGATGGAATAAAGATATTTAAGACTGTATTAAATATCACATTCTTTAGATGATACAAGATCTAAGATATCAACATTGCACATAGGACAAAAAAGTAGAAATTTTTGTTCTACTTTACCTGCATTGCAAGTTAGAAACAATAAAATAAGTATAAAACGAGGGTAATTTATAGAATTTATTTAGCTAAAAAAATTTTTTATTTTTATTTATTTATTTTTTGAGATGGAGTCTCACTCTGTTACCAAGGCTGGAGTACAGTGGCACAATCTCTGCTCACTGCAACCTCTGCCTCCTGGGTTCAAGCTATTCTCCTGCCTCATCCTCCCAAGTAGCTGGGACTACAGGGCATCACCATGCCCGGATAATTTTTGTATTTTTAATAGAGATGGGGTTTTGCCATGTTGGCCAGGCTGGTCTCAAACTCCTAGCATCAAGTGATCTACCTGCCTTGGCTTCCCAAAGTGCTGGAATTACAGGTGAGAGCCACTGCACAAAGCCAGAAAAAGTAAAAGTTTATAAAATATCACTGTGGTATGCTGAAAAATGGTTCTCCAAAAATGTTCATGTCTTAGTTCCCAGATTTTATGAATATATGACCTTATATGGCTGTAGATATGGCTAAATTAAGATGCTGACTGGCTTATGTCTGGATCATGAGATGGGGAAATTATCCTGGAATATTCATGTGATGCCAATGTAATCACAGATGTCCTTATAAGAGAGAGGCAAGAGAGTTAGAGTCAGAGAAGGTGATGTGATAGCAGAATTAGAGGAAAGAAGGGGAATGAAAGGGAAGGAAGAAGGGGAAGAGAGAGAGATTGATTTGAATCTATTGTGCTGTGGTTTTGAAGGTAAAGGAAGGGACAATGAGCCAAGTACAGGTAGTTCGTAGAATTTGGAAGAGACCAGGAAACAGTCTCCTTAGAGCCTCCAGAAGGAATGCAGTCCAACTGATAGCTTGATTTTAGGACTTCTTTCATTTACAAATTAATTAAGTTTAAAAATTGACAAAGATTGTATATATTTATTGTGTACATGTTGTTTTGAAATATGTATACATTGAGAAATGTCTACAGTGAGATCCAGAACAGCTAATACATTGGTGTTGTTTTAAGTTGCTAAATTTGTGGTAATTTGTTATAGCTGCAATAACTAATGAGGCTATTTTTAAACATTATCAATTGTGGGCACTGCAATTATAGCTGAGAATAATTTCAGCCATTCATTGTGGCTCTTCTGTAATCTTTCAGACTGAATATTTTAGAGGTACCTCTAATACTGGCACCTTTAGAAGGTGCCTCACAAATGTGTTTACCAATCACATCTCCCTTTTCCATGGGTCACCCCTAAACCACACCCATCAACTAGGGTCTCCACATGGTCCACAGCAACATCTATTCTTCTTACAAAGAACACATTCTCAAGGTTCACCAAAATAAAGGAGTCAACCTCATTATGTATTTTCAAAATGCAACAAAATTTTTAACTCCTGAGGAATGGTTAATGATATATTAATTTATCTGTAACCTGTTCAACAATTCTGTTGGCACCATTAAAAAGGTGAAGGTGTTTATAGAATGGTGATTAAAAGTCAAAATTCTGGAATCAGAATTCATTTCTGAGTCCAGATTCTGCCTCTGCTGCTTAACAGCCTTATTTCTCTACAGCTTAGTTTCCTCATCGGTAAAATGTCAATACTATTATTACCAACATCACAGGATTTTAGGAAGGAATATGTGAAATAATCCATATAAAATTTCTTAGCACAGTTTCTGTCACATGTCAATTCCATACATGATAAATGATTCCACTAATGAGGATTACATTTTCATTTCTGACAGTTTTGGAAATGATTACTCCATCAGACATCACTGTGTTTGATATGCTAACACCAACCACAGGCTTGGAATGTGAGGTATGACTGAACAATAACTTCTAGTTCTTTGTCATTTCCATATATCATTCTCTTAAATTTCTGTGTCAATATCCAAATGCTACTAAAGTTTTTTTGGTATGTTCTCTAGTCTATCCTTGCTAAAAGATGATAAGAAATATGCATTTTATTGGAACAATTGTATTTTCTTAACTCTTTCGGATATTTCTTATTAATTAGCTTCTAGTCACACTAAAAAAAACAAAATCGAAAAAAGATCTTAAGTGTGATTTCTTAATAAAGAGTTATCTAGTCTGGATTTCTCTGTGAATCAGGCATTCATAAGCTATTAAGCATCTACTCAATGTCAGTCACTGTGCAAGATGTTAAACATACACTGGTAAGCGAAAAAGGTAAAGGCTGTTGGCCTCTAGAGCTAGCAGTTTTCTCTGCTGAGACTTGGGCAGAGATCTTCTTATTTCAAATATACCATTTGCTCTGATAAACGAGTTATTTATTCAACCAATATTTATTCAGTGCCATTTCTGGCCAGGCATTATTCACTTATTCAGATCCTATGGAAAAAAATATAAAAGTAAGCAAACATTTCTGCTTCTCCAGAGTTTATGTTCTATTGAAGTTTCTGAGATAGCCAATAAGAAAAATAAATGAAGTTATATAAAATGACAGAAGGTGCTGGTCAGGAGAAAAATAATACTATTTTTAATAAAATGGCCAGGAAATCTTCACTGGTAAGGTGACTTCTAAGGAAAAGGTCTGTAAATGTTGAGAAAGTGAACAATGTAGAGGACTGGGGCAACAATGTTCCAGGCAGAGGGACCAGCAAGTGTAAGGGCCTTGAGGCAAGAATGTACCTCACATGTTAAAAGAATGACAAGGAGACCAGTAAGTAAGAAAGGAATAAAATAGTAGACAATAAAGTAGATTATGTTAGACCTTGTATTGTAAAGACTGTGGCTTTTGTTCTAAATGACATGGGAAGATGCTGTATATTTTTGAGTCAAGGAATTATACTATCTGAGTAGTTTCAAGATCATTTTGGCTGCTGTATTGTGGATTAGGTATAAGGAGACAATAGAACTGGTTAGGAGGCTATTGCAGGAATTTAGGCCGGAGATGATGATGGCCTGGCTCAGGTGATAGCAGTGAAGATGGAGAAAAGTGCCTGCATCCTGGATATATTTTGAAGGTAGAGGCCACAGAACTTACTGAAAGATTATATGTGAAGTATGAGTAAAAGGAAAGCAACAAAGATTCTAAGACTTTTGCCTTGAGCAACTAACGGGTTGATGTCAACCAGGATGGAGAAATCATGAGGAGTGAATATCTGGGGTGGGTCTAATCACTAGTTCAGTTTTACCATATGAAGCTTGAGATTCCTCACAGATAGCAAAAAGCTGTGGACCTACAGATTTGGTAGACATATATGGAGCATATATAGGCCATGCTGAGAAAAAGTTTGGGGAATTCTCAGTGGATAAATGGTATGAGACTGACTGAGATTATTAAGGGAGCAAGTGCAGATAGAGAAGTGAAAAGGGTCACTACAACTTTCATAGGCTGAGAGAAGATGACAGACATGTAAATAATGTTAACCAGAGAAATAGAAGAAAATATAGGAGGCTGCAGGTGATCTGAAATCCAAGGAAAAAAATTATAAAGTAATATTTTGAGTAATAACCTATACTGAATATATTAATAGGTCTGAGATGAGACCTGAGAATTGATCATTGGATTTAACAATGTGAGTTGTTCATGATCTTGTTAAAAAGAGTTTCAATAGAGTGGTAGGTTTAAAATCCTTTAGATGGTTTAGATGTCTGTGAGGGCCATAGTTCTCTTCCAATTGCTTTTATTTTTCTTGCTAAATGAAAAGTAAGGTCAATACCTGAGAACTGGTACAACTTTTACACAGAAAATTTTGGAAAATTGGACTCTTAAATTTTGAAGTCCTCACTTAAGAGTCTTACTATTTAAAAAATTACTAATTTGTCTTAACCTTATTTTAAAATCATGTATTATATTGGAATGATAGAAACTGATCCAAAAGATTTAAGGAAAAGCAAATGAAAGAAGATATTTTATTGGTATATGGTATGTAACAGTTGCTAAATAGTTGTTAACATTTATTCCAAAATCCCCAGACATGCAGTAGAGAGTAACGGTCAAGAGGACAGATTCCTGAGTAACAATGCCTGGACTTAGATGCTGACTCTACTACTTTCTAGCTGTGGAACCTTGGACAAATTACTTTAACTCCTATCCTGTTTACTCATCTATAAAATAAATATAAAATAATAGTATCTACCTCAGAGGGTTATGAGAATGAAATGGGTTAATTAGAATAATGTCTAGTTTAGCATTGCTATAATTGTTACCATAATTTAAATGGAATATGATTTATAAACTTTGAAAAATCTACCACTTATTTATTATTTTTTTACCTAGACATTTTGAGTTACATGTAAAAATTAATTTATAATTATATACTCTAGGTACTGTCAAACTGATGTTATTTATTAACTTTTAATAAAAGTTTAGGTAGTATTAAGTTTAGATAATATTTAGTTAGTATTAATAAAAGTTTAGATAGTATTTAGATAGCATTAAGTTGTAATTTTTAAGTTGACATTAATGGAAGTTATATTCATATACTGGCTTTACACAACATAATGTGCAAGGTCAGCTGTCATTGTATAAATTTGCTTGCAAAAAACTAATCTAGGGAATTTAGGAAAACATTGTTTTCTTCAGATGTTTGAATATATGGGCAATCTAATAGCAATCAGTATTAAGGTAAAGGTTAAATTAAATACATCAACAAAAATTGTAGTGAAATTTTAGTTCTTTATCTTTCAAAAGATTTTGTATTTAATAAATGTACACCATGGGCAACATGAACGTGAAATTTTAAAATCAGTTAAAAACATTAGTTGAGAATGGAAAAAAAACCCACTAATTTTTTTTTCATTAACAGCCTCAGCAATTTGATCCTGTTTATAATTGTAGCCAATACATATGCCTTAATATGGAATGGCAGTTATACAACTGGTCTCTTAATTGCCCAAAGGACGTGGAAATGCCTGACTGTGGTTTCCGAGGAAGGCCAGTTCAAGTGAACAGTGATATCTGCTGCCCTGAGTGGGAATGTCCTTGTAAGTCTGCATTTGCTAAATCATGATCTTTTTGTTTGTTTGATCTGGAGAGATTGTTACTTTTTTAACCTTTCACCTCATCAATCCAAAATTGAGTTTTCTCGAAATTTTTTGATTTTGTATACACTGTGCTTTTGGTTCACAGTATATGACTTTTAGAGTTGCTTCCTGTCAAACATAATAAAGCTAATTTAACAGATTTTTTTTGAAAAGCAGTTATTACTAAAAATAGAAATAGTTAATAGACTAAATCCACTTTCCACCATTTTTTTAGGTCGGTGTTCCATGTTGTCGGAACTGAGCATTATTACATTTGATGGAAATAATGCAGCATTATATAGCATGGCTTCTTATATCTTACTAAGAATTCCTGGTGAAATTATAATTGCTCATATAGAAAAATGTTCCATGAATCAGGTGGGTCATAATTCATTTTTGCAGTCACTTTGTCATAAATCTATAGCTGATGTCTATTGCAACATCAGGGATTCTCATAGGAGGAAGGAGCTCAAGAATTCACTGAGATTGGTCTTATGATAATGTTTCAGAAACATTTCTGAAAATCTTTCATATGAATCTATTTACAGGCATATAATATTAATTCAAATAATGTTTTAAAAAGTGAAATAATGCACTTAAAATTATTTCTTTATTTTTTTCCAGAATGGAAACTCATTAAAAAAGCTAGTGAGTATTTGTAAAATGTTTAGTACATTCATTTTGTTTATCACTACAATTATGTTTAACTCCAAGAAATTTTATTTTTTTTTTCAAATTAAGGCTTCCTCTGGAAGAATTTCTGGTCTTTGTTTTAAAAAGTTAAATATGACAACATCTATACATAAAATAATTGTCAATCGGATAGCAAGAAAGGTAAGAAAACAAAGTTGAATTTTTTCTCATTTTTTTCCAATAAGAGGAAAAATTAAGTATTATCAGTGGAATTTGATTGTTATTATATATAATAATAATTTCATAGACAATATAAAAATGTGTTTCTCAATATTATATTTCTCTCTCAATAATCTTCCAGTTATTGCAAATATTTTCTCCTGTGAGGTTAACTGCATGGACCATGTTAAATACGCTAGTGATCTCTGATTTAATGTGATTAGCCAGTCTTCTTTGTGTCAGAGTTAATATCATGTTTCAAATCAGACAGAGTGGAAATGATATGAAGGAGAGGGATGATAATGTTGAAAATTTTAGTAGCCAAGAACACCAGAATAAAGACCATTAAAAAAGAACAGATGGAAGGAGTGGATTTGAAGTGTTGACACCACTAATTTTTTGGTGAATAAATGATAGCTAAAATAAGAAACATATGAAAAAAATATTTAACTTTTTGAAATAAATTAAGGAAGAACAATACATTATAAAAAAGTTTGAAAGGAGCCATTTGGTTTTGCAGGAAAACCTCTTATCTCAAGGACTATATGTTTGCCAAACAGGAGTGTGTTATGAACTGAGTACTTCACTCAGTTCTAAGTTGTTCTCTCTAAAGTATATATATTTATAAAAAATGTGATGTGTAAAGATTTTTCTTAAAATGACTGAGGTACTATGTGCTTTCTGGAAATAATTCCACCTGTTAGCATAGGTCCTTAGATTCTAGACTGAAAATAATATATTAAAATGAGCCAAAAAATGTCAGAAGATATTTAAAAGATTTAATTAAGTAAAACAAAATATATCAGTGAGGTACTTAATTTGAATGATAGCATATGCATAGACCTTTGAGTTTGATGAGGTTGATATTCTTACAGCAAGTGGGTGGGAAATAAACACAAAGCTGATCAATGTCATTGTTTGGAGCATTTGGGTGGAAAGACTTATTTTTTGGCCCCGGATGAACTCATCACTGGTCCTTCACTGGTCAGGCACTGTATTCAGCTAATGACAAATTATTTTTGAAAATCACTTAGTGAGAGTTTAACATGATAAACAACATAGATCCTGATCTCAAGTACCTTATACTTGTGCATAATTTGCATAATGTAATTATCTGCTGATTACAAAGCAATAAGAGGTGCAGTGATAGAATTATGACCAAGATATCATAGAAATAAAAAGAAGAATAATTTAATGTTTTATACTTTATAGGCAGGTCAAACAGGTCTTTATTGGAGGAGGTCACAAATCTTAAAGAATAGAAAGAGGGAAGGGAAAGAAAGTATGTTTCAGTTCAAGGACAGCAATGTGAACAAAATATAAAGATGAGACATTGAATGGTTGGTGAGGCATAACTTCAAGAAATTTGCTGCTAGTTATAGCTCATGTTTATGTCACTGCCATTATTTAAAGCACTGTTTTTCAAAGTGTAATTCTTGGACTGCCTATATTAGTATTATCAAATACCTGTATAGACTGTATATATATATATATATATATATATATATATATATATTATATATATATAGTACATGCTAAAAATACAGTGTATAATCCAATGCAAACCTAGAAAGTAGAATCACTGGGAATATTGATCTTTAATGAGCCTAACAGATTATTGTTATGAGCATTGTAGTTAAGTAAACGATTCAGAAGATCAAAGAAAGAATCCAGATTAAGGAAAACATCTGGAAAATAACATTATCTTAAATTCATATTAGAAGGATGGTGTTATCAATATAAACATAGATTGAAGGAAACAGACATAAAAGTGTACGTAACATGGAAGAAAGTTAAATTTTGAGGAAAATGAAAAGCAATGAGGTTAGAACAAATATTGACTAGAGCAAGGCACAGCAAAGGAATAATAAAAGAGTTTAAAGGCTCTGAGAAGCTGTGGCAGCAGTAAGAAATACATTTAAAAAAACATTAAAAATAGTTTACATTAAATAAGAATAAATGGAATAATCTCTATTCTCCTAATTTGTACATTTAAGTAAGCATTTGTCAACAGGTATATTTATGTTATTCTAGGTGGAAGTGGATTCCATTGTTGTGCCTTTGCCCTTTTCAAATCAGGAACTGTCCATAGAGGATTCTGGTTCAATGTATGTAATTACTACTCCAGCTGGACTAATCATAAAGTGGTCTCATCTTACAGGAATCATAGACATTCATTTTAGCTCCCAATTTAACTTGTCATCCTACACAGAAGGACTGTGCGGTGAGTGCTGCCCTTCAAATCTCGATTTTGTCTTATTTTTTTTTCCATACACACTATAGGCCCTGTTGCCCCATTTTTGGACATTTTGGACCCTGTTGCCCAATTTTTCATATTTGAGATAATAATATTAACTTTCAGTTCCTATGTAAACACTGAAGGAAGCAATGAATTTTCTATAAATGTGCTAAGATACAGGAAATAACACTTTAATTTGGGTATTTTATGAAAATATATGCTTAATGCTATTACTACAATGCTGTTTGTATTTCCACTAGCTCATCTTTATTAGGCATTAATGAAGCATCAGGCATTATTTTACATATTTTAACTCACTTAATTTTAAGATCTAGTAAGTAGATGCTAGTGTTATCTCAATTTATAAGTGATACAAATGAGGCATAGAAACTTGAAAGGCTTACATGTCTTTGTTTCCTCTTAATTTTTTTTAAAAGCTTGAAATCAGGGAAAACTTATTTAAGTTATTTTGAAAGCACACAGCGTACAGAATATTTGTCCTAGTTTTATTATGAAATGTAAAGCTTAGATGTACCTTTACATCTAGGTTTAATATTACAATATATTACACAGGTATATAAAGAGTTTTAAGTCAAAGGAAACAAATTAGAAATATTTGTAGGTACATAATGAAATAAAAAGAATACTGGCTCTGGTGTCTGCTAGAAAGTTGAACACAAGTTATTCTTTTTACAGCTGTGTGCTCTTAAGAGAACCTCAGTTTCCTCATCTTTAAAAGGGGACAGTAATATCTACTTTCAAGATTGTTTGAATGACATGTTAAAGTTAATATAAACACAACACATAAATACATACAGTCAATAAATGCTGATTTAGTACAAATGTATCTATTTTTAATCTCAGTAAATATTAACTGAGTAAAAGCTTATGGATCACCTTCTGCTTCCATAGGTAAAAATTTATGGATCACATTATGCTTAATGCTAATAACTCAGAAATGAATAAGTCCTTGCCCTCAACAAATTACATAAAATATCCCAATTTCCTGTTTAAAAATGTAAAGATTTATTGGACATTTTTGCTTAAGTGGTTTTTATAGTTTCTCACTTGTTTAGAGTATGCTAAACATAGCATAAATTTCTATGGTGACTTAAGATTATTATTTGGAAATAGCCATTATTGAGTACATATACTACATTCAAACTTATTATTAAGTAATTACTGAGACTGGAAATGCATGTTTTCACCTAAAACTTACCATTTTTGAAGGATATTATTTCAGTTTGATTTTTATGGTTTTTTATCTTTCTTTACTATTACTCTTGCTTTATGAGACAGCCACTCTGCTAGCTGGATTCTTAAATAAACACTGCAGAGAGAGGGCTAGGATCACATTTTTGCTAACCAGAGTTCATGCCCTAAATTCCTATATCTCTGCAATGAGAGAAATATGCTTCATTAAAGGGAAGTCTGGGTGCTGTCAGGACCACTAGGCTAGGTGTTAGCTGAAGAACTTATAGTGAGTAAGACTGTTATCCAGAGGCTGAGCACTGAGAGGCCTATATTGACATCTCTTTCTGCACAGCACTATGAAGTCTGGAGTGATGACTGAAGTTGCAGTGAAAACATATATTTACTAGCTATTACCTTTCTCCAGGAAAGTTTAGACTTAAAAAATAGTAGCTATTTTACAATGTAGTGCACTTGAGTTTTTTTTTTTTAATGTTCAATTGCACGTAGTACCCTGTGTATTTACAAAAGCGAGACATTGCAACCTTTGTTAATCCTGATATATCTCTTTGGGGATTAAAATTTGATGTTTGAAGAAAATTTGTATTCATATAGTTTATAGACCAGGGTCTTGGGAATTAAGAAAAATTATGTCTTAAAGTAGGGTGGGATTCGGGTAAGGTATGATTATAGATCTGGTATCATTACTTTCCTTGGCTCTGCCTGCATTTAATGATAAGTAAGCTCTTCTTCAGTTTATATTTTCTCAAGGAAGATAGAGGCTGCAGCAGGTCAAACCATTATAGCCATCAACAGGTCATGTCATCCCAAGGAAGGGAAATTGTCTGTGTCCTCGATTTCCCAGGTCAAGTCCTGAGCTTGACAATAGTTGTCCCAATGTTGAATGAATCGATGTGCCTAGGTGACTGCTACAAGCTTGCTGGTTTATGCCTGGATTATGTGGAACAGTTGCTAATGCAAGGGAGTGAAGATTACCTTTATGCCAATGAGAGCCCTCACCTGGAATGATGTCGTGCACTAGGTGATGGAGCACTGATAGTTCCTGAAATAAAAATATTTAATATTTTCAGGCAGAGTTTTCATGGGGAAGCGGAAGCCTTGGAGCCAATCACCAAATGTCCATTCTTGTAGAAAGTACCTTGTCAGGCTCAAAAACTAGTTACTAGGTTAGAATATGGTAGTAGCAATGAAAGAATATAGGATCAGAATCAATATCTTCTTTCTTAATCTTCGCTGATCTTTTCTTATATCTTGACTTCTAGGCCTTTGATTTATTTCTTATTGAGTTAAGGCAGTTCTGCACTATTTTATCAAAAAATCAGAACATGATTTAAAAAGTTCTATCAATGTAAAAGTTCAAGGATGCATAAACTTGGCATCTCATTCAGTAAATCATTCATTCTTTTAAAATCAATTATTTAGCTGATTTTGTTGTGCTCTCTGCACTGGTTTAAGTGAAGTTTTTTCCTTCTGTCACATATTCTTTCAAGGAATTTGCAATGAAGATCCAGATGATGATCTAAGGATGCAAAACGGCACAATTATTACAAATATGGAAGACATAGGATTATTTATTGAGAGCTGGGAAATTGAGAAATCATTTGAAGTAACAATGAGAAGACCTGTTAGGAATTGTACTGAGCATGATTGCAGCCACTGCACTGAGTTATTAAATAGAAGAATTTTCATTCCATGTCATGATAAAGTAAGTTGGAAGCAACCATAAATTATACTTTCATGTTATATATCTTGAGAGTAAAGGCCAATACATTACTGTTCTTGCTATGATGTTCTTGTACTAAGAACAAAACCCCCAAGCTTCTGTCAGTATGGTTCGGAATTCAGAATCATTTGTTGTTTACAGGCTTACAAACACAAGAAGGATAATTTTATTTCTTTTCTTTATGTTTTGTTAGAATTATATCTACAGCTTTCAAAAAGAATGAAAGTTTGTCCTATGGAAAAATGTCTCTAGGAGACAGAGATCAATGACATTTGATAACAGTATCAAAACCAAGATAGTGAGGCTTTAATCAGTTCCTTATTATCCTGGCCTCTTAGGCATATACTTGAAATAGAATCTGTCACTTACTCAATTTACTTCATCTTTATTAGTCTCCAACTTTCTGAGTTTAAGTGATAGATAGGAATTTTAAATAATCTGTATTGTTAAAAAAAAGATCCATTACTAAAGACAATGGACAAATACACTATTTCATGTATCATTTAACTAAAATTTAGTGATCATCTAGCACATAAAATCACTGTTAGATTCCTTTGATAGAAAATGAATAGGACGCTTTTCTTGCCCTCAAGGAGCCTAGTAGGAAGGCAAGTCTGTGAGCAAACACATTAAAATATACATTATGGAGGTACATAGGAGCACAGGTTTGGGGAAGGCTTCATGGAGTTTTAGATCTTTGAATTGTTTAGAAGTATGAGTTTGCCAGGAAAGAAGAGGGAGAGATGGAGTTCCAGGCAGAGATATCAATGCAATGGTCCTTTATTATCTGTGGGAGGTTGGTTCCACAACCCCCACAGATACCAAAATCCCTGGACACCCAAGTCCCTTTATAAAATATAGTATAGTATTTGCATATAACCTACACAATTTTCCCATATATGTTAAGTAATCTCTAGATTACTTATAATACCTAATATAATATAAATGCTATGTGCATAGTTTTTATACTGTATTGGTTTTTACATCTTTATAATTTTAATTCTTGTATTACTTTTTATTTCTTTTTCTGAATATTTTTGAGCGCTTGTTTGGAGGTTCTAGCAGGGGAGTGCAGCTGCTTGTATACCCTTGGCCGAAGACCGGTCCTCTATCAGGAATAGTCATCGCCTTCAACTGAATGCACAACTTTGGGAGGGATGTACTTGGAGTGGTGAGGGAGTAATGGGACACTTGCCTAGCCAGCCAGATCATCTGAATCAATCCTGGCAGTCAATAGGGTGACATGTTGCAGCCAGATCGCTCTCACATTGGTTTTTCTGAATAATTTTCATCCATGGTTGATTGAATATATGGATGTGGAACCCCTGGGTAAAGAGGGCTGACTGTATATGCAAGAGAAAATTTGGTTTAAAGGCCATGAAAGGAAAATATTGAAAGAGTTTGGTGCGATATCTATGAAGAGAAGAGTCTGGGAAGGGAAGCAAGGGAATTGTCAAGTCAGGAAGGAGCTCACTGTGAATAACCTTTGATGCTGCCCTATGCATTCCCTGAGGGAAAACACAAAAAGTATGAAGTCATGGGATGAAAATGGCATATCTTTATGGAGTTTCAGTTTTACTTGGAGATTTGGATGAAAATAAGTTTTAAATGTTCACATTTTTAAAATGCATACACGTAAACATGAAGAAATAGCAAATACTTTAAAACTCATTTCAGTGCCACTTTAGTCTTTTTTTTTTAAAGCATCATGATTTTTTAAAATTGCATTTTTAACTGGGAACTTGAAAGGTTGATTATATCAGGAAACTTTCAGCTTGACTATTCAATGCATAATGAAGCAACATACGATACCATTTAGTCTGTGATAGCTTCTACTTTTCCTTTAAAATCCTCCAGTATGTAACAATTAGCTGGGTATGATGGCACACGTCTATTATCCTGGCTATTTGGGAGACTGGGGTTGGAGAATCCCTTGAATCTGGGAGGTGAAGGCTACAGTGAGCTGAGATCATGTCATTGCACTCCAGACTGGGCAACAAGAGCAAAACTCCATCTCAAAAACAAAACAAAACAAAATCCTCCAGTAAATTTGACAGCAAAAAAATTTAAAATCCAAATATACATGAGGAATTGGACACTAGCATACATGGATAATCTAACAATTATAATAGATACCTTAATGCTTACTTAAAGAGTGGGTTTTGTTTATTGTAGAAATATAAAATGAGCACTAAGTTATGTTGTGTTTTATGCTGGAAAATCAAAATCAACAACTACAAAACTATTCCTAAGGTAAAATCTAAAAACCAATCATGTAGAATTTAAGGACTATTACTAGAATATATTGCTTGATTGTTTATTTTATAAATAATAAGTAATCTTGGCTGAAAACTTCAGAACTAGTTTTAGAATCATTTGGAAGGTCAGGCTTGTCCATCAAGATCCTCATAAATCCAACACTCTCTTCACAAGGAACATCTTGCTTTTATATTTTCTTAGGCTGTTCAAAGATGATGGGATAAGTTTTTACAATTTTTTTAAGTGTTATAGTTTGAATATCTTTTGCAACAAAAGAAAGTTAATTTGCCATTTTATCTGCTACAGAGATATAAATTAGTGTAACTAAAGAAGGTATTGGCTATATACATATATAGTCAATATAATTTTATATATATATAAAATTAAAAAAAATTTTTTTTGAGGAGTCTTGCTCTGTTGTCCAGGCTGGAGTGCAGTGGCGTGATCTCGGCTCACTGCAGCCTCCACCTCTCTGATTCAAGTGACTCTTCTGCCTCAGCCTCTTCAGTAACTAGGATTACAGGCATATGCCACCAAGCCTGGATAATTTTTTGAATTTTTAGTAGAGATGGGGTTTCACCACATTGGCCGAGCTGGTCTCAAATTCCTGACCTTAAGCGATCCACCTGCCTCGACCTCCCAAAGTGTTGGTATTACACATATGAACTGCCACACCCAGCCATGGCTATAATATTTTTATAGTCAGAGTTGAAAATGTAATTTTTCATCATGGAAAGAAAAGATAAATAAAACCTGAATAATGTAAATGAATTATTTTAACTGTAATGGTAAAGAAGAGCTTACAAACTTGGCTTATTTAGCAGATTTTCTTTCAAGTGTGACCAAGTTAAAATATTATAAAAGAAGTTTGAGAATAAGATAAAAATAATTGACTGTAGGAACTACTAGCACTTTCAGACTCTCAGGTACTCAAAGCCTCTAGATATGTTTCCTTGAGAAACTAAAAGAGACTCTTACAAAGCTTATGAGGATTCTACACACAGTAGCCTGTGTCTTCAGACAACATCTTTAACTGCATTCTGGTCATCATGATTCAGTGATAACTCTGGCACAGTGCATACAATAGTGGAAAATGCATTTTCTTGTTACTCACATAGTTCTTGGATATTGCAAAACTGAGGTAGAGAAGACATAGTATTGCCATCATGCTGAACTTGATATTTGGCATCATATCTCAATTCACTGCAGATTTCTTAAGTGAATATTTAGGGATCGAATGCAATACCAAAGTATCCATTAATTCATGAGATAGGCAGGGTGTATTTCTTTTCTTTTTCTCTCAAAGTCTCAAGCGTTAAGACATTATTTTTATTTAAAATACACAGACTATTAAGCACTAGAATGTAAAACTTGCATGACTTCAAAAAAGATACTTCAAAGAAATTTTGAGTTTATAGAGACTTCTTTGGGCTGAACTCTAATCAAACTTGAGATAAAGTTTCCACTTCTCTACCTTCTGCTTCTAAGAGTTACTTTCATTAAAGTCCTATTGCAAGAAGAAAAAAAGAAAGCTAAGAACTAAAAAAATGGGAGTATCATTACAATTTGCTCAATAGATTTGTATGAAGGCCTGAAGCAGATGGGCTAGACAGGTATAACAAGGTAGCTAATTAAAAGGTCTTTGAGTAGTTTTTATTTGCTTATTGTAACCTTTTATTACGGTAATATTTACACATTCACAGAAGTGGTGGGAACAATATAAGAACCTTTAGGTGTCCGTCACCCAGATTTAAAAAATCATTTAAAAATTTGCCTCTCTTTTTTTCTGCCTATCTTCCTCACTTCTGTCCACACCCCGCCCCTGTTGAATTATTTTAAAGCAAATCTACTTTGGGAAAATGATGGTGGACTCTGCTGGTCAGGGAGAAGCAAGTGAGGATAGCTGCATGTTCAAAAAGGAAAGATGGCATTTGGGAGACATTTGGGACATGGAATGGGGAGGATTTAAGGACCAATTAGATGTTAGTGCTAAGGGAGGGTGAGCATTTATAGATGACTTCAACTTTCTAGCTTACACAGAGTAACATGTCCAGATAAAGAAATTCTTCATGCCTTGTTGAGTCTCAATCTGTGCCATCCAAGCTATCACCAAGTCTTATGGGGTCCACTCCCAAAATATTTCAATATCCATGCATTTCTTCCCACCACCATTTGAATCTAGACAACTATCATCTCTTGCCTGGTCCAGTGACAAAGACCTATAATTCCATTTTTCTACCACTGACTTTCATCCTCATTTGCAAATCTCTACAAAGCAGGCAGAATGATCTCTTAAAATTATTAACAGGATTGTGTGATTTCTCTACCTAAAATTCTTCAATGTCTTTCACTTAGAGTACATTCCGAAGTTCTTACCAGTGCTGACAATGTCTTCTGTGATGTGGCCCATGTACTTCTCCAGCCACATCTTGTGCTAAGCTCTTCTTGTTTGCTAAACTCCAACCATTTTTGCCTCCTCTCAGCTCTCTTAATATTCAAAGAATTTTTTTCTGCCAAAAGGCTATTCTTCTTGCTGTTTCCCCTGCTGGAATACTTGTTTCTTTGAATCCTTTTTAGCATGGTGGCTTCTCTTCACCTTATTCAAAGGCTTTGTTTTTGTCATTGTTGAGATCCATAAGCAAAAAACAGGTCTGTTTTATTTACCTTTATTCTTATGCATAGCACAGTGCCTGATATGTAGTTAGGTACTCAATAAATGATAAAAATGTGTATCAATTAATAAGTAAGTAGAGAATACAGAAGAATCAGCTTTTGTGGGCTAAGTAGAGAAGGGATACAATTTTTTATTTTGGGCAGATGAAGTTGTGTGCATCGTCAAAGTAGAAACATCCAGCAGAAACTCTGGAGCATAATTTGGGAGTTCAGAGGAGATGAGTTGAGGCCAGAGATCAGGTTTGAAGAGCTATTAGTATATGGATTTTTAAAAATAATGATAATTTATGATGTGCCAGGGTTTTTTTCTGTACATTTTCCATATAATAGCTTACTTAATTTTCACATTAATATTAGGTAGTAGTTGTTGTTAATATTAATTCTATTTCACACATGAA
Source organism: Sapajus apella (assembly GCF_009761245.1). Classification (NCBI taxonomy): domain Eukaryota; kingdom Metazoa; phylum Chordata; class Mammalia; order Primates; family Cebidae; genus Sapajus; species Sapajus apella. The sequence continues at coordinate 39,335,763 of NW_022436942.1, forward strand.
GAAACCAAGACAAAAGTTTAAATTTCTCAAATGGTGATAGAAACCATGGGAACAGATGAGCTTGGGGAGAGCATTTTCAGTGAGAGAACATTACCATTGAGGATAGGCTGTAGTAAAACAGAATGAGAGGCAAGTAGAAGAGACAGTGATCAAATAGATGGAAAGGCAACGGAGTGTGGTACCTTTGAAGTTAAAGGAGACAACACTTTAAGCAAGTGGACATCCTAATGGCAATATAGGCTTCTGAGGTCAGGGAGGATTTAGAATATCAGTTTCATTGCATTTGATTAATGACCAAAGCAAGTATTCTGTGCAAAGTAAGGTGGTTGGAAACTGAGAAGATTTCACAAAGAACACTAAAAAGAAAGTTGAATCTTAGGGGTTTTCTGCATCTTTAAAAACATGAATTTTATTTTTATATTGACAGATAAAAATGTATGTGTTTACTGTGTACAACGTGATGTTTTGAAGTATATATACGTTGTGGAATGATGAAATCTAGCTAATTAACAAATGCATTACCTCATGTAATTATCACTTGTGTGGTGATAACACTTTATATCTACTCTCAGCATTTTTCGATAGTACATTATTAATTATGGTCACCATGTTGTACAATAGATCTCTTGGACTTCTGCCCATCTAACTGAAATTTATGTGCCCTTTCACATCTTCCCAACCACTTCAGCCCCTAGTAACCATAATTCCTTGGTTGATTCTATAAGATCAACTTTTTTAGTTTTCACATTTGAGTGAGTTCATGTGGTATTTGTCTTCCTGTGCCTTACTTATTTCACTTAACATCATGTTATTTGGTTTAACTCATGTTGTCACAAATGACAGGGTTTCTTTCTTTTTAAAGGATAAATAATATTCCACTGTATATATTTACCAAATTTTCTCTCTTCATTCATCCATTGTCAGATCTGTAAGTTGATTTTATATTTTGGCTATTGCAAATAATGCTACAGTAAACATGGATGTGCGGACATCTCCGTGACATACTGATTTCATTTTCTTGGATATGTACCTAGCAGTAGGGTAGCTTGATTATATGATAGTACTATCTTTAATTTTTTGAGAAACCTCCATATTGTTTTCCACAATGGCTGTACTAATTTACATTCCCACCAACAGTGTGCAGGGGTTACCTTTTTTCTACATCGTCTTCAAATATTTTTTGTGTGTGTGCTTTTGGTAATGGCCATTCTAAACAACTGTGAGGTAATATCTCATTGTTGTTTTAAGTTGTATTTTTCTGATGATGAATGATAATAAACTTGCTGGACATTTGCACATTTTCTTTGAGAAAGATCTATGCAGGTCCTTTGATCATTTTTAAATTGGGTTATTGGTTTTCTTGTTAAGTTGTTTGAATTCCTTATGTATTTTGGATATTAACCCTTTATTAGATGTGTAGTTTGCAAATATTTTCTCCCATTCTGTAGGTCATCTCTTTATTGTGTTGACTGTTTGCTTTGCTGTGCAGAAACTTTTAGTTTGATGCAATCCCATGTGTCTATTTTTTCTTTTGTGGTCTGTACTTTGGGGTTCATATGAAGAAAATTATCCCTCAGACCTGTGTCCTAGAGCTTTTCCTCTGTTTTCTTCTAGTGGTTTTGTAGTTTTAGGTCTTACAGTTAAGTCATGTCTCTTTTGAGTGGATTTTTTGGATATTATGTGAGTTAAGGATCTAATGCTATTCAACTGGAGGTGAATATCCAGTTTTCCCAGCATTATTTATTGGAGAGACTTTTCTTTCCCCATTGTGTGCTCTTGGCACCTTTGTCAAAAATCAGTTGGCTGGCTGTAAATATGTGGATGTATTTCTGGGTCTCTGTTATGTCCCATTAGTCTATATGTCTGTTTTCATGCCATTGGTTTTTATAGATACAGACCCTGAGAAAAGAAGATGGGCTATGAAAAATGCTAAGTATTTTGATTGGCTACCTTGGCCTGTATCAGAATTTGGCATCTAAATTTAGATACTTAACATGTACCTGCTGAATAATGAGTTGAGAGAAAAATGGAATATTGTAGTAAGCTACATTATTTATATTTTAGATGTCTCTACATCAAAAGGGAACATATTCTATAGGAAAAAAATGAGTCTCTAATTAAATTGAAGCGTGCCAAATTTTACAAATTATGTAACTAACATTAAATATTAATACAAGTTTTGAGAAGCATATAAACTTGATTTAATAAGCAGTGCTGTATACCATTATAGAATGCTTTGGGAGCTTCCAATTTAATCTATAATTGTTCAAACTCTTATTCAGTATATAGAAAAGTCAGTTGTAGCCCACAGTGGATATTAGAAATAAATTTTTGCTTGGGTCCACATACTCTATTTTCTTTTCCATTTTTATAAGAAAGATTTGTGTAGATTAGTGCAGATGGTATTATCTTACTTAAATGTGTTTAGAGTGATGTTTAATATCAAGAATTTTTGAAAATGTAAGGTCTTTGATGAAGTATAATGAATATTAACTTGCTACCCTTTGAGTTTCCAAATAGTCATAGTCTAGTTTAGGACTTTCAGAGAAATAAAAGTACATAACTAATTTCAAGGCAAAATGTTTCTCTAGGTTTCACCAAAAGACTTCTGTGAAAAGATGTGGATTAATTATACCTATTTTTGGAATTATGAATGTGATGCACTTTCTGCATATGTGGCTCTGTGCAACAAGTTTGATATCTGTATTCAGTGGCGAACACCTGATTACTGCTGTAAGTAACTGTTAACTGTATAATATTTTTCAATTATAAATACATTTCATGTTTGCAATCACTTCTTTCCTTCCTTTTTATTTTTTTATCACAAACTAATTTAGTAAGCAGAAAATGCAAAGAAGAAGCTAGTATATCTCAAATAAAGTTATATCATTCAATTTCAGAAATAAAACAGTCACACATGAAGCTCCCTGTGTGCCTTTTCCAACCCTTTCCTCTCTTTTTTCCCTGAGTGGTAATCACTATTCAGAAGGGGCATTGCTGATTCACTGGGAATGCGTGTCATTTCCAATTTCACTAGACACTGTCAAATTATTCTCCACTGAGATCGTACCAATTTATAATCCCACCAGCTGAGCATTCAGTTTTTAATAGTATGACTTTTTACAATCATTGACAATCCATAAGGATTTTCTAAAGCATCGTTTATAAACTGCTCAGCAATAGTAATTTCTTTTGACAGTGAAGGATCAAACCTAAACATATGACATTTTTATTTTTTATGATTTGGTTGAGTTATATACTGAAAATGTATTTCAGTTTTAATTCTGAGTAAACTGTTGTTATCCCTTCTCACTGCACAGAGCAATAATTTCATAATAGTTGATTGTATGTTTATTCCAACCAGACTTGGGCTGCCTGTTGGTCATATTTATTTGTTGTACATCTGATGAGTGTTTCCCACCATAACAGCTAATAACAGTAGACCCTTAGAGATGCTTAAAAATTGCAAAAATATGCAAAAAAAACCAAACACATTGATGCCTTTATTTCTGATTTATGGTTACAGAGTAAATGAAAAATGGAATTTGAAGAGACTAAAATTTACAAAATTTATTTTCTAAAAGAAATTTGACATTTTTTTCTGTTACTAGAAATTTAAATAGGTTGCTTTTACTATTAGCAAATTTTGTCCCCTATTCTTCAAAGCCCTGAGTTGTCCAGAAGGGAAGGAATATCAACCCTGTGTGCGATCTTGTGAAGCAAGAACATGCCTGAACCAATGGTTCTATGGACACTCTTCCTGTTTGAATTTAAGAGAAGACTGTGTGTGCAAAGATGGAACTATTCTTCACAGGCCACATTCAACCCAGTGCATTCCAGAGAAAGAGTGTGGTAAGACGCAGAGCACAAATGACTTCTTAGGGATCTGGCAAACAAACAAAAACAATTTTTGAGACATTGGAGAGATGTGCTAACAAAGATTTATCAAAGACAGCCTAAGTGTTAGAAAGGAAATGAATTTGTTTTTTTGATTTTAACATTATTTCAAAAGAAGTTAATTGTTATAAAAGTATCAGTGATAATGTGTTTTAATCTTTACCTCTGCCTGTAATAACTGGGAAAGAGCATGGCAAATCAAGAATTAAGAGTAGATAATGGACTGAACTCAAATTCAAGTTATTTCATGGATTAGTGGTTTACTTTTACTCCTGTGAGTCTCAGGTCATGCATCTGGAAAGTGAGGAAAATTATAGTGCTTATCTCATAAGGTTAGCGTGGGGTTACATAATTTAGTAAAAAGCATTTTGCATTTAACATGATGCCTTGGGAAAGTAAGCATGTAAGAAATGGCAGATTACATATTATTCTCTGAGTGTTATGATTTGGATGTGGTTTGTCCCCACCAAAACTCATGCTGAGGCTTGAACCCCTTGTGTGGCAGTGCTGGGAGGTGTGGCCTAGTGGGAGGTGTCTAGGTCATGGAGGCACTGCCCTCATCAATAGATTAATTCCTTTTCAAGGTTGTGAATGAGTTATTGCTTTTGTGAGACTGGATTAGTTCTAGCAGAAATGGAATCTTTCCCTCAAGTGCAGAATGTCATAAAGGGAGCTTCCTCCTCATGTCTGATTCCTCTACACATCTGTCCACCTCTCCCTTGACCTTCTACTATAGTACAAGGCAGGAGAAAAGCCCTCACCAGGAGCTAAGTAGATGCTGGTGCCATGCCCTTGAACTTCCCAGCCAGCAGAAGTGTGACTAATGAACCTCTTTTCTTTATAAATTACTCACTATCAGGTATTTTCTTAGAGCGACACAAAATGGACTAAGACACTGAGGGAACTTATTTGGTATTTCTAATTTTATTTTCAAACAATTTTATTTTGATCATTGTCTCCATGGTGGTGGCAGATGAAAAAGTGCAAAACTGAGACAATTGCAGCACAGGACTTGTGAGTCATAGGCTTCTTTATTATGGTCAAAAGAAAATGAATTGACGAATAATTAAAGAAAAAGGCAAGGAGAAGTGAAATGCATATATAGTTTTAGAAATAAGCTTGTGTTTGCCAGTATAGAAAGTATCTGTGGAAGACTCTGAGGATATATAGGTGTGCTTATATTTGTTCTTTAGAGATCTATGAGATTTAGTTTTATAGTAAATAGGATAAGAGCTCACTGCAAGCTGGGGATAAGGTTGATCATTTATGATTTGGGGGAATAAGATCATTAACATTTATCATTATTATTCCTTAAAAGTACTACTAGGTGGTCATATTTATCATCAAATAAAACTTTTACATAAAAATAATAGTCACTAAATAATATTTTTCTTGATTGTCTACTTTCTACTTTTAGATTTTAAAGCAGAATTATTTTGAATTTTCATATGATATAAATGTTATAGGAGATAGGGACTACCTTGTTTTCTAATCCCACTCATTTTTAACAGTTACTATTTTCAAATTAATTTAAATTTATATTATTGAATTTGATTGGGCTAAATAAATTATATTGACAGGACTTAAAATGTATCAAAAATAATAGATCATTTTATTTATAGAAGACATACAAATTTACAGGTGGTTGTAAAAGGAAAAAAATTCTTTTCTTTCTTTCCTTCTTTCTTTCTCTCTCTCTCTCTCTTTCTCTCTCGACAGGGTTTACTCTGTTGCACAGGCTTGAGTAAGTGGTCATAGCTCACTGAGACCTCAAATTCCCGGCCTCCAGTGATCCTCTGGCCTTAGCTTCCTGAGTAGTTGGTACTACAGGCATGCCTCTACGCTTGGCTAATTATTTTTTTTTTTGGTAGAGACAAGGTCTTTCTGTGTTGCCCGGGCTGGTCTCAAACTCCTGGCCTGAAACATTCCTCCCTCCTTAGCCTCCCAAAGTTCTGGGACTATAGGCATGAGCCACTGCACCCAGCTGGGAGAAAAAAATATTTTCTGTGGACTAAGTATAAACTTTCATTAAAGAAAAATGTAAGTTAGTGGATGATGAAAGAGAAACCTGAGAAAAACAATAGACTTGTGACACATCATCTATGTTGCTGGGTCATGTCACAGTCTGAAACCAAAACATGGTGGCATGATTTATTTTAGTGCCCAGGTTATGAGTGTTATAATACTGTTGATCTTTTTAAAGCATGCACTGATAGTGAAGACCAACCCCGCACTGCTGGGGAGATTTGGAATGGGTGCATTGATGAATGTGCTCTATACAAATGTTTGGAGAATGGAAGCATTATTTCTATAGAACCTGACTGTGATGAAGAGCCCACTCCAGTTTGTGAACGAGAAGCTGAAGTTGTCATGGGCATCATTGATAAATGGACCTGCTGTTCAAAGGGAGTTTGTGGTATGTATGCAGAAGCCTTATAGTCAATTGATTCCACAAAATATGTTGATATTCTTTGTGAAAAAGCAGAGCACATATAATGATTTGTATTTTTAAAATGTGCCATAAATGTCATTTTCTCAATGTAAGTTTTGTTTCATTACAATTTTGTCAAATAAGCATGAAAAACTGGCTATTTACAATTAATAACACTCAACAAAACATGAGAAGAGGAAAGATCTTGAAATCATTGATTTATGAGTCAAGGGTGAAAGATAATCGAAAAACCTCAAAACTGCTGCATTTTCACATATGGTCCATTTTGTTAGCTGAATGGGTTAACTGCAGTGTAAAAACATGCAGAATGAGAGTCATATCTCTGCTTTGAGTTCCCTGCTTTGAGTTGGCAGTCATTTCTCTGTTTTGAGTTGGCAGATTTTAGTTGTGTTCACTAATATTTTAACAGTTTTTCTTATTTATAGGATGCAACATGACTTTGTGTGAAACTACCATCCCATCATGTACGAATAGTCAAAAATTGATTGTTGGCCACAGTCCTCTTTCTTGCTGTCCACAGTACAAATGTGGTAAGTAATCAATATAGAAAATTAAGAATGAGGTTCACCGTTTATTTGGAACAGTGAATTAGATTCTCATTCTTTTTGTCTCCAAGACAATGATTTATTATAGAAGATTGTGGAACTGTCTTGCTAATTTTTTAAACCTGGTACATATCATATGTATATATATACATATATGCTTAATAACTTTAAAATAAGTTATTTGTTACTAAATTCAAAGAGGAGTAAACACAATGTGATTATTTTATCACCTCAGGCTATACAAATTTTCTAATATCATTGTGTTTCTGCAGAATGTGACCCATTGAAATGCCCCAGTGTTTCAACACCAGAATGCAGAGAAGACCAATTCATGATTCAAGTTCAACAGGAAGAACCTTGTTGTTTTTCCCCTCTTTGTGGTGAGTATTCTAGAGACAATTTCTTGGAAGAAGAGAGACGATCCAGGGAAAAATCTCTTATTTAACGTGAATTTTATGGGACTGATGGTAACCAATATTCTGATGTTATAGGAATTCAACTGAATGAGAACTATCATAAAGTATGACATTTTAAATGACTAGACAATTATGATAAATACCTTCCCCATCAACGAAAACTATATCTATCAGTCCAAATATAACCCAGATATTTGAATCAAGTTTTTTTTTTCATAATAAGGCCAATGCCTAATTTTTTTGAAGAAAAGTTTAGCACTGGCTTTCCTTGAAGAACCAGCTTGAATAATGGGATCTGCAAAGACTTTATAGGACATCTTTAAAACTTTATGTCCTGTATATCATGTATGAGCTATCATGACCTCAAAAAAGAATAGGAGAAACAGTGTCTGGAAAATGACTGGAGCTAAATATTCTGCCTGGCTAGCTGAACATTGAAATAGAAAAAATTCTCCAGTTTTTTTTTTTCAGATGAATTATTATATCAAAGATTGCTTGATAATTAATATAGTATTCAGAAGTAATCAAAACACTTTCTTTGTATCAGTTAAGATTCATTGACTGCAAGTGGCAAAACTGATTGATTCTGGCTAGATTTAGCACAACCCATTATTGGAAGAATCTGGGGAAGTAGGATCAAAACAAAGCAGAACAGTCAAGCCCCAGGAAGGAGAGAAATCAGCTGCTCTAGGTAGAGGTAACTAATGACTGAGCCAACTTCATTTTTTTTTCTTCAGTTGATGTGTCTCGATATATAACTCAAATTCCATCCAAAGGGATTCTGATTACTTCTATGTTTCTACAGAGTGGCCTCGTGATGTGAGGCATCTTTAAAGATAGTCACTCCAAAACCATGTGGGTGGTGCATTTCTTTAAGGTCATCCAGAGAATAGTTATCAAAGTTGAAATGGCATGCTGAAACAGCCCAAAAGAATAAATGCCTACTACATTTTCATCCCTAAATGCAAGTAATCAATGACAGTGAATTAAGAAAACATAAATAAATAAATAAATAAAATTTTGATCATAATAAGAAAAAATTACCTAGGAAATCTGAATGTTCTACTTTTCTGGTAAGATGGTGTTCTATATGTCACTGTGCTTGGAAAGCACAGTGCAATATACTCAGGTAGCATTATCATTTTTGTGACCAAATAAGGTGATACACCTTATTTTTCTTTTACTATTTTCTTAAACAAAATTGATTTGATTTGATTTGTGTGTGATAATTTAAACTCATATTATAATTCATCATTTTTAACTCAGCTTTGACTGTTGGCTTTTTTTTCACCTTAGTTTGTGAATCTTGCACTGAACCTGTTCCAATATGTAATGATGGGGAATTTCTTACAGTAGATCTTAATAGCACACACTTCTGTTGTCCTCAGTATTACTGCGGTAAGTGTATATTAACTATTTAAAAATATTTCCATGTGTCCAATGTTTAAGAAACCCAGTGCATCTTAGTTGACTGTTACATCAGACCCATTTTCAAAGTTTTTCACTTGATGAGCTATCCTAGCACCAGTACTCTTTTTGAACCTGTTTATGTATCAATTGTTTTAACTTCACCAACACATGGCAATCCGGTGGTGGGAGAGGTAGCACTTGGGAAATCTTAATCCATGCATTTATGGCAGTGAACTAAATGGTAGGTAATGAGAAATGGCAAGTCTGTAAAATTTATCTTTACCCATGTAATTTTTCTTTTTAGTATGTGAGCCAAACCTTTGTCCTATGCCATTACTCAGCTGCACAGAAGATATGAATCTTGTGAAAGAAAATGTATCTGGTCAATGTTGCCCAACATGGCATTGTGGTAACTAATTTTCATATTTTAAGGTTTTATTATAATAAGTTAATTATTTTGAGGAATGTAAATATGTTGATTTTTGCCTTTCAGAATGTAACTGTGAAAACCTTGTTATGCCAACTTGTGAAGTGGTAAGAACACATATTTTGATTGACTTGTCATATTTATTTAAATCTGTTTATTTTTCCTTTATCTCTCTCATTTCTAAATTCTTCTCAGAGCTAATAAAATTATCCATATCAAATTGTACTCAACTAGATTAAAACAAAGTGCTCTGATATTAGGAAATAGCCAATAATTTATATTTTACTTGAGATAGGAAAATACAATATGTTATTTTTTTAACTGGTAATAGAATCTACTAGTTTTATATCAATTTAACTTTACTGGTATTAAACTGAAGCAAAATATTGAAAAAAATTATCTTAATATTGAGTGTTGTCTCTAATGATTCTTTAAGAAAGTGCACTAATAACACATCTGTTGTAGAGGAGAAGGGAATATAAACAGAACTGCCTGTATCTTCTTAACAGTTATCTACAAACATGTAAATCTTATGGAAATTTCAAGGATTTAATTTTTAGAAATAACAAGGATAACTCTGGTGTCACTTATTTAATCACTAAATGTATCCCGTGCTGCTTTACAAGTCTTTGTTTTCTTTAAATATTTATATTCATGATATGCCGATAAGTCTTCAGAAAGATAATATATTCCTGGCCCTGTGTGTTAGAGAAGACATGCTTTATTTTGCAAAGACATTTTACTTTGTTTTCCTTCTCAAACAATATGTACACTTAGAGAATTTATTCAGAATCTCCAGTTCAAAGCTATGTTATAAAGAATGAATGAGGTACTTTTTAAAGTAACAGAAACCCTCCTAGGATGCCACTGTTTTATTTAAAAAGCATTAATCCAACTTTTTTTTTAATGATGCTCTCATCTATGGTTTACAGAGGATGTTTAAATTTTACAAGTAATTCTCATAATAATTCTCTCATTTGATTATTTCGTGAGGACACAGTATATGCATCTACACAAGAGTAGAATTATGATGCCATGTATTTCTCTAGTTCTTCACAGTTACATAACGTATTAGGTATACTATCTTATTGAATCTTTACCAAGTCAGTACTTTACCTCATTTTATAAGTGAGAAAGTTGAGGTCCAAGAGAATAAATTATTGACTGAGATTTTCAGGATTCCAACCAAGGATTGCTTTTTGTGTGTGCATGCTTGTGTATTCTTTATTCTTTCTGCTCAGCCTTAACTCTTTCATTTCCCTTAGAAAATGTAGCCAAGGCACAACTTGAAACAAGAATGAAAGAGAATGTGAGACTGCCTTGTTTCTACCTTTCTCTAGCTGTGGCTCACTTCTCTCATTTGAAACATAAAAATAACAGCAATACCTTATCATAGGCGGTAAATAAATTAACATAATTTAAATGCTTAGTGTCTGACATATAGGAAGGGCTCAATCAGTATTAGTTATAAGCATTATTTTTTGGCACATTAAAACTTAAATTTCCCTATTTTTTTCCCCTTTACAAGTTAGAGCTATCCCTTTTCTACTTTCTGTCTTTTCTAGGACACATAGGTTTTCTAAAGGCAAACTGGAAGCACTGTACAATCTTTGTGTTTATTTTAATTTCATTTCATTTATTTGCCTATTTTTAAGATTAAGAAATAAAGATTGCATATATTTATTGTATAGGACGTTATTTTAAAATATGTCTACATTATGGAATAACTAAATTGAGTTACTTAACACATGTATTACCTCACAACATCATTTTATTTTTGTGGTGAGAACACAGAAGCTATTCCCTTATCAGTTTTTAAAAATACAATACATTGTTACTAACGATAGTCATTATGTTATCAAATAGATTTCTTGAACTTATTTCTCCTATCTAACTGAAATTTTGCATCCTTTGGTCAACATGTCCTATAACCTTACTCCCCTACCGCGGGCCTGGTAACCACCATTCTATTCCCTACCTTCTATGAGTTCAACTTTTTAAGATTCTGCATGTAAATGAGATCATGTGTTCTTTGTCTTTCTGTGCTTGACTAATTTCATTTAACATAATGTCCTCCAGGTTCATCCATGTCGTCTCAAATGACAAGAATTTCTTCTTTTCTTAAGTCTATATGGTATTGCATTGTGTATATATACCACATTTTCTTTATCTATTCATTCTTTGATGGACACTTGGGTTGATTCCATATATTGGCTATTGTGAATAGTGCTGCAGTAAACATGAGAGTGCAGGTATCTCTACAATATAGTCATTCTGTTTCCTTTGGACATATACCCAGTAGTGGAATTGCTAGATCATATAGTAATTCTATTTTTAATTTTTTGAGGAACATACATACTATTTTTCATAATGACTATACTAATTTACATTCCCACCAACAGCGTGCAGGGGTGCTTTATCTGCATCTTCACCAACACTTGCTATCTTTTGTCTTTTTGGTAATAACCATTCTAACAGATGTGAGGTGATATTTCATTGTGTTTTTAATTTGCATTTCCCAGATTATTAATATTAAGCATTTAAAAATATACTTGTTGGCCATTTATATGTTTTGTAAAATGCCTATTCAAGCCTTTGCATATTTTAAAAATCAGGTTATTTGGTTTTGGTTTTTTTTTTGATATTAAAGTGTTTGAGTTCTTTATGTATTTTGGATATTAACCCATTTTAGATGTACAGTTTGCAAATCTATTCTCTTACTCTGTAGGTTGTCTCTTCACACTGTTGCTTGTTTCCTTTGCTGTGCAGAAGCTTTTTAGCTTGCTATACTCCCATTTGTCTATTTTTCTTTCGTTGTCTCTACATTTGGGTTCATATCCAAAAAATCATTGCTGAGACCAATATCCTGGAGCTTTTTCTCTATATTTTCTTCTAGTGGTTTTATAGCTTCCAGCATTACACCTAAGTCTTTAATCCCCTTGGAGTTGATTTTTGTATGTTGATTTTGTATGTTGTGTGAAGTAAGGGTCTAATATAATTTGTCCGAATGTGGATATCCAATTTTTCCAACATCATTTATTAAACAGACTATCCTTTTCCTACTGTTCATTCTTGGTAACTTTGCCAAAAATTAATTGGCTGTAATGTATGAATCAATTTCTGGGTTCCCTATTCTGTTTTATTGGCCTATGTGTCTGTTTTTACGTTGGTACCATGCTGTTTTGATTACTGTAGCTTTGTAGTACATTTTGAAGTCAGGTAACATGATGCTGCCAGCTGTGCTCCTTTTGCTCAAAATTGCTTTGGCTATTTGGGGTCTTTTATGGTTTCAAGCAAATTTGAGGATTGTTTTATCTATTTCTGTAAAAAATCTCACCAGAATTTTGACAAGGTTTGCATTGAATCTGTAGAGCAATTTGGGTAGTATAGATATCTTAACAATAAAATTTGGGGAGCACATTAAAACTTAATGTCTTAAATCACTTTGTTATAATTTGTTACAAATTAAACATGATGCTCAGGATGTCGATCACATTATAGAGATCATTGTGAAGAAGTTTCTAGAGATGGTGACCATCAAGAAAAGCTTGGAAGAACATGATAGGTTAAAAATAATGGATGAAAGCAGTTGAACGATTCCAGGCAGGGGCTAATAGAAAGAGAAGTAAATTCACAAAGGTATGAGGTAATAGGTGTATGCAGAAAGAGCTAACTGAAGTAAGAATGAGATATAAAAATCTATACAAATTCCTATATTTGGGGAGGGTGTTATTTTATATTTTTATTTTCTAGAGACAGAGTCTGGCTCTGTTGCTTAGGCTGAAATACAGTGGCACAATCATAGCTCACTGCAGCCTTGAACTCCTGGCCTCAAGTGATTCTATCACCTTGGACTCCCAAAGTACTAGTATTACAGGTATGAGTCACTGCACTTGGCCAGGAGGGCTTTAAAGGCAAGGCTGAGGAATTCAGATTTGATTTATTCATTTGATTTATTCATTCATTATTTTCATTTATTTATTCAATCAACATTTGTTGATGATCAATTATGGGCAGTCATCATGCTAGACACTTGAAAAAGCACAATCCTACCCTGCGGAGCTCCGTGCAAATTTTGTATGATAGAAGAGGAAAGAGTCGTGCATAGGATGGAAATTATGATGAAAATGGTGTTTGAGGGAGATGTTTCTATTAGTGCATAGCAGGATATGGACAATAAAACATTAGAGTGCAGAAGATCAGCAAAGATACTGGTATAGCCACTCATGTATAAACATCTTGGGTATTGTGAAGTCGGTGTTAATTTAGGAGGGCAAAATGAAAGACCTTGGCCATTTGTAACATTGAACAAATGTGTTGAGGAGGGAAGAGGGAAGAGAGAGAGAGGGGGATAGGAAGCTAGAGAGAGAGGGTGGGAGAGAGAGAGAGAGAGCGATCTTAAAAAACTTTAAGGTTTCAATCCTTGCACGCCAGCAGTCCAAGATTACTAGGTCCTTGGACAAACATTCCAATGGCCAGAGGAACAGCTGAGTGTAGATGTCCTGGTATTTGACTTGTAATCAACCTAATTCAGAGCTCCTTTTTTTGGCCTGGAAAACGTGACATAGCATCTTGAGTCATTTCAATAACTTCAAATGTAACAAGAAAATCCTGGCCTTTCTTCCTATGGGATTTTATACTTCCTTTGTTCTAGACCCTTTGAAATTTTTGAGGGTAGAGGTCTCTACGTTCATTCATTAACCTTGGTCTCATTGTGACCTTAACTCTGTATTTTTATTTCCTTAGTGGATTTCTACCATTCTCTACTTTGTCTTTTCTTGTGTTTTCCTTCCCCAGCACTTGTGCTAGATGCTGGCCCATCTAGCTTATTTCCAGTCCAACTCTCAATGTCTGAATATTAATTATGAATCATATTTTGGCATTCACTATTCCAAGCATTTATTTAATGATTATTATATTGTTAGCACTGTGCTAGACACACAGAACATAACTGGTAGCTTGAATGTCTTTGAACATCTTACCCAAATATATATAACCCTCTATCCATGATGATCTAGTTTTAACATTCATGGTTCTACACAAGCATTTATCTGACTCATTGTTCCTGGTACTTACTCTGAATAATGGTTAATGTTGTTTCAGTGACTAAGGTGATTTTTTAAAATATCACATTAATTTATTCACATAGACAAATGTATCTCAACCTAAAAAGAGTATTTTAGGCCTTTACAATTTTTTTTTCAATAATAGCTTTATTGAAACAAATTCACCTAACATACAATACATCCATTTAAAGTGTACAATTCAGTGGCTTTTAGTATATTCACTGAGTTGCACAACCATCACCACAATCAATTTTAGAAGAATTTCACCAGTTAAAAAAGAAACCCTGTACCTATCAGTAGTCATTCCTCATTTCTCTCCAAACTCTCCTGCTCTCAGAAATCTCCACTCTACTTTCTGTCTCTTTGTGTATTTCTGGTTTTGGTATTTCCTATAAAGATAATCATATATATGATCTTTTGTATCTGACTCTTTTTACTTAGCATGTTTTCAAAGCTAATTCATGTTGTTGCATGTGTCATGACTTCATTTCTTTTTATTGTTAATAATATCCCATCATATGGATATACCTTGACATTTATCCAAATAAAATATACAGATGATCAATAGCACAAGAGAAGATGTTTAACATCATTAAGTATCACTTAAATTCAAATCAGAACTATAGGGAGATATCACTGCACATCTTGCCCAAATATACATAACTTTCCATGTATATTAACCCATTGTATTAACCCACTAAAAAGACCCAAAAAAAAGACATTTGCAAGGATGTGGAGAAATGGAAACTCTTATACACTACGGATGGCAATGTAAAATAGTGCAGCTGCTTTGGAAACCACCTTGGCTATTACTCAGAAAGGTAAATGTAGAGTTACTATGTAACCTGGCAGTTTCACTCCTAAATATATACTGATGAGAAATGAAAACATATGTCCACATAAAAACTTATATTTGAATGTTCATAGCAGCACTCTTCATGATAGCCCAAAGTGGAAGCAGCCTAAAGTGATTTTGCTGCAGACTTTAAAGGAGAGGGATGATCATTTGGGAGTAAAAATTACCATATTTTTTCAGGTAATATTTAATATTGGTAGAGCAATCAAAGAGGCATTTCCTCTTGGTCAAACTGGCTACTTAGAATAAAAGCGTAATTTAATATGTGGATAAGGGCTCAAAGGATATGAGTATAAAAGGATAGATTTAAGCCTAAGCTCAAGGAAACAGAGTTAACATTATGGCTTTAACTATTAAAAAACAGGCATATATGTTACCTAAAAGAGTTAATGTGAGCCTAATGCCATCTTTTTAAAATCTTTGGAGTAGTCATGCACTGGGAGAATTTGATTTATTTTTTAACTACATTATTCTAACATTTATTTCAAGTCCCATTGGTATTGTCTAATGACTAAAGTCCTAAAACATCAAATGAATTAATGTTCATAAAACTACTTTACAACTTATAAGCCACATGAAAAGCAAGAAATTGTTAGCTTATGAGAAAAAATGCCTTTTATATGAATGTATTGGAATCATTTATTTGTGTCAAGAATCAAATTCATTTTATTACTAATGTCATGTGAAAATTAAATGCATCCAAAAAAAGCTGATGCTTTAAATACCATTCTTGAAACTTTAAGCCTGGTCCTGTATTTGGTAGGAAGAATCTCTGTCAGTCCTGATAGGGCAAGGTTTGAGCATCTGTCATAGTAACAATGTACTAACAGCAAAAGGCTCTATAGCACTTTCTGTGTGTCAGCCCTATTCCAAACTTTTTACAGATATTGATCCATTTATTTCTCTCAACAATCCTAAGAGGTAGGCAGTATTGTTATCTCCATATTGCAGATATGGGAAGTGAGGAGCAGATTGATTAAGTCATGTACCCTAAATAAAAAAGTTAGTAAGTTATGGAGCCAGGACTGGCGCAAAGGCAGTTCCATTTGTAAGACTGCTATTAACCACTATACTATACTCATTCGTTGCTGCTGTATATACTATAGCAGCTTTGTGCAGGTGCAGACATCAGGCCCCGAGCTGCCTCCGTAGAGCAGATTGAGAACATTTCCAGAAGCAAAGTTCCCAGGGTTGGCAAATGTTATCTTTGATTGCCCTACAGAAGCTCAAAATCAAACAATATGATTCTAAAGTATCTGGCTGTGTGATAAGGAACTTATTAGATGTTATCACTGAGTATGTATGTGTATGTGTGTATATATACGTACATATATATATATAAAACAATTGTTATATAATAAGTTAAATGGTAAGTAATAGTCATATATTTCCAATAGGGAGAATTTACTACAATAGACCATAACTTCCAGAGTGATTGTGGATGCATACAGTATCTCTGTGGTAACTATGTCTTTTATAACTTTTAAATTATAAATAAATATTATTGGCATCTGTTTTTCTTTATTATTAAGTTAAAATCTCATTTTTTGAGACACATATTATACATTTTAAGCCATTTGCCAATATTTGAGTATTAAAATGTATTTTATGTTTTGAGTTCCTCTTTTGTAGTATCTCTAAATGTTCTGAGACCTGGATAACAGGACAGAAATATAAATATTTTTTCAGAAGCCTCGGGTTACTTTAAAGTTGATATTAGGCACTTTTTAATATGTCCATATTTAATTAAAAATATAGACATATAAAGAGTATGAAGTTATGTCCATTATGTTATTATTATTAATTTGTTTTTATTAAGACAGAGTCTTGCTTTGTCACCCAAGCTGGAGTGCAGTGACCCTGTCCTAGCCCACTGCAGCCTCGAACTTCTGGCCTCAAGCAATACTTCCACCTCAGCTGGTACTACAGATGTGCACCACCACACCCAGCTTTTTTTTTTTTTTTTTTTCTCTGAGAGTTGAGGTCTTGCTATGTTCCCCAACCTGGTCTAAAACTTCTGGTATCTAGCAATCCTCTTGCTTCAGCCTCACAAAGTGCTGGGATTATAGGTGTGAGCCACTGTGCCTGGCCAAGAACTCATATTCCAAACTTGCTATAAAATATAGCTTTTGGAGGAAGTTCAATCAGTAAACAGCAGTTGCTTTTACAGATAAACTTTTATTTTATGTTAAGGAATAGTACTACATTAATTATCAAGTAAACTATTGGATTATTAACAATACATAAATGTGAAGATCTTCATTAGTTTTGAAAAATTGGTACATCACAACATAAACATAGACTCAAGTATAAGTTCCAGTGATGGATTAAAATTCAATAGTATATTTTCTTATTGACCATTTTTTCTATTCTTAGAAAAGGATGATGTGTGTGTATTTCAAGAAGTATCAGTATTGAATCCTGGACAATCCATGATAAAGTATTTGGAAGGGGATTTTTGTTGTACAATAGAGTGTCTGGAAGAAAAAGATAACCATACAGGCTTTCACACTCTGAATTTTACACTGCTGAATTGTTCAAAAAAATGTGATGTTGTAAGTATTCTTTATAAGTCATTCTGGTGAGAGTTAATGTATTAAAAAATGACAGAACTATGGAATAAAACAGTGAATACTCCATTAATTGAAAATACACACTGTATAGTTCTTTAGTAGTCTACTATTCTGTAATACATCTATAAAACATATACTTTCACTTTCCTGTGTATGACCTTGAACTTCAGGAGCCTTATTATCTACAGCTTGCCATATTGCTTTACCTGAGGTTGTTAGATCTGCTTGATGAATTTGGCTGTCAGAACTAAAGGTTAATATCTATCTCACTTCTAATATAACCATATAAAGTCAATTATTATTGGAAGTTTCTCATATTCAGCCTTAGAAATTCTTACAGCTGTCTGGAGAGAGCTTCTAGTTATGTTTAGAAGAAATAATTCTCCCCAAGTAATTCATTAAAACTATTGATATGGTGTCGCTAATCTAATATATCATTATTATATGCAGCACCAGGTATACACTCCATCCCAAAGTGATTATGATTGTTGTGGTACCTGCAGAAATGTATCCTGTAAATTTCATATGGAAAATGGAACAGCAGTTACATATGCGGTATGTTTCATGGAAGGTAACACTGTGCTATTTCTTGAAGGAGGTGTTCTTGAGTAATAAGTTCAGAAAATGTCACAGACACACACACACACACTGCACTGCATGCAATAAACACAGTACACTTACAGCACACAAGACACAGTTACATTTGTTACATTGTAAAGTATCTGATAATTTATGTTGTAAAGAAAAATGCTTCACTTATGTCTCAAACTTATTGTATCATAGATCTTTACTCCTTTTTTTATAGATGTAAGAAATAGGCTTTGAGAAATTCTGATTGTGAAGGGAAGGAACAATTAATGTTTTTATGTGACAGCAATTTTTGTTTTCAGATAAATATTACTGTTCCTTGAATTTGAATATGTATAGATCTTTTCTAATTGAAGTTCATAGAAGACCTTAAGCTATACATAAAATTAGAATCTAGAGACAAGAAAGTAGGTTCATTAGAATTCTTTACTGATCTGTAAGATATCTTCAAGCCAAAGTTTGACTATTACTATTATTTTGTTATGCAAATTCCAAAAATAAAATTTTATCTCTTAAAGCAAATTATCAGAGGTATCAACAGATTAGGATAAATATAACCTATCACAGAGATAGAATTCTTTGAATAGACAATTGACATTTTTCTAGCCAATATATATTATGTACAAAAATACACGTGAGCACGTAGTGTCAAGGAAAAAAAATATATGTATATGTATGTAAACACATACATACGTTTTTATTATGTACAAATCAGTATTGGTTTCTTCACCCTTTCTTTTTAAAAATAAATACTTCATTTGGCTGCAAATGAAGAGTTGATTTATAAATTCAATTCATGAAT
Organism: Sapajus apella; assembly: GCF_009761245.1. Taxonomy (NCBI): domain Eukaryota; kingdom Metazoa; phylum Chordata; class Mammalia; order Primates; family Cebidae; genus Sapajus; species Sapajus apella. The sequence goes on from NW_022436942.1 coordinate 39,354,795, forward strand.
TTCTCAGCTTTGACAAAATTAAATATGCAAACAAATTAGAAATACATATTTTTAAAAATGCAAAAGAAAAAAATGCCTGAATCCAATGAACTTATTATGTTTAAAAGTATCCAAGAGCAGCTGAATGTGGTGACTCACGCCTGTAATCCCAGCACTTTGGGAGGCCGAGGCAGGTGGATCACGAGGTCAAGAAATTGAGACCATCCTGGTCCACATGGTGATACCCCATCTCTACTAAAAATACAAAAATTAGCCAGTCATGGTGGCATATGTCTGTAATCCCAGCCACTCAGGAAGATGAGGCAGGAGAATCATTTGAACCAGGGAGTCGGAGGTTGCAGTGAGCCTGAGCTGAGATCACGCCACTGTGCTCCACCCTGGTGACAGAGGGAGATGCTGTCAAAAAAAAAAAAAAAAAAAAAAAAATTATAACCAAGAGCATGTAATGTAAGGTTTCATGTCCTTAAAATGCCTTCTCCTTTCCCAAACTTTCTTCATTACTGCTTAAAATCCTTTAAGATTATGTCTACATATTGGTCTAATACCTAAATAAACAGAAAAGCCCATGTTTTACCAGGTTAATGGTTGACGACTATTCAGAAAATGCTTACACTTCCTTTAAGTGTTTTCAAGAGTGTAGCAGTTACTGTTCATCTGAAAATAACCACAAAGTGTCAACATCCTGATTCAGAACAGGGGTAGATGTTTGAATCATGAATAGTAGTAAGGATGGAGTGACAATAAAAAGCCTTGTGATTCAAAGTGTTTGCCTGTACAGAATTAAGTCAATTTGTCCAGCGGCACAGAAAGTTACTTGAGATTCAAAAAATGTAGCCTTCTTCATCAGAGCTGGCGACCTGGTCCGATGTACCAATTTATCAAAAGAATGGCCTTAATTAGTTTATGGCAAAATCTATGATAAATTGAGGAGGCCTAGAACAACATGCCCCCGACCCTGGCTAACCTTCTTAAAAAAATAGAATAAAATGAAAAAGAGACATATTTTCCATCAAATTTTCCTTTTTGCCTAAGTAATGCTGACATTAACTACTATTATTTTTTAGATGTGAGTTATAAAATAAAAATATAGATTAACAATTATTTCATTTGACTTTACTTTTCAGTAGAAATTCTGAAATCAGAAGTGAAACAGTTACTATATTTAAATATTTCTTGAAGGAATACGGATAAATTTTAAAATGTTGTAAGCTATGCAAAATTAGATTCACAAACCAATAAACACTGTCATTTAAATACGTTTTTAAACTTTTTGGCAATAAGGGAGTAGCAGGAAGAATAAACACATCTCAAGAAAGGAGGTATATAATAATGTGATTTGTTGTTTTATAATTAGTGAGGAAATATTAGAGCAAGACCTTTGACACTTAAATTAGATAATTTTCTAGTAGAAACAGACACCTATTTGCTTCTTCACTCTCTGTTATTTTGTTTCACATTTACCTCTCAGTTCTAGTGTGAAACCTAGCATATACAAATACACCATACATGTGTATGTATTTTTATCATTTTAGGGAAGTACACACCATACATCTATATGTATTTTTAATCATTTTAGATAAATTTAGGGTCATTTTCAGATGGAACATTTTGTGTCACAAGAAGCCTCTGCATCTTGATTTGACTTTTTATTCAGTAGAGTAGAATATATTGTACTTAAGAAATACAGCAGATTTTAATATGCTAAACAGTAACTTTCTTTTTGATTTTTAGGAAGGGAGTACCTGGCACTACAATTGCACCACATATGAATGTATTAAAACTGATGAAGGGGCAATAATTCTGAACTACACTATGGTCTGTCCCCCTTTTAATGAGACTGAATGCAAAATGGTTTGTACTTTGTTATATCTAAGAAAATTTAGTATTACATATTTTAGAAAATATACATTGATATTTTCTAGGGTCATATTTACATTGTGGATTATACATTGTGATGAATATGTTATTTTCATGACTAAATAAAAGCTCTGTTCTATTTTGTTGAGTTTGAAATTTTGAGTTATATATGGTGTTCCAGGTAAATTTGACTGTCTTTGAATAGATACTTTGCAATTGTTAGGTTTTTAATGTATAGATCCAAAGATTATTGAAAAATCATTTCATCAGCAGTTTTGGCCTTCCCTTTAATATGGATCAATAAGCTAAGGAATCAGAGCTTGGCCAATTTTCTTTCTTAAACAGCAAGATTTATGATGTCATTCGAGTTTAGTGCGTGCTGGCCTATATTAAGTTTACCTTAGCTTTTCTGGTCACAGTCTACCGAAATATTTAGTATAAGTCACAATATTGCCTATTCTTAAGTTTTGCTCTATCAATTTCCCTATTCTCTCAGAGGAGAGTTTACTGGGGGAGTAGATTTGTGAACATGATATAGTTTTTAGTTTTCATGATTTTTGTAGCTTTATTTTTTTGGACAATAATAATTCCTAATAAAAGTAAGTTTTGTTCTGTCATATAGAGAAACAGTACAGCCTAGTCTTACTGAATTTTTTTTTCAGAATGTACCTTTCCAATGATGTTGGATGGCTGACTAGCTAGATATTATAATATGTACTAAAGTTGCAAAATTTTAGCTCTGGAAAAAACTTGGCCATCATCATATTTAACAGACTAATATTTATAGAGTAAATCAAATTGCACTTAGCAGGTTGCTAAAGCAATTAGCAATTCTTGTAAGAATTTAGTCTTAGACAAGTGTCCTCTGAGGAAGGAAATATTTGTAAATAATAAAATATTAAAGAAAAAGATGTGCCATTTTAACATTCAGTTATATTCAGAAACTCAAGTCAAATAGAATTAGATTATTTCAAGAAGTTGAAAATATGTAATGGTCATTAGTTAGAAAAGCTGTTATTATTTTGTTTTAGTAAAAATATTTTGTGACATTTAAAGTGTTCTTTTACTTAAAATAATTCTTTTTCACTATTTTCCATAGTACCAATATCTAAATAATGTAATTTTAAACAAAATGTCTACTCCGGATTTTATAAACAAATAAATTATTATTAGTAATAGTTAAATTCCAATTATTTTTCTATAAAGGCTTTGTGATATTTGATAAAAGTTTTAGAAAAGTTAGTTTTCTATTATAGTATAAGAGAACACGGATGAACTCCATATTCTTTGACTTTACTCCTTTTTTCTCTTTCTAGAATGAAGGGATTGTGAAGCTTTATAATGAAGGCTGCTGCAAGATCTGTAAGTGACAGCATCTTCCATGCATTTACTTCATAGATTAGTTTTAATTGCTCATAGTGATTACAGTTTTTCCTCACAAAATTCAATTCCTATGATGCAAAGAGAAAAACAAATTTTATAAAATATATTACATAAAGGTTTTTGAATATTGTGGTTAATAATTTTGTGATTTAATCTTTAACTTCTGGAGTGTAAATAAGTGTTTTTGTTTAGATTAATTTTAATTTAAATATTAATTTTTTTTATTGTGGCATATCCTGAAAGGTATTTCATTAGATTTCAATATATTTAAAATTTAAAAGTGTCTTGCGACGTATTTGTTTGAACCATGGTGAACTTACACCAACAAGTAGATTATAGTTAGAATGGCATTGTGACTCCAAAGACAACATATGGGGTGCAGTATTTTTCAAACCTGTTTGAACAAATGTATAGCTTTGTAGAATAAATTTGTGATAATATCATTTTAGTAAATTGTATTTTTATCCTTTTCATAAAAATTCCCATAATTATTTTCATAATTAAAGTTATCTGAATGCAATATATTTTTTATTAGCTTGAATTATAAGGCCTATCTCATAGTATTTTTTTTTTTTTTTTTTAGGCAAAGTCCCCCTCCTGTCACCAGGCTGGAGTGCAGCGGTGCAATCTCGGCTCACTGCCTCCTCTGCCTCCTGGGGTCAAACAGTTCTCCTGCCTCAGCCTCCAGAGTAGCTGGAACTACAGGTGCACACCACCATACCCAGCTAATTTTTTATATTTTTAGTAGAGATGGGGTTTTACCATGTTGACCAGGATGGTATCGATCGCTTGACCTCGTGATCTGCCCGCCTTGGCCTCCCAAGGTGCTGAGATTGCAGGCGTGAGCTACCATGCCAGGCCAATTATTATTATTATTTTGAGATGGAGTCTTGCTCTATTGCCCAGGCTGGTGTGTAGTGGCACAATCTCAGCCTACTGCAACCTATGCTTCCTGGGTTCAAGGAATTTTCATGCCTCAGCCTCCTGAGTAACTGGGATAACAGGTACCACACCTGCTAATTTTCATATTTTTAGTAGACGTGGGGTTTCTGTGTTGGCCAGGATGGTCTCAAACTCCTGGCCTCAAGTGATCTGCCCGTCTCAGCCTCCCAAAGTGCTGGGATTACTATTTCATAGTACTTTTGAATACTTTTAAAAAATGAAATAGAATAGAGGGTTATCCATGAAACCATATTTGCTTTTTCTTTCTAAAGTGTTTATGAGTTTATCTCAATATAAAAATAGGAATTTTCAGAAAATTGGCATAGACAGTAATTTTAAAATTTAGAGAAGGCTTTAGGAAAGGGGGACAACAAAGTTCAATTTAATAATACCATGCTATTGGGTCGGATTCTTAGATATGAACAGGCATGCCCCCGAGGGAGATTTCTGAATTTATTTCATGAAGGACTAAATCCCATACATATGTAAAAGTAGTCTTATGTTTTTAGATCTATAGAGTCATATTGAACCAAATATTAGAATGTATTAAAATATTAATACAATATACTGTACTATATACTGTCTATATACAATATATAATATGTAATATATTATGATGTATTCTCCCCCAAATCCAATGAAATAGGTTCTGATATTATCTTGATTTTCAGCTTAGTGGGGTTAAATAATTTGTCTAAGTCTACCTCTTATGAGTGGTAAGGCTGGAAATCTACTGCGGACCTGATTTCATATCCTGCTTCTTAACACTTCCTGGTATTCTGGAACATTACCAGGACAAGTTTTAGGAAAGGGCAGAGGATGAAGGAGGAGCTCTGCTGAAGTGGCAGGGCTAGAATGACTGAACTTTTATTTAAATAATGTGTAAAAAGCCAAATTCAGTGCACACATACACACTTACAACAAGCAAACAAGTCCAACATAGGATGGCCTGACATCTAATTTGTTGTTGTATTAGTTTGCAGGGCTGCTGTAACAAACCAAAAAGTGGTTGGAAATAGAAATTTATTGTTTCACAGTTAGGGAGATTAGAACTCCAAAACCAAGATGTCAGCAGGATTGGTTCCTTGGAGAGATTGTAAAAGAGATCTGCTCCAAACCTCTTTCCTTGGCATGTAGATAGCCGTCCTCATGCTCACATGGTGTTTTCTCTTTATTGTGTCTGCCTCCAAATTTCCCCTTTTACATGAACATCAGGACTATTGAATCAAAGTCCCCTAATGATCTCATTTTGGCTCAGTTATCCCTGCAAAGATCTTGTGTCCAAATAACATCACATTCTAAGGTACACAGGCATTTTTAAAAAACATAATTCAACCCATGATAATTTTATGGCTAAGACTTTGGGGGATAGTATAATATCACCTATATATTTTTTAATTACTAAGGCTTTAGTTAGGTATACACTGATTAAAAATGTTCTGTTCATTAGAGATAAGCAAGTTTTAATTCATATTCTCTAAATCAAATATAAACTAAGATGTATCAAATAGTCATTGTATCAGGGACTCAAAGAATAAAATTTAGCTTTAGAATATGAGGAAATTTAAGATTTCACTTTTTTTTTCCATCTTCTTCAGAGTCTAGACTCTTCCTTAAGTAAGAGATACAGGAATAGAGTCACATGACAATGTTAAGGTCCTGGTTGCTGCATCCCGTGTTAATTATTAGAGAAGTGAGTACATTTATGTTATCTCAGGGCAGACAGGGGAACAACTTTGTGACTAATCATATGAATGACCACTATTGCCTGCCACACATTGATACTCTATTAAGCACATTGTTGACAGGACCACAACTAATCCTCACAACAGTTCTGGGAGGCAGTATGTTTTCCCTACAGATGAGAACTAGAAGGTTCAGAGAGAAGCTGATCATACTAGTCAATAATAAATTTAGGCCTGTCCACTGTCTGGGCCCAGGATCTTTCAACTCTGCTAAGTTCTTTGAAGTTGCAGAATAACAACAAGCCACTTCAGTTTCTCTCATCTAACGTGAAATGACTCGTAATATAGTTCCTGCTGGCATTTTAGAAAACCCTTTTCTGCTGCCTTTGCTATCTGAAGACTAGCCTATGTTGTAGAGATTGTGGAGGTTGCATATGATCACAGGCTCTGTGTTGAATAAAATCTGTTACAATAAAGTTTTTGAGAAATTAATTAGAAATGCCTCTTGGTACCAGCTAACAATAAATTAATGCTGTCCCAGTTTCATTTACTGAATGAATTAGCTTGTTGGGTTTTTATTGAGTGCCTACATCATGAAGATCTTTTTAGCCACTGGGACCATAATAGTGAATGAAGCAATATGTGCCTGGAGAATGTTCATTATCAGGAAGGGAAAGAAACAACGAACTCATAAATATATTCTAATATGTCGGGCAGTGATGAGTGGCATGAAGACAAATAATGTAGAATGAAAGGAATGGAGACTGAGAGGAGCTGGATTGCTAACTTAAGTGGCAGCTTAGAAAATGCCTTGGTGATGAGTTGTCATTTGAGTAGGTCCTTGGGAAGCCACCCAGACGGTGAAGAGTGTTCAAAGTGGAGGAAATAGTAAAATGTGGCTATTGCACAGAAAGTAAGGGGAGGAAGGTGATAGAAAGAAGAGGGTGAGGCATGTTATAGGTCATAGTAAAGATGGTTCATTTCAAAAATTATTTTAAACACATATGCCACATAGAGGTTGATGTTAGCATTATTACATGTGTGGAATATTTCTGATTTCTAATTATGATAGTTATTCTAAGACAAGAAGATAAAAAGTGGAAATCAGTAAGTGTAAAGCCAGAAAATATGACTTAAAAGGCAAAACATAAGATTTAGAAGGCAAAAGTAAATATTGCATATAAAAATGTAAGAGGGAAGTTTTAACTGTAAATATATTCATATGTTTAATTAAGAAACAATTTAACATGGGCCTTTTGATGAATAAATACATTTAATATTTTATCAGGCAAACAAGAAGAAAGAATATGCCAGAGAGTGATCATTAAATCAATCATAAGGAAACAGGACTGTATGAGCCAAAGCCCTGTAAGTGGAAAAATGTCATTTGCTACATAAATGGTACACATCTCAAAGTATATGTGTTACAGGATGAATAAGTTGGTAAGCCAACAAAATGCCACCACCTACAATATTTAACTGAAATTATTCCTACATTCTGATATTACAATTTTGTTTATGAAGAAGTATAAATTATTCTTAGCATAATCAACAGTTCTGAATGATAATTGCAATCGGGACGGATAGAAATTGAATCTAAATGTATTTGACAACATGTTGTCTTCACTCTGCAATTTTACTCAGCAAAAAGAGTCCTGCTTCTAACTCTGCCTCTTTTAATATGACCTGCTCAATTCTACAGTCTACTTGAGCCGTGATATAACACAGGTTACTATAGATAACTATGTTGTGATTAACATATTCCATATATGTGTGTGTGTATATATATAAATATATATGTCGAGTTATGTGTGCACATTTAACTTGAAGTTATGTCAACACTGCTATGTTGAGCATTGCCATGGAATATCCCTTTGACTTGTATGATTGATATTTCATTTATTGTTTTTCACAATCTTCCAACATGCAGGAGCTTGAGGGTTAGAGTGATGAGGAAGAAAGCTTTTCATCTGATTTTCTTAGTGGAATCAAATAATAACCAACACTTTTAAAAGTTTAAGACTTTTTTCTCATTGTCACTTCTTACAGATAAATGTTGCATCTTGTGATGGCAAATGCCCATCAGCTACCATATATAACATCAATATTGAAAGTCACCTAAGATTCTGCAAGTGTTGTCGTGAAAATGGAATCCGAAACTTGACTGTGCCTCTGTATTGCTCAGGAAATGGCACTGAAATCATGTACACTCTCCAGGAACCCATAGACTGTACCTGCCAGTGGAATTAAACTCTTGGGTTCCAAGAACTGTATACAATGTCATAATGTCAAATAGAGTTAACTTTTATCACTATTACTTAGGCACGTGGCAGATTTATGCTGTTTAACAATACTGTATTTTTCAGACTTGGAATGTGGAAATTTAGCAATTGGTTCAAAATATATACATAGTTTCAATAACAAAATTAGATTTATTGCTTTACTCTGTTTTAGAAAATCAAATGACTCAGTTGTTCAGCTGAAATGCTATTAGGTATTTAATTGCAACCTGGTACAGATATGGTATATTCTCATTGTTTGGAAGGTTATTTTGCAAAATTCCTTCAATTTCACTCAATAGCTCTTTTTTTCTTAATTTTCAAAGTCTGCCACAGCTATCCAGATTAAGATACCCTTTAGTCTGTACTCCTTAGTCTGGTAAATATGATTAGTTAAAACTGGCCTCTAGATAGCAATAAAAAATGATATGCCTAGAGACAGATAATAGATTATTTAAAACCTGAATGGTTATTAGGGAACTCATTATATATTCCCCTCAATTTGCAGCTATAACAGGTAACCAGAGAAGCTGTGTGACTCATACCAATTTATTCAGTGTAATAATATAGTAAATTCATGTTAACAGTTGGATTACATTCTAGGCCTCTCTTATTCCAGTACTATGTCACTTTAAAAATCCTCAACAGTGTATGGTAAGAGTATATCACAGAATACTTCATTCTTAAAGAGCTTGCATTGTATACAATTAAGCATTTTAAGTTCAACATATTTGAAAAATGCCCCCCCCATACACTGTTATTCTAGTAGTAAGGAAAAGGAAAATGTAGCATCATTTGCTAAGTAGAGAAGGGAGATCTTGAACTTTTATTTTTTATATCATTAAAACTGCTATTAAAAGTGTTGTCAGCATTTAACATTTAGTTACTGTCTTATTAACATTTAATCTTGAAGATGTACTTGCATACTGTTGAAATTGAGTGCTATTTTGCTGTTAATGCTCCTGCTTAGCCTATGAAGAATGAAATAAATTTATCTGCATGTATTAATAACTTTAAAATGGAATGCTGCACTTGAAGGATGTCTTGAGGTCTTTGGGAATCCCCAAATTCTTTGCCTCCTATAATTAAAAATTGTCCAAATTTTCTACTTGGTATAAAGGAATGAATGCCCTACATCAAGTGAAGTCAATCATCAATAAGAGAACAGTAAAGTCGCATTGCAAAGCAGATACTGGGCCTTAAGGGTGGGCTTAGGCTTGAGATACACGATGTGCTTTCACATAATAATATTTTCATTTCAAAATCATGCTTCCCCAAAATATTGCAACTTACTAAATATTTTGGATTCCTAGGGTTATTTAAATGTGTGTGAAAAAATTAACATTGCATCTGCAAATCCCAGTGTTTACTGTATATGAAATTGATTTATCTTGTATGTGCTTAATATAAATGTTCATGAAATGTTAACATTTCAATATTCTCTGATTCCTGTTAACATATATATAATTAAATGATTTTGTAAAAATATATTAATATTTAACTTAAAAGAAAATGTCATATATCTCAAATAGAAGTACCTAATGTTGTATATTGTCTATTGCCCATTTTTTATTTTCATTTTCTGTAAAGTATTTGTTAGTACATTAAAAATATTAAGTAATCTTTAAACCCATTTGTGGATAAAGGGGAAACATTCTCCTAGAACTTCATAAACATTCAGTAAATATAGCAAATATGTATTTAGGGCCTACATATGCCAGGCACTATTATAAACTCTAGGGACACAGGCAAAACTAAACAGACACAGTCCTAACCCCCATGTTACATAGAGTCTGGTAAGACAGCAGGCCTTAAATACCCATACATATGAGAAATTACAGAAGGAGATCCCAAAACTTATTAGAATGTGGCATATGATAAAGATGGCCCTGAAATCAGCAGAGGAGTGCAAATTGGTTCTCAATAAATGGTGCTTGGATAATTGGATGGTTACTTAGACAAAGAAAATTTGAATTCATACATCCATTGGCAATAGGATAACCTCCAAATGAATCAGAGGTTTAAATGTTCAAAAACAAAAGAAAACAACATAGGAATTATAAAAGGAAATAGGGGAGAAATTTTAGACTGGGGAGAGCCATTCTAATTGTGACTCATTAGCCAGATACCCCAACTAAATGATTCATAAATTTAACAGTAAGAAAATGGAAAGCAGACAAATTCTGCTTAGAAAAAAAGTCAAAAAAAGGTAAAACCAAATATTTGTGGCATATCACTGACATAGTCTAATCTTCCTGTATATAAAGCACTCCTGAAAAAAAATCACGAAAGGAAAAAAATTACCAACCTAATTGAAAAAATGAGCCATAGATATAAACTGGTAGTTGAAAGAAAAAGAAGTTAGACTAGTGGGTTCTTTAACAAAAAACATAACTGAGCACACTTTTAATTAATAAAATATTTCACATTCAATAGACACCAAAATTCAATTTCTCACCTACCAGACTGGTAAAAATTCTGAAGTTTAATGATATTTTTATTTTTTAAGGCTCTGGGAAGATAGGTATTCTTCTTCTTCTTTTTTTTAATTACAAGATAGGCATTCTTACATGTCCTTGATGATAACACAAAATTGTAGAAAGCCTAGGGAAAACCTAGCAATGCTTTTTGGTTTGACCAAACTCTCTAGAATATATATCCTATACAAACACCTCTGTACAAATACAAAGTGGTATTTGTGAAGGTTATTAATTACAGCATCATTTGTAATAGAAAAGAGCCAACAATAGTTGAATAAGGTATGTTAATCCACATATCTAATACTATACATCTGTGAAGAAAGAATGAAAAAGAAATGTATATTTCGTGTGGGATGATTTCTAAAACATATTCTTAAATTGAATAAAGTATTGAAACCTAGAACAGCATATTAAAATGCTAGGTGTTATAAATTAAAAAGGGCTCAAATAAGAAAATATAATCATTTTTACATAGGAAGTAAACAATGAGCTAATAAAATGGCACAAACCAGTGGTGGAGGTGGATCAGGGTAGATGAAGATTGGGATGGAAATGAGACTTTTCCATGTATATCTTAATATACATTTTGATTTTTGAATTATGAGTGTTTTGCATTTCAAATATTTAAATTAGATATAAACATATACTAATATAAATAAATGAACACTTCTAAGTCATGAGACATGCTGCAAGGGAAGAGTAGAGGTTGCTGAAACAGTGACATAGCAAAATCTAATTTGGGTTGGTGTAGAGAGCCAGAGTAGCCCAACCCCTCTAGGGGGTTCAGCAGCAAGGCTGCTGTGAACTTTGGGTGAACTCCAGAGAATCGAAACCATAATAGGGGAATGTGTATGTCTCGGAGAAGAGCAGTTGGGCCTAGCAAAAGATAACCAGCTTTCACTGACCTTGCTGCAAGATAGTTGTTAGCTGAGGTATGTTAACTGAAATATGAGAATTATATCCACAGGCTGTTCTGGGTAACTGCACCCTCCCTCTGCTGTGTGCTTTGTGAACATATAAAATAAAGTACTCTGAGGCAGGACAGAGCCAAAGAGACTGACACCATCAGCTTTTTGGACCGCCTGGCCCACCTTTATATGTCTGTCTGTATATCTTTCTTTATCCCCTGCCATTCCCTCTTATGTCTTTGAACCTTATGCAGCGTGGGATGCAGCACACGCCAGAGATTGGGTGAAAAGTAAAGGGAGGCCTCTGAGAAATTGATGTGTAAGTTGAGACCCGAAGGACGAGTGTGAATCAACCAATAAAGCATTTCCAAGAGAAGAGAACAGCATATATTAAGGTATTTTGAGAAGAAAGGACAAAGGCCGATGAGGGAACTGATAGACAGAATTTTGTTTGTTTGTTTTGAGTAATGGGGAGTGTGATATAGAATGAGGCTGGTGAGATGAACTGGGAAGCTAAGCAATAAACAAAAAGGCTGATATGATGCTATTGCTATAGGATAGGTGAGAAATGGCAGTGGCAGTGCAGATGGGAGAAACGTACTATACAAGATATATTTCAGAGGGAGAAAAGTACTATGTAAGATGTAAGTCAAGGACTTGATAATCGCTATGATACAGAAATGTGTTTTGAGAATGTTTCTGAGTTTGATCAGCAGCTGAATGAATAAACCTTGAACAGAAAGGTGAATTTTAGGGGTGGGATGGGGAACATTTAGAATCCAATTCTGAGCATGTTGACATGGCTGATTAGACAACTGAGTGCCGTTATCAGAACATGGCTATTTCTATTGGTTTGGTGCTCAAGAAACATCTTCGTTGAAGTATTTTTAGGATTTGTTAACATATAAATTGTATGAAACTATGAGAATAGACAAAGTTAGCTAGGGCAAGAGTATACAGTGAGAGGAAAACATGATTTAACATTGAGTCTTGAAGACCTCTTACATCTAAGGACTCATATAGAAAAAGAATGGCCAGAGAAAAGGACTGAGAAAGAATGGCCATAGATGTTGAAGTAAAGTCTGGAACCTTGATGGAAGTCATAGAGCCAAGGGAGTATAGGGCTATACAATGGACTGTAGTTACAGCCTGTCAAATGATGAGTCACTGAATTTATGAATGAATTGGTGTTTCTTATGTACAAAAGCATAGTGAAGTGTGTTGAAAGGGGATTGCCAGGTGATAAATTGTTCTTGATGCATGCACCCCTCCACTTCTGCTCATGCAGAGATTGGCTCATGCTCATGTTTCTGCAGTTGGTGGTGCTGGATCCGCTTCTGCTTCCACCTTCATGGAAGATTCTTCCCACCAGACGGTGGACACAGGAATAGCACTGCACATGTGTAGCTGACCCAGTCCCCACCATGGGCCTCTTCACCTTCCTCTGATCACTGCTCACTCTACTTCTGTGGAGGAAGGACTCCATCCCTGCCTAGTGTCTGCCGTGGGAGCTCTGGCTTCCACCACCACTTCTGGAAAAACTCACGGGCCCTCATGAATGCCTTCATGAGCTGGATAATGCAGCTGGAAAGAGCAGGAGTTAATACCCTATGGGGTGAACTCTGACAGATGTTTGACAGGCCCAGAAGTCAGCCAGTGAATTGCTCACCATCGTTCCTCACTCCCAGCAATCTTTCCAAGATGTAGGAGTTTCATTTGGCCTTTCCAGGTATGTCTGTGTGATTGTGGCCTGCTGTCTAACAATCTGCCTTGTACTTGCTTTTGATCCTCTCCTCTCTCATCTCACTTTCCTTAAGTTACTTCCTCCCAGTCTTCCCCAGCTCAGGCTCTATTTCAACCTCTATAGCCATTCTTTCCCAGTTTTCCTGGCCACTCACAGCTCTTAACACTGCATGTGTGTGTGTTGTGTGTACATATACATACGTATGTGCTTCCTGATAGGCTCAGAAATAAACATTTAAACTACAAGATGCAAATGTTTGCTTATTAAATCAATAAAGACTTTTAACTGTATACTCTGTCATGTTGGGAGGGAGAATAGTAAAAAACAGACTCTCGTGTATTGATTGTAGAAAGTAAAAACAAAATAGTCACACAAATAATTTATTTTGAATATTTGGTTATTTATTTTTTCCTTTCTCTCTGTCTCTCCTGATCTTGAACATATATTTCTGTAATTTTTAAATTCGTAAAAATTCTTATATTCTTGTGCACTTTTCTGCAGCAGAAATTTTATATGCTATATAGTAATCCATTAAGTGAATATCACAATTGATTTAGCCAGTCTATTAATGGATATTTGATTTGTTTCTATTTTTTCATTTTATAAATCCTTAAGTGTGAAGTGGAATTGAAGGATCAAATGGTATCAACATGTGAAGAATTTCTTTTCCTGTTGCCAGATTTGTCTTCCATAACTGGTGAATCAACTTTTGCTCCCACAAACACTATTTATGAGTTTGTTTCCTTTATCCCTTATCATCATCAATATTATATAGTAACAGATGAACTCACTGATATGATAAGCAAAAAATATCAGCTCATATGATGTTAGTATATGTATCTGAGCTTGCCATTGAATTGAAACATTTTTACATACTTACTGTAGTTGTTCTTTTGTCTATTTTTCCTTTGTGTATTTTCTTACTTGGTAATTTTAAGCTATGCTCTAGAAGAACAAACAATTTTGGAAAATTTAACTTACCTAACACTACCTTTTAAAGGTTATATTACAATGAATATAACCTAGGAATTTTGATTCCATTTTTAAAAGTTGAATTATAAACAAAATAAAACCTGTAATTCATGTTAGTTTTAAGAGGTGAATGCAAATTAATTACTAATTTATCAATTCAGTGAAGCTTAAAAGTAGAAGAGAAAGGCGGTCTCTTGAGTTGCTATGCCTAACAGGAGAAAAGAGGCTCTTAATAGGAACTGTAAGGTTTTTGAGGGGTTTTATTTAGACAATTACCATGTTAAGTTTTATGCTTAATGTTCACATTACACAGAAAATAACACTAAATATTTGAAATCCAGATATATCAACTAATTAAAATTGATATATTGTGAAGGTTTGTGGTTATGATATTGTAGACCAAAAACAGCAAAACTCTGTGAAGTGTTTAAAGAGGCTTATTCTGTTTATCTTGAGCCAATTGACTATGGCCCAAAGAATAGTCTCTAGAGGCCCTAAGAAAGTGTGCCTAACATAGGTTATAGTTTGATTTGATACCTTTTAGGGAGACACAAGCAAAGACATAAATTAATACATGGGACATATACATTGGTCGGGCCTAAAGAGGCGGGATATATTGTATGTGTGGGTCTTACAAATCGCAGGTAGATTCAAAGATTTTCTGATTGGCAGTTGGTTGAAAGAGCTAAGTTCTGTCTAAAGACTTGAAGTCAGTAGAAAGAAATGCTTGAGTTAAAATAATGGCAGTTGTAGAGAACAAGTCCTTGTTATGTAGATGAAGCCTCCAGGTTATAGCTTTCAGAGACAGTAGATAATTGTCTTCTTTCAGACCTTAAAAAAGTGTCAGGGCCAGGTGTGGTGGCTCATGCCTGTAATCCCAGCACTTTGGGAGGCCAAGGCGGGTGGATAGCAAGGTTAAGAGATTGAGACCATCCTGGCCAACATGGTGAAACCCTGTCTCTAGTAAAAATACAAAAATTAGCTGGGCATGGTGGTGCATGCCTGGAATCCAAGCTACTACTTAGGAGGCTGAGGCAGTATAATCGCTTGAACACGGGAGGTAGAGGTTGCAGTGAGCTCAGATTGTGCCACCCGCTGTACTAGCCTGGGCAACAGAACGAAACACCATCTTTAAAAAAATGTTAGACTCTCATTTAATCTCTCCTAGATCTGGGAAAGACATAGAAAGAGGAGATTCTCTACAGATGCAAATTTACCCCACAAGAGAAGACTTTGCAGGACCATTTTACAATATGTCAAAGACATATTTTGGGGTAAGATTTACTTTTATTTCCTTTAGGATATGCTATCTGTCATGTTGATGCTATACCAGACTACGATTAGAATTTGGTATCTTATTGCCACACAGTCTGTTTTGTCAGTCTTATGGTCTTCATCTCAATGTTAATGCTGGTCAGTTGTACCTAAAGTCCAAAAGGCAGGAGGTATAATGAGACTTGCATGACCTCCTTTCACACTGTGGCCAGGAATTCAGTTTTTTAGGTTTCTCTGCGGTCCCCTTTGCCCAGAGGGGACCTGTTCAGTTGTTTTAGGGGTGCCTTAGGATTTTATTGTTGTTATACAACATGTAGACTCAGATAATTTCAAAATATAGAATAAGTATCATTGACCAAATTCAAGTGGGTTAGGATTTATATTTGTGCTAATATTCCCAGACAGGATTGCTGTGAATGGTTTTACAGTTTGGGCATTGTATAAAAGTGCTTATCTTACAGAAGAAAGGTAGTGCTGAATTATAGATCAGGCTCCTCAAGTCAAGACATGTGCCTTGACAAGGGGCTGTTTCTACCCAGAGGAAGGAAAGTCTTTTTTTCTTTGCATAAAGATGAAGTCATGGTCCTCTTGTTTGGGGCTACATCTTCCCAGAGGGAGGAGGCTGTTTTTTATAATTTCTGCAGTTAGAAGCAGGAGGCTTTTCCTGTCACCCACCAGACACTATGCGTTTTCCTAAGATATCTGCCATGAGAAGGCACCATGTGGTAATTTGTACAAAAGTTAGCTACTGTTGTGTTACTAGCCTTCATAGTTTTCTAATAAAGTCTTATAAATGGCTGTAGCTCTTGGAATCTTGTCTTTTCATTGCATCTTTGTGGGGGGAAGAAATTTCTCAGAATTTATTCACTAACAGCTGCTAATGAGAAAGTTTTAAATGTCTAGCTAAAGATAAAATTTTATTATTATATTACAAAAAAGTCATCTATTTAAAAAATACAGCATTTACAGAAATTTAGGGATAGATAAAAGTATAGAAGGCTATGTTTTTTTATTAAAGAATATGTAATTTAAATTTTTCTGCCTTTATAACCATATGTATTTTATATCCATATTTAATTATATGTCTATATTAATATTTTCTCTTAAAAGCCATATATGCATGCACATAAACACACAAACACATAAATAGGCTTAGTATTTTTTGTAACCCAACCTAATAGTTCTATGTGTGAATTAGCTATAACCCTTACTGTCAGGCTACTGTCACCATCTCTGAATTGTTATGTTTGTTTTGTTTCTTGGTTGCTTGATATGTAACATCGAGTGATTTTTCTCTGGAAAGGCACATGGATTGTATATTCTAAGGTTTTATTCATAGTATAGCATGACAGCTAAGGTCTGAGGTTCTCAGATCAAATAGGTACAACATCAAATCTTTATAACGTTATTTGTGACTAAATAAATTGAACAATTTTACACTTCATATTTTTTCAAATGTTCTATAGAAATAGTGTCAGGCTAATGAGAATAACATATGTAAAGCACTTAGTAGAACTTTAAGCACATAGAAAGAACTTGATATGTATATATATTTTTTATTTTATATATATATATTAACTGGTTATAAAAATTTCAGGTCATAGTTACTTTCAAAAAAGTAGACATTGCTTCACTGTGTTTGGGCATTTAGTATTGCAAAATAAAAGTCTGGTTCTAGCTGATGTTTGGTTCCATTATAGATATTTTACTTTGTCTCCTAAATTGTTGCTTATTGAAAATTTCTTTCAAGGTTTGAATTCAACGATATTGTGAAAATATGTATGGTTATAGTTCTCTATCCATCGATATTCCTTAAGACATTTGAAATATTTCAATCTTCACGCAGTTTTTTTCTAAATACATAAAATGTATTATATTACTAGTATGTTTTGTTTGATATGCTTTCATTTCAGTTAATCTCATTTTATATTCAGGAATATTATATGTATGTTGTTTATCTTTCATACCTTTGACATTTTCTCATATTTCACCTGTCTTTTTGTTCTGTATAATTACAGAGGTTTTCAAGTTTTCCTTCCATAATACCAATTCATATTTACTCTACTTCAGTTAGTGTTGATTATAATTCTGTGAATGCAGAATTTTTAGTTTACTTGCATTAATTTTTTATCTGATGTCATTTTTATATCATCGAATTTTGTAACCTCCGGTTGTTTTATATCTATACCAAACTGCTGTTTCCTCTAAATATTTTTCTACATGTCTTTTGCACTCTGTAGAGAAAACCAAACTCTCCTGTATTTTGTTCCCAAATTTTCCAACATGGTGCTTATATTAATTTGTCTGTTATTCCTCTGAAGTTTTAGGATGCTATTCTCTTTCCTTTTCTTTGCAGTCATATTCCATAGGTTATATGGCTTATTTTCATGTCATTTTGACTGTTTATTAATGATTAGGGTATCTGGGTTACCCTTGGTTATACTCTATTACCGCTTGAGGAATTTCGAATTTTATTCTCACATCTCAAAGTATAGGGCAGGATGATAAAGTTGATTTCTATTTCATTTCCATACTTTCGCTAGCATTTCTCTTTTATACAGAGGTGGCCACTTTTCCAAACTCTATTCATGCTTCTCCAATATCCTGATTTGTCAAAATATAGAGAAAGTTCCAGTTTCCGTTATGTACAACAGCTGTTTTTGGTTGTTGTTATTCCTGATTCTTTCTAATCTACTATGTTTGTCTCATGGTCACCAATTAATAAAATATAGTGGGCTAGAATCTGTTGTTTTCTGGGAGCTGTTATCTCTGAATAAAAATAGAAAGCCAGGGAGATTGTTGGAGTGAGGGAAACTTTAGCTACTTTTAGACACATAGTTGTATAACAATGTGGTCCCTGATCAGTTTCTGGTAGGTATAGATCTCAAAACTCTGAGTTCAAGAATTGGAAATGTAAGGTATGTTAGCTATCTCCTTTCACTTTTGTTGGTTGACTTTTTTTCTATTTTACAGATTTTCTTCTGTAAATAAACTCAATTTTATTCTGTTGCACAATTTTAGTTGTGATTTTGTTTTTGTTTTTTTCTATTTTTCTTTTTCTTCAATGTTTAGAGAAACATTAGTCAGGTATACATTAAGGAGTACTGTCATGCATACTTGAAGACATATCTGAACATTTTTCTGATATCAAAAAGTTGGAAACAACTTAAATATTCCACAATTCTATTTTTTGGTTATTGTTATATAAATTGTGACATTTATAACTTGGATTATTATACCTAATTCAAAATCATATTTTAAAAAAATTCTTTACTGACACAAAATGTTTTATGAAAAAACAAGATACATAATTTAATTATTCCAGTCTTGTTAAAAATAAGATATGTATACATTACACAGAAAATATCTTGGGAAGAAATACATGAATATGTTCAACATTGGCTATCTTGGGCTGGTGGTATTTTGGGTGAATTTCTATATTTTTTACTTGTATATATTCAAAATTCTCTTCAATAAGCAAGTGTTTATCTTGAATCTAAGAAAATTAGAGTTTGTTTTGTTTGGTTTTATTTGTAAAGAGATAGTGAGGTTCTTAGAAAATAGTGATTTTGGCCGAAGGTTAAAAAACCAAAATTTCTTCAAGGCATACATTTTACTATTTAAGCAATACATAAACAATTCTGATTAAAAAAATTTTTTAGTATTAGCCATTTTGAGTAATACCAACTTCAAACAAGTATTTCTAACATTTTTCAGAAGAGAAAAAAATATTGGCTAGCTTGAGCAGAGGAGGCTAAATTGTAATTTATGTGAAATTTGTAACTCATATTTGAAGATAATAATGTTTGTATTTAAAAGAGAAACTCCAACTTCTTCTTTAAAATCTGCCAAGATCATAATTGTTTTGCTTGGTTTAAGAATAAGAAAATATTGGAAAAGGTCACTGTTTATATCTGTCATGGCATAAATCTGAGCATATTCAGCAACTTGATTTTGGCTAAAATAACATGCATGGTCTGCACATCTATGTGGCATACCAAGTTGAAATAGAACATTGTGCTTTCTCCTCATCTGTGATGAACATTTATTTTTTAGTTCTTTATTTTCAAGAGAAGAACTATATAATTTGTAATTAATATAGTATACTTTTTTGCACTCCAAGTCTTATCACTTGTTTTATTTTAGAACAGCACAAATTTTGAAAATCAAATATCAATATTGTACAAAAGATCCATAAAATTGTGCAAAGGAGTCTTAAGGAAATAAGCTGACCTATAATATTAGGATAATAAATGTGTAGTCAAATGCATGAGAATTATTTGATATTAAAATTAGTATATTAAAATCTATATCTATATCTATGTATAATATATATATTTTTTGAGACAAGGTCTTGTATTGTCACTCAGGTTGGAGTTCAGCCTGCATGGCCTACTGCAGCCTTGACCTCTCAGGTTCAAGCAATCCTCCCAACTCAGCCTCCTGAGCAACTGGAACCACAGGCACATGCTACCATGCCCAGCTAATTTTTTTGTAGAGATGAGGTTTTGCCATATTTCCCAAACTGGTCTCAAACTCCTGGGCTCAAGTGATCTGCCCACCTCAGGCTCCCAAAGTTTTGGGACTACAGGTGTGAGCCACCATGCCTGACAAAATCAACAATTAGGAAATTATTTCTAACTGTAGAATGAGTACATAGCATAACATATAAAAGTGTTATGCTAAAAGTAGTGCCAGAATACATCTAGTTATAGTTGTATTCATTTCCTTGCTCCAACAGCAGCTGGTTTAATTATATCAAGGAAGAGGAAATTAATTACTTAATCAGTAAGGAGAGATTCTATTGCTTTTCATGTGTTTAGTGGTAAGGAGACCAGTCTCTAGAAGTAGCCTGAGTTCAAATCCCTATGATGTCATATTTACTTACCCACGGGAGGTAGGTAGTAGTTGTAGCATGAATTCACTCCAAGAGATGTCCTTCAAAGAATTTGAGATAAATATTTCCTTCTAACAATAACCAAACTTAAGATAGGCAGGAGAGAATGAAATGTGGGGACTTGCATGCATTAATCTCTGTTTCTATTGCTCTGCCAGTTTCTTTTTTTCCCACTGCATTGCAGGCTGCTCCATGGGCAACTGCAACTTTTCACACAGCCCTTTACCTTTGAGGCAACAACCTTCATGCATTTGCCCACAAAAAGAAGAGAACATCTATCTCTGTGCTCTATTTCAAAAAATCCAGTGCAATGACTGGCCAATCACAGTAACTGTGAGTGTGTATTAGTTTTTCATTGCTGTAAAACCAATTACCACACATTTAGTTGCTTAAAACAAAACACATTGATGATCTCAGTTTCTGGGGCTTAGGAGTTTGAATGTAAGTTAGCTGGGTTCTCTACTCATGGTCTGTCTTACAGGCTGAAACTGAGTTGTTGGCTCATTCTGTAGTTTCATCTGAGGTTTGGAATCTTCCTCTTCCAGGCTCATTCACGTTGTTGGCAGAATTAAGTTCCTTGTGAATGTAGGCGTGAGATCCCCATTTTTTTTTTTTTTTTTTTTTTGGCGGAGGCGGGTTTTTTCTCTGGTCCCCGAGGCTGGAGTGCAATGGCGCGATCTCGGCTCACCGCAACCTCCGCCTCCTGGGTTCAGGCAATTCTCCTGCCTCAGCCTCCTGAGTAGCTGGGATTACAGGCACGTGCCACCATGCCCAGCTAATTTTTTGTATTTTTAGTGGAGACGGGGTTTCACCATGTTGACCAGGATGGTCTCGATCTCTTGACCTTGTGATCCACCCGCCTCGGCCTCCCAAAGTGCTGGGATTACAGGCTTGAGCCACCGCGCCCGGCGAGATCCCCATTTTTTGTGGTGGCTGTCAGCTGGGGCACACTCTCAGCTACTGGAGGCCATGCTCATGTGCTAACCACTTGGCCCTCTGACATCTTGGCAACTGACTTCTCCAAAGCCAGCAGAAAAACCCCTCTTTTGTTCTACTGCAATGAAGTCTTACATAACCTAACATAATCATGGAAGTGACTATTCCATTAAATTCATTGGTTTCACCCACCCTCACAGGAAAAGAATGATATAGAGTGTGAGTACCAGAGGGTGGGAATCTTAGGTGTTATCCTAGATTTTGGCTTATCATAGGGGCTAAAGATTTACCCTTGGACAAGTCAGAGCCATTGCCCATTCCTGTAACCTCACAGAGCTCACTTATCCTCTACTCTTCTCTTCTTTTTCTCTGACATTTCAAAGTGTAAGGATAATGGATCTTCTCCCCTGGATATAAAGCCTTTGCAGTCAGGGTTTTGCTGTTTTTTCTTCCATGTTCCTGCATTCAAGATACTTTCTTCATCAGAATTTCTCAGTGTTGCTGAACTGAATTCATTAATTATGCATGTTAAATATGCTGATAATCCCTTTCAGAAATAAATTCCCACTTGTCCTGGAATATGCCTTGAAAAAATCTATCGGGAAAGCTATAAATGGACCAGGGCTCTGAATTACTTCACAAGCACCAACTTAGACGTAAAAAACTCTTTTTGTTTATTCCCAATTTTTAACATGATATTTGAATTTTAACTTACAACAATGAATATAGAAAAGTCTGAATATTTATCTTGGATTTTGAAGTAAAGCCACTTTATTAAATATACCATATTCACTCAAAGTAAATTACTTTGGATTAATTTGGTTGATTGAATATCTTTTCATAAAAGATCTGTTGCAATAACTATTTTTATACTGTGTAAATGAATATGCTAGAAAAATAATACCATAAATTTTTAGGAAATTTTACATTGTAGAAAAGGCGAAGCCTAGTTATCGAACTAAAATAAATAAATAAACCTTTTGGCTTCCTGTTTAGGAAACCAAATACTGATGGATAATGCTGCTAACCCATCTTTCATTTTCATGCCACCTAATTAAAGCTTATGAATTTTATAGCAACAATGGCTTTTCCTTAAATAGTGATAGAAATCTGGCTAATTTTGAAATGTATTACAGATTATGAAAGTGTTATTTTTGTGACAAATTTTTGAGTAAAATGTTTTCTTTAAAGGAGGACAGTAAAAAAGACTTGCAAGAACAGGAAGTACAATGAGACCAGGAAAGACAAAAAGCTGTACCATTGCTTTTTTTCAGGTTTAAAGAAGGATGTTTTAATGCTAGTCTTCAATTCTCAAGTATGATTTCATTTTAACCTTACAAAAGTTCAGTTTTCCACACTCCAGAATGTGATGGATCTTGGCTTCTCTAAAGAGTAAAGCATCAAGAAAGAAAAATCCTTATGGATACTGCCAAGAATTCTGAAAAGGACTCTGTGTTCAAAGCAAAACCATGATTGATAATGTCAGGTTACAGTAATCTTGTAAATCATGGGTGATTTTTTTCAGAGTGATATGACTTATGTTAAAGTTTATATTTGCTTTTCCAAAAACATTTTAAATATTTTGCAGAGGTTTAAGTCTCAATGGCACCTAAAAACAAGAAGATGGACAGCTTTATAATATATCTTCATCAAGTATTCTAGAAACATTCATTAAGTGCCTACTATGTAAGATATTGATTAGGCTCTATGAATAATAGGAAGATCAGTAGGATACAAGTCTTCCCTTCAGGAAGTGTACTGCCTGGTAGGGATAATAAGATACATACAAATAATTATATACAATGTAGGATTTCATGAGTGACAATGAGAGGCACTAAATGCCACAGAAGCACAGAAGAAGGGGTTATGAACTAAGAGATTCCTAGTAAAGGTTTCAGGAAAAAGATGAAATAGAAGGGAAACTATTGAAGATGTATAAAGTGAGCTGAAAATGTTCGTGGAGGACTTCAATGGGCAGAATAAGGAATTAGGGAGGCTAAGGAGCCTTTGAAGATATTGTGAGCAAGAAAGTAACATTATCAGAATTGACCATTAGGAAGATTAATCTATAGACAGTTGAAAATGGATTAGAGTGAGGGGAAAGCTAGAGCTGGAGACAACTGTTTATAGATCAGTCTAATAAGAAGGGATGACAGGCATCCATATTAAAGAGAAAGAGGGCCTGGATTTAGGTAGTAACAACAGGAACAAAGAGGAGCTAAAGTTGTGTACAGTATTAGAGTATACAACACTCACTAGAATGTAAGCTCCATGAAGATGAGAACCAATCACAGGTGCTGCTAGATCCTCAGTATTTAGTATTGTGCTTCACACACAGTATGCATTCAATTAATTAACATGTTAAAATTTCTTTTTACTTCATTATTTATATTTTATTATTAAATTAATATTATTTTAATTGACAAATCATAATTGTTTAATTTTAGGGTACAATAGCTGCATATAATATGAAACAAATCAAGCTATTGATCAATATATATTTTCTAATTTTTAATTTTTGTGGGCACACAGTAGCTATATATATAGGGTATATGAGATATTTTGATATAGGCATGTAATATGTAACAATCACATCAGAATAAATGGAGCATCCAGCATCTCAAGCATTTACCCTCTGTGTTACAATCCAGTTATACTCTTTTAGTTATTTAAAAATGTACAGTTAAATTATTATTGACTGTAGTCACCCTGTTGTGCTGTCAAATCCCAGATATTATTCATTCTTTCTATTTTTTTGTACCCATTAATCATCCCCAGTTCCCTCCACCCTCTCCACTACCCTTCCCAGCCTCTGACAACGACCCTTCTACTCTCTATTTCCATGAGTTTAAATGTTTTGATTTTTCGATCCTACAAATAAGTGAGAACATGCAGTTTTTCTTTTTGTCCCTGGCTTATTTCACTTAATGTAATGACCTCCAGTGCCATCCATGCTGTTGCAAATGACAGGATTTTATTCTTTGTATGGCTGGGTAGCACTCCATGTAACATTTTCTTTATCCATTCATCTGTTGATAGACACTTGGGTTGCTTTCTTTTTATTTTTTATTGCATTTTAGGTTTTGGGGTACATGTGAAGAACATGCAAGATTGTTGCATAGGTACACACATGGCAACGTGATTTGCTGCCTTCCTCCCCTTCACCTATATCTGGCATTTGCTTTCAAATCTTTTGAATGGTGTTACAGTAAACATAGGAATGCAAATATCTCTTTTCTTTCTTTTGGGTATATACTTAGGACTGGGATTGCTGGATCATATGGTAGCTCTATTTTTACCTTTTGAGGAACCTCCAAACTGTTCTCCATTGTGGTTGTACTAATTTACATTCCCACCAACCGTGTACAAGCTTTTCCTATATTCACCACATTCCTGCCAACATTTGCCGTTTGAATAAAAGCCATTTCAACTGGGGTGAGATACTGACTCATGGTGGTTTTTATTTGGATTTCTCTGATCAGTGACATTGAGCACCTTTTTGTGTGACTTTTTGCCATTTGTAGATCTTCTTTTGAGAAATGTCTATTCAGACTTTTTTGTCCATTTTCAAATCAGATTATTTGTTTTTTATCCTAAAGAGATGTTTGAGCTCCTTATATATTCCGGTTACTTTAATCCCTTGTTAGATGGATAGTTTGCATATATTTTCTCCCATTGTGTGGGTTATCTCTTCATTTTGTTAATTATTTCCTTTGCTGTGCAGAACTTTTTTAACTTGATGTGATCCTATTTGTCCATTTTTACTTTAGTTTCTCTGCTTGTGGAATACATAAGAAATCTTTTCCCAGTCCAATGTCTGAGAGAGTTTCTCCAATGTTTTCTTTGAGTATTTTCATAGTTTGAGATCTTAGTTTTAAGTCTTTAATCCATTTTTATTAGATTATTTTACATGGTGAGAACTAGGGGTCTAGTTTTATTCTTTTGCCTATGGACATTCAGTTTCCCTAGCACCAGTTGTTGAAGAGATTATCCTTTCCCCAGTGTGTGTTCCTGGCACCTTAGTCAAAAATGAGTTCACTATAGATATATGGATTTGTTTCTGGGTTCTCTCTTCTGTTCCATTTGGTCTATGTGTCTGTTTTTATGTTAATACCATGCTGTTTTGATTACCATAGCTCTGTGGTATAATTTGAAGTCAATTAATATGACTCCTCTGATTTTGTTCTGTTTGCTCAGGATAGCTTTGGCTATTCTGGGTCTTTTGTGGTGCTGTACAAATGTTGGGTTTTTTTTTTTTCAACCTTTGTGAAGAATATTATTGTTATTTTGATAGAGAGTGCATTAAATTTGTAGATTGCTTTGGGTAGTATGAACTTTTTAACAATATTGATTCTTCGCATTCATGAACATGGAATATCTTTCCATTTTTTTGGTGTCTTCTTTTTTCATCAGTGCTATATATTTATGTATTTTTTCATTAACGCTCTTTTTTTCATTAACGTTTTCATTGTAGAGTTCCTTCACTTCTTTGATTAATTCCTAGGTATTTAATATTAATTGTAGCATTTGTATATCAGATTACCTTCTTAATTTCTTTTTCAGATTGTTTGCTGTTGGCATATAGAAATGCTACTGATTTTTGTATTTTGATTTTGTGTCTTGCAACTTTACTGAATTTGTTTATCAGTTCAAATAGATTTTTTGGTGGAGTCTTTAGGTGTTTACAAATATAAGACCAAGTCATCTGCAAATAAGGATAATTTGACTTTTTCCATTCCAATTTCGATGACTTTTATTTCTTTCTCTTGTTGCACTAGCTAAGACTTCCAGTACTATGTTCAGTAACAGTGGTAATGTGGACATCCTTGTTGTGTTCTGGATCTTAGAGGGAAGGCTTTCTATTTCTCCCAATTCTGTATGATACCAACTGTGGGTCTGTCGTATATGGCTTTTTATTATGTTGAAGTATGTTCCTTCTATCTCTGGTTTATTGAGGGTTTTTATCATAAAGAGATGTTAACTTTTATCATTGGTTTTTCAGTATCAATTAAAATGATCTTATGGTTTTTGTTTTTCATTCTGTTGATATGATGTATCACACTGATTGATTTGCATATGTTGTACCATCATCCTTGGGATAAATCCCTCTTGTTCATGATGAATAATCATTTTAATGTGTTGTTGAATTCAATTTGCTAGTATTTTGTTGAGGATTTTTGCATCAGTGTTTATCAGGGATATTGACTGATAGTTTTCTTTTTTCTTTTCTTTTTCATTTTTATTTTTATGTTTTTCAAGACAGAGTTTTGCTGTTTCCCAGGCTGGAATAGTGGTGCAATCTCAGCTTACTGCAACCTCTGCCTCCTGGGTTCAAATAATTCTACTGCATCAGCCTCCCTAGTAGCTGGGATTACAGATGCACACCATCACACCTGGCTAATTTTTGTATTTTTAGTAGAGATGGTATTTCCCCATGTTGGCCATGCTGGTCTCAAACTCCTGACCTCGAGTGATCCACCTGCCTTGGCCTCTCAAAGTGCTGGGATTACAAGCATGAGCGTCTGCACCTGGCCCAGTTTTCTTTTTCAAATACATCTTTGTCTGATTTTGGTATAAGTGTAATACTGGCCTTGTAGAATGAATTTGGAAGGATTCCTTTCCTATGTTTTTTGGAATAGTTTGAGTAGGATTGGTATTAGTTCTTTAAGTGTTTGGTAAAATTTAGCAGTGAAGCTATCAGTTCATGGGCTTTTCTTTGTCAAGAGACATTTTATTACAGCTTCAATGTAATTACTTGTTACTGGCCTATTCAGGTTTTGGATTTCTTCATGTTTCAATCTTGGTAGATTGTATGTGTCTAAGAATTTATCAATTTTTTCTAGGTTTTCTAATATATTGGCATGTAGTTATTCATAGTAGCCTCTAATGATCCTTTGATTTCTGTGGTATTGGTTGTAATGTCTGCATTTTCTTCTCTTTTTAATTTTTTTTCTTAGTCTGGCTAAAGGTGTGTCAATTTCATCTTTCAAAAAAACAATTTCTCATTTTGTTGATCTTTTGTATTGTTTTCTTCATTTCATTTATTCCTGCTCTGATCTTTATTATTTATTTTCTTCTACTAACTTTGGGTTTGGTTTGCTCTTCCTTTTCTAGTTTGTTATTTTATTTTATTTTATTTTAGATGGAGTCTTGCTCTGTCACCCAGGCTGGAGTCAGTGGCGTGATCTTGGCTCTTTGCAACCTCTGCCTCCCAGGTTCAAGTGATTCTCCTGCCTCAGCCTCCCAAGTAGCTGCGACTACAGGTGCCCACCACCACATCTGGCTATTTTTTTTATAAAGGGAAGTTTATTAAGTATTAACTCACATGATCACAAGGTCCCAAAATAGGCTGTGTGCAAGCTGAGGAGGAAGGAGAGTCAGTCCGAGTCCCAAAACTGAAGAACTTGGAGTCTGATGTTCGAGGGTAGGAAGCAGCCAGCACAGGAGAAAGATGTAGCTGGGAGAATAGGCCCGTCATCTCATTTTCACATATTTCTGCCAGCTTTATATTCTTAGCAGCTGATTAGATTGTGCCCACCACATTAAGGGTGGATCTTCCTTCCCCAGCCCACTGACTCAAATGTTGATCTCTTTTGACAACACCCTCACAGACACACCCAGGATTAATACTTTGTATCCTTCAATCCAATCAAGTTGACAGTATTAACCATCACAACAGCTTAACACTGATTGGATAAATACACTAACAAATAAGCAAAAAGAAACCAGTAAAAACTCTACACCTTAATTTTGTCTCCCTGCTTTTTAACTTTTTGTTGTTTCTATTTATATCTTAATTGTATTGTCTATGTCTTGAAAAGTTATTGTAGTTATTATTTTTGATCCATTCATCTTTTTGTCTTTCTCCTTAAGACATGAGTAGTTTACAAATCACAATTATACTGTTATAATAATCTGTGTTTTTCTGTGTATTTACTATCACCAGTGTGTTTGGTTCCTTTGGATGATTTCTTTTCCTTTTTTTTTTTTTTGTTTTGTTTTTATTGTACTTTAGGTTCTTGGGTACATGTGCAGATAATGCAGGATTGTTGCATAGGTAAATACATGGCAATGTGGTTTTTGCTGCCTCCATCCCTCCATCGCCTGTATCTGGCATTTCTCCCCATGTTATCCCTCCCCAACCTCCCCACCTTTGGATGATTTCTTATTGCTCATTAACATCCTCTTTTTTCATATTGAAGAACTCCCTTTAACATTTCTCGTAAATGTAAACAGGTCTAGTGCTGATGAAATTCCTCAGTTTTTGTTTTTCTGGGAAGGTACTTTTATTTCCCTCAGGCCTGAAAGATATTTTCACTAGATATACTATCCTAGGGTCAAAGTTTTTTTCTTCAGCACTTTGAACATTTCGTGTCACTCTCTCTTGACCTGTAAGGTTTCTGCTGAAAAGTCTCCTGCTAGATATATTGGAGTTCCATTGTATGTTGTTTCTTTTCTTTTGCTGCTTTTAGGATCCTTTCTTCATCCTTCATCTTTGGGAGTTTGATTATTCGTAAGTCGAACTCCCAAAGGTCATCATTAAACTATTAAATACCTTGAGGTAGTCTTCTTTGTGTTAAATCTGCTTGGCATGCAATAATGTTCTTATACTTGAATATTGGTATCTTTAACTAGGTTTGGGAAGTTCTCTGTTATCCCTTTGAATAAATGTTTTACTCCTATTTCTCTCTCTACATACTATTTAAGGCCAATAATTATTATTTTACATTTAGGCCATTTAAGTCTTAGATTTCCCTTTCCAGAGTATTTTCTAGATCCAGCAGGCATGTTTAATCATTTTTAATTCTTTTTCCTTTTGTCTCCTCTGTGTATTTTCAAAAAGTCTGTCTTCAAGCTCACTAATTCTGCTTCATCAATTCCACTGGTGCAAGACTCTGGTGAACTCTTCAGTAGATCATTATATTTTTCAACTCAAGAATTTCTGCATGATTCTTTATCATTATTTAAATTTCTTTGTTAAACTTATCTGATAGGATTCTGAATTCTGTCTTTGTGTTATCTTGAATTTTTTTGAGTATACTCAAAACATCTATTTTTAATTGTCTGTCTGCAAGGTCACATATCTGTCTCTCTGGGATTGGGCCTGGTGCCTTATGTAGTTCATTTGGTGAGGTCATGTTCTTCTGCATGGTTTTAATGCTTGTGGGTGTTAGGAGAGTTAGGTATGTATTGTAGTCTTCACAGTCTGGACTTACTTGTACCTGTCCTTCTTGGAAAGGCTTTCCAGGGTATTCAAAGAGACTTGGGTGTAATGATCTAAGTTGTTGGTCATTGCAACCATATCTGGATTAGGGGTTACTGTAAGCCCCGTAACACTGTGGTTCTTGGACACTCACAGAGATACCGCTTGGTGATCTTGGATAAGATCCAGAAGAATTCTCTGAATTATCAGGCTGAGACTCTTGTTCTTTTACCTTACTTTCCCCCAAATAGAACCTTTCTCTCTCTGTACTGAGCTGACTGGAGCTGGGGGAGGGAAGACACAAGCACCCCTGTTGTCATCACAACTGGGACTACCCTGGGTAAGACCTGAAGCCAGCATAGCACTGAGTCTTGCCCAAGGCCCTATGTAACCACTACCTGGCTACTGCCTATGTTCACTCAAGGCCCTGGGGCTCTATAGTCAGCAGGCACAAAGCCAGCCAGGTTTGTATCCTTCTCTTAAGGGTGGTGAGTTCCCCTGGGCCCCAGACAGGTCCAGAGATACTGACTAGAAAATAGGGCCTGAAGTTGGAAAATCCACCTGGTGGTCGTTCTACTGCAGCTGAGCTGGCACTGAAACTACAAGACAAAATTGTTCCCACTCTTTCCTCAGCCTTTCCTTAGGCAGAAGAATCTCTCCCCTTGTCCACCACTATCACAGGCCCATGGGGAATACTGCCAGGGTTACCACCACTGTTCATTTAAGGTCCAAGGGCTCCTCAGTCAGCTTATGGTGAATGCTGACAGGCCTAGGACTCACAATTCAGTGCAGTGGGCTCCCCTCTGGTCAGGGAAGGTTCCAGAGATGCCATCTAAAAGCCAAGCCTTAGGCTGGGTGTGGTGGCTTATGTCTGTAATTCCAGCACTTTGGGAGGCCGAGGTGGGTGGATCACATGAAGTCAGGAGTTTGATACTAGCCTGGCCAACATAGTGAAATTAGCCATGTGTGCTAGCTGGTGGTAGATGACTATAATCCCAGCTATTCAGAAGGCTGAGGCAGGAGAATTGCTTGAACTCAGGAGGCAGAGGTTGCGGTGAGTTGAGATCATGCCATTGCACCCTAGTCTAGGCAACAAGAGTGAAACTCCACCTCAAAAAAAAAAAAAAAAAAAAAAAGCCAAGGCTTGGAATTGGAGATTCCAATGCTCTTCTTGACTATAGCTGAGCTGGTATCTAAGCTGATTTTTTGTTCTTATGAAGGTGCTTTTTATGTAGATAATTGTTAAATTTGGTATTCCTGTTGGGAGGATGATCAGTGGAGGCTTCTATGTGGCCATTTTTCTTGGTCTCCTGTCTCAAATTAATTAATATTTTTGAATGAATAAATGACGGGAAGTTGAATATGAGAAAAGCGGTAGTTATTGTACTTACTTGTATATTTGTCACATTTCTACCAGCAATGTGGTTTTGAAGACATATTCACCCAACAGCTGGTGAAGATATGGGCTTTATTTACACAATAAAAGATATATAATTGAGATTCCAAACAACATATTTAAAAATAGAGAGTTCACATCATAGGATAGTGGTTACCTCCATTAATTGCCTAAATGGCTTTTATCTATGCTTCTCCATCTGGCAAATAAATTATTTTCCTTAGGAATAAACATGTTGAAATATCATTAAAGATATACTTTTTTTTCCTCTTGAAAGTGAAAACCCATAATTCTTTTAAATTTTTTCACTTAATTTCCCTATACTTAATTTACTAGGGCCTAATAAAAGGGTAAGGCAGGAAGAAATCCGCATTATTTCAAAGGACATCTCTTCAGCAAGGAAAACATTTTGCAGGAAACCCTATTGATTAGCTTGCTACCTACTTTATTGACCTAATAGAGAGACTGATGTAAACAACAGTTGATGATAATGTTATGAAGGCTACATATTTAAAATAAAATTGTTTACAGAGCAAATGAGAGGTAGAAGGCCATATTGAAAATATATACCCATTATTCAATCTACTTGATGGATTTTGAATTTGATCATATTTCTCAAAGCCTAGAAGCTAATTCAATGGTGATAAGATCATTTTGTGGTATAATTGCCTTGACATCTTCTACTCTTATTTTTATTTTTTGAGACAGGATGTTACTCTGTCACCACAGCTGGAGTGCAGTGGCATGATCATGGCTCACTATAGTTTCAACCCCCTAGGCTCAAGTGATCCTCTCCTCTCAGCCTCCCAAGTAGTTGGGACCAGAGGCACACACCACCATTTTATCTTTTAAAATTACAGAGATGGGTTTGTAGAGATGGGGTTTCGCCATGTTACCCAGGTTGGTCTCCAACTTCTGGTCTCAAGTGATCTGATCCACCTGTCTTGGCCTCCTAAAGTGCTGGGATTACAGGCACAAGCCACCATGCTTGGCCAATACCTTCTACTTGTAAAGGCTCAAAAGATATGCAGAATCCCCAGGAATGAAAATATAGTTCACATCTATAACTATGCTTGAATTAATAATGGTCCTTGCCATCATGGAGTTCCTAATCTAGCTGAGGACATAAATGTATAAAAAGTAAATTTGTATGCTACAATATAAACAAAGATCTACAGAGATGTAAATGTTTATGGCCCGTTACTTCACTGAGAGTACATATAAGTCAGGGTGCCAAGGAGGAGAGGAGAGAGATGTGGTTGAAAAGTGAATTTGGTGAGAGGTATATTATAGACAACAAAGATTCACAGCTCCATGCATGGTTATATAGTATCATGTGTGTATTTCAGAAAGATCACACTGGCTAGCAGTGTGTAAGAGAGATTGGGAGTATCAAACAAGGAGATATAATCCAAGTGTTAGTGTATTAGCAGTAGCTGCAGTGAACCAATGCTGGTTGTCTTTCAATTAAGTATTTATGCTCTGCTAAGCACTCTTCAAGCTTACTCTTCACCACAACAAAATTTGCAGAGATGCTTAGCTCATAAAGGGAGCCACAGGAACTGCACTGAGGTACAAACTCCTAAACATGATACATGTTTTCTAGACAGAGAGAGCAAGAGCACACGTGCATGTGTGTGTGTGTGTGTGAGAGAGAGAGAAATTTAAAGTTTTCAATTAAGTCTGTGACAGTAGTAATAATGAAGAGTTAATCAGCCTAAGAGGCAGTTTATAAGTGGAATCAAAGAGATTTGGAGGATAAAGTGACATTGGGTGGTGAGAAAAGGCTCTGAGAATGAAGAGGTGGCGATTTTCATTTGATTGTTTGGGTGAAGGATCCTTTCCTCAGGAAATGGGCTGGAGAAAGAAGTTACAAATTTAGGTTTGAAAATATGGTTTTGAATCAGTTGTAGGGACATCCAGATGGAGATACCCATCTTGGAGCTATAAATACTTCTCTGAAGCCCTGGAAAGACATGAAATCCGAGACGGAATGATTGGAAATCTTGAATATGGTTGAAATCACAAAAGTGAATGAAATAGCCTACAGTTAAGGAAGGCACCACGGGTCAACTCAGTTTTTAAGCTGGCAATGTCAGAGGACACAGTGACGCAGACTAAGCAAATAGAAGCACCAGGGAAGGGAGATGTCAGGGAAGCTGAGATCTCCGGGTTCAGTCAGCATTGTCAAATGCTGCAACACACACACACACACACACACACACACACACACACACGTACGTTAATAAGGAGCGGGGCTTCATACAAAGCCACATATTTTATCTTAAGCCAAAACTAGGCTATTCACAGCTATATAGTCGACTTCCGCTTTTTATTTTGTTTTGTTTTTAAATGAGATGCCAATGTTTCCCACTCGCGTTCTCCTTCATCGCCCTTCCCTTTCCTCCCTTCTTCCATGCAGAATGCAATTCTCCTCCACATTTCAATGTTTTGGGACTTGCCTCTCACTCCTTTCCCTTCCCAAGGCTGCCTGTCTGTCTCCATGGAAACCATCGCTTAATTAACCCAACGCAGGGAGAGCGCATTACTGGCCCAAATGAAAGCCGCCAGAACAGCTGCAGCAAGAGCTGGAGCAGAGAGAGAGAAGGAGGCTGAAAGGAGGCAGGCTGCGAGGTGGGCTGTAGCGCAGGCAGGAATCCTGGGCAGCCTGGGCCGCCTCACCCCAAGCAGCGCCAGCACCTCCCGGACAAGTTGCCCCGGCACGCGAAACTGCCAAAGCACAGGCGCCGGGCGCCTGCAGGTCGGGGGCTGGGGCCAGACGTGGGTCAGGGCGGATTGCAGGAGCTCCGCGGCACCTGAGACTTCTCAGCCGGGCATCCCCTGCACTTTGACTTCTTCCAGGTGTCTGCTCTTTCCTTCTTTCTCCACCAGTCGAACTATTGTTTAAACCTCCTTTGGTTTATCCTCTGCCTCTCTCTCCCCATTTCAAAAGTTGGCGCTTTTTGACTCTAAAACAGTGCGCGTCAGGGCAAGGGGTCTTTACGCACACCCAGGGCAAACACAGTGACTCACAGAACTGAATTTGAGTGGGGTTTTGGACTTAAAGAGCAGGCATTCAGGAGCTTTCCACTTTCGCATTTTTATTATGGCACACAGCCTTCAAAATTCTAGTTTACGCTTAGGTTTAAGGAGGAAATTAATATCACAGCCCTAGGGATAAAACACCTCAGGTTGTTTGGCAAAATGGGCAAGGTTAAAGCTTTGTAGTTTTGTGGAAAAGTCTGGATTTAATTATTAGGCATTTATTTTTAACTGGATTCCATTTTATCTGAATTGAACACCTGCTTAATAAGAACTAAAGAGGATTCTATAGGAAGAAACTTGCTTTAGAGTGAGGTTTAAGGAGCTTTAAAATTGATCCTGGGGACCTGTTTACTATTAAAATGGTATTTTCAGTTTTAAAAACATATATAAAATACAGGAGTATTCTTTTATTCTTTGTACCTTAAGTTGAATATAAAAGTTTTTAGGTCCTCGGGTCTCCACGTTTCTATGAAATGCTAGGCAAGTTTTTTAGAGGAATATATTTAAAAAATAAATTGAGTTCAAATGAATATTGAACGTTTTTTCTATTTAAGTTTCAGTTTCATCAGCAGTATTGTGAAATATTTTTCATTATGATGGTGTAATTTTAAAATGTAAGGAATTAGTTCCAAAGAAGCAGCAGTTGCGTAGGTGTTCTAGATTTCCATTAATTGAGGTTAAATACTTTCACACAATGAGATGTAATTTTGTCTAATTGCCTGGTAATTCATTTTATTTCCAACACCTCCTTTATACTTAATTAAAGCAGTTTCTAGAAACAAGTTGTTATTTGTTGGAAAGTACCAATGTTTCCAATTTTATTTAGTGGAAAAATTATGCAGCACTCACTTATTAATGCCTTAACAGTTAATTGGATGAGCAGTCACTCTAAATTGAAAAGATGTGACATTAAAATGATATACCTACACTCAATTTAAAAAATGTCCAATAGTTTAGTTTTGAAGTTAAAAATATACATATTCAACTGAACTGCATACACTTTACTTTCCAGATGGAGAAATTAATTATTCTACTGCTCTGGTTACAATATGTTGTTAAGGTAAGACATTTTTGAGTGCACCCTCTTTGGAATAATTAGCTAACGGGCAGGATGTGATTGCATTGAGTCTATCATTCTGGAAAATGAGGAGTATATTGAAGTAAAATAATCCTAAATATCGGATACAGAAAGAAAAAAAGTTTTCTTTACTAGGTGTCACTCACATATGTATTTTTATTGTTTAAAAATTGTGTCTTGGATGATCATAGAGATAAGTCAGAATCTAGAAAAAAGGGTATAATAGCGCATTTCAGGGTCGTTTTTGGTAGGAATTTTGAGGAATAGTAGGAATATTACTCTCCTGAGAGTTGAAGTCTTTTTTGTCATTGAGGGAGCGTTAAGGGTCCCTGAACCTGTGGTGTATCGTACTTTGTTTGCTAATATTTTCATTACATATAAATGAAATGAGGGTCTAAAATGACCCAGTGTCAAACACTTTGTACCCACATGTATTTTCTTTGCAAATGTGTTGTCAAGAATGTCTGCGAAGTAATTCCATTTTGTAGACATTATCACCAATGTTTACAATTGGAATTCCAGGAGGATTTGCTGTGTTTTTCCTGTGACTTTGGGTCTCTTCCCCTTCCCTGAACCCAGGGACACATGTTTCCTAGTTCGAGAGTCATGGATCTTAAATTTCCATGTTCTTATTTTATTTGCTTTACATTTTCAAAGTTATAAATAGAATAACTGACAGAGTAATTCATGTGTAGACACTGACACCACTGAAATGTTTTAAAATTATAATTTGGTATATTTCAGGTGTCATTTTAATAAATCTGTTTATAAAAGAACAACGAAGAGTACATTTTTACTGGTTTTTACAGTTTCTTCTCATTTCCATTTTAGATCTCAAAAAATTTTCATTATAAACCAATGAATAAGCAAACAACAGAAGTTTTTATTGAGTGGGATGAATTTCCTAAGGGAGGAAATCCTGAATTTTATTTTTTAAAATATCAACTTGTTAATGATTTTGCTCAAGAAGTAAGAAACCTTTTCTTGGTTCTGATAACAAGTAAGCGTAATGTAAATCTGTTGTTACCAAATACCACATGTTAAATAGGATCCTAATAGTTATCAGGGTTTCTTATTTTATTAATATATAAAATGCTAGCATTTTATGAAATATCTTCAATAAGTAGTTGATCAAACTAGTATTTAACTTTTTCATAGGAATGACTGTCTTTTTAGAATTTATATACCAAAGGAGAGTAATTATTTAAAAAATAATATCTTTTATATAGAAATAAACATTTCATGTATATGTTTATATTCTGTATTGAAAAACTGCTTCTTATGAAGGAGATATACAAAAGTCAAATTTTTATTTAATGTGAGTGGCATAGAGATAATGTTGAATAAACATTTTTTAAGCAGATGAATCTAATTATTTACAGAATGTAAAAAGTATTCTTACAGACTCACAAAGGCATCAAAAATTAATAACAGTAGAGGAAAATGAAGACTATCACATCATTTTGCAGTCCATGAGATATGGACAAATTTTAAGTGAAAAGTTATTTCAAACTCGTAAGTAATATATATGTTGATCAATTATGTCAACTGTATTATCTATTATAAAAGGTAAAATTTTCATTACCAGATAATTTGAATTTTACAGTATTTAACAGGTATATAATGGTACCGTAAAATTATAATAGTATTATTTTTACATAATATAAATCTCAGAATTTAAAAAAAATGATAAACAAAGGTAAGAAATTAGTTTTCAATTTTGGTATTTTATGTGTACTAGTATGAATGGATAGGTATGATGGAGATTTTAAATGTTAGCTAGATTATGTAAAAAGTGTAATGTGGCTCTGTAATCTAATGCATTCATTCTATATAGAGTAGAAGAAACTCCCATATAGCCTAGAAAATATTTTATAGGTAGATAATATGTTTTCCCATCTTGTAATCTTGTAACTGTGTTTCATTCAATTTTATTTGAATCTGTACTAACCATTCTCCCTGACTTTTTAGATGGAATCTCAGCTAGCAATATTAAAACAATAGCAACAAGTACAAGTGTTTCTTTTAACTGGAGCATGCCCTTTTCCAAAGACATATCAGTGTCAATATCTTTTAATAATTCTTCACAAGTTATGCAAAATAATGTTATGGTTTTTGAGTGGGGTAATTTAAAACCTGCATCTTTATATGCTTTCACATTTGAATTCAAACAGTTACACTTGGATTTCATAAACATATTTCAGAGACTGGATGTTCAAGTTGAAACAGGTATAGATATATTTGGTTCATCATTAATTATATATTTATTATGTATTTTGTAGATAAGTTGGCAGTTGTATTGTTCTTTTTGAAAGGATAAATCACCGCAGACTGCTTGTAAACAAAATTAGCATAGTTTCCTTTTTTTGACTGTATCATTCTGGTATCTGACTGATTACTGAATAAGCTGGACTTAGAAGAGTAATGGTAGAAACCAACTTACCAACTTTATTTTCTTCCCAGCACTCCCTTTAAACTGTACTGAGTGGGTCTCTTTTTCTTAACTCTGACAATGGGTCATACAAATTCCATAGCATTTTAGGTTACTTTAATGAATCAACAAACAGTAAGATTTTCAGGTATTAAAAGATCCATTACAATATATTACAAACACACTGATCTTTCATCCCATTTAAAGCTTCTCTATTACTCATCTATGATCAGACCTGAGCAAAATTAGGAAAAGTTTCAGGGAAAGGTGAATGTGTTCCATTCTGGGGGTCTTCCTAGTTTCATGTCTTTCCTCCATAGGTGGGAACAGGTAGAAGGGGACAGAATCATATAGCTGATGAGGGCAAGACACTCTTTGTGACAGTCTGGGAGTCCCATTTTAATATCCCCTAAAGGAATAGTAAAAAAGACAAAATATATTTTACAAGTGAAGTATGGAAACACTCAAATAGTAAGAAAAAATACAATAAGGTAATTAAGCATCCTATCTCCTGTGGGGGTAAAAAAAAAGACGAAGATCTTCAGAAGATCCTTCTCACATATTCCGACTATGTTGGGTTGAGGCACTGGTAGAGTATCAGTGTGAATTGATGTGCAGTATCTTCTCTGAACAGGCTGCTATTTTCTCCAGTCTTTCTGTGGTGCATGATCTGTGGTGCATGAAAGCTAAGTAGCATTCTAGCTTTTTCTGGAAGGTAAACACTTTCAAAGTCAATTATCGGAGAGCAGAATTCTTAGCAAGCATTGTGTCTAGTACTCCAAAATAAAAAGAAACCTAAAATATGATAAAAAGTTTGCTACCAGTACAAAAGTAAGGGAGAGGAAAGGCAAGCTAAAGTAAGGTTTTCCTTAGAAAAACATTTGTGTTTTAAAAAAATTTTAGTGAAGTTATAATTGGACAATAATTCTGTGTAATTCTTAAAGCTATTTTAAAAACTATTAACTGGTGGTAATTCATTTGCTACTTGATTAATAAACACAGCTTTAGTGTTTTTATTGGCTTGAGAGTAGTACAGGGAAGATGTACACTTAATACTATGAGGTTTTCATAATTAATTTGTATACATGTTAATAAATATAATTATGAAATGTTATATTACTGAATTCATCTTTAACAGGACATTTTTCTTTTGGTAGGATCATGTTCACAAGGATGGGCAGCATTAAAAAATAACTGTTATAGAATTAGCAAGGAAAGAAAGCCATGGAATATAGCCCAGCAACATTGTGAATTATCCTTAAGTTCTGCACACCTTGTGGATATAAAAAATAAAGAGGAAAAAAATTTTATATTTTCATATCTCAGGTCAAACAAGTAATAATATGGACTGGTCTTAATGATGTGAAGGTCAGTAAATAGAAAGAAATACATATATTGTGACAAATGAAACTTTATTATCTATATTCATTCATGCATTGTTTATTCATTAATTTCTTTAATAATTCAATACAGTTTCTCTTTCTATTGGTACTCCATTTTAATATATTTTATAGGCATCTTTTTTTAAACCTAATTTTGTTTTAATTTTGGTATTCCCCAGACTATATCTAAGTTCATTTGAATGATCTCATCCATTTCTTCACTCAATTTACCACCTAAACCAATTATTCCTAAATTCTTTGTCTAGTCTCCTTTTATGAGTCCAGGCATATATCTAATTTTCTTCTGATCATTCCTCTGGTACTTCTTGCAGACACTGTAACATTGCCAAGACTGAGCTTACGTTCTCCCTCCAATCAAACCTGTTTCACTTCCTTTATTTTTCACCTCTGCGAACAGTACAATTATATGAACCCCCAAAACATGAAAAATGTTTTCCATTTTCTTCTTTTTACTCCACACATAAGACTTGTGAAGCTCAATTTACTAAAAGCAATACAGAAAGATCTTGTGATTTTATTTAACACTAGTGAAATAACACTTTGGAATGTCTCATGAAACTTCATTTGGTCAGCATTTTATAGAAAAACCCAAGACCTAACATAGTCATCTCTGTCTAGTCTGTGTTTTATTCTTGACGATCTATTGGCTTTTATTTCCTGGCACTCAAAGATAAATCTATTCTCTATGAGATATCCTTATCTATAGTGATCTCAGGCAGATCCTACCAATTTGATAGCAACTTTCCTGTGGAGCTTTGCATAAGCTTGGGAAAACCCCTAGGAATCTTTAACTGCGTTTAAAAGTTATTCTTTTGAGTTTTCTTTATCTTTTAATAGGCAATGAATAAAGTTCTAATAAAGATCCTTTGAAGCCCAATTCATCTTAGACATCTCAGACTCTCTCTCTCAGTATGTCAGTCTCTTTTGTAAGTAGACCCCTTAATGTGTATATAGTGTTTCCTATTGTTAGCATAATATATCAGGAAATTGGGGCACAGGGATATTCAGTTGCCTATATGGACATGCATCAGATGCTACCCTTAACCACAATATTTTGAGGTTGACATCAAAGTTACCTCCTACATCATAATCCCCATGGTAGGTTCAGAAAGTAATCAATCCTTTAAGTAAATCTGTGCTGAGTAAGTTAAAATTTGTTACTGGACTTCAAGGATAAAGAGTATGTCTTATTCAGCATTCCATTCCTAGTTTCAAATTGGGATTTGGTACTCGGCAAGAACCTAATGAATGAAAGATTAATAGTCTCTTTCTTCCATTTTGGGAGGCCTGCATAGGTAACGTTTATTTAGTTCTCACAACCGTATAGTTGTAAGGTGCTATCATTATTCCCATTTTATACAAGGAAAACAGATCTTTGAGAGATCCTGGGGCACATAACTTATCAATACCCATTCCAGGCCTTGAACCTGTATCTGTCTGACCAACTCTCATGCCCTAATCATTTGAAATACTGTCTTTGATTCTATGCCTATTTTTAAACTGTAGCAATACATATGCAATAAAGCAGACTTTTATGGCATTTCTTCATTGTTAGGTGGAATTCGAATGTACCATTTTAAAGCTCTTTAAAATGTCCAGAGGAAACAGGTCTCTTTAATTCTCATCCATACAGCTAGGTTGGCACTGCGCTTGATTTTTGGGGGATGGTCTGATAACCAAAATACAGACATAGTATCTGTTTTCATGGTGTTCATTATCTCTATAAGTACTACATTTATTTTTTAAGGAGCTGTTATGTGTTTGGTGTATTACAAACATACTCTCTAAACCTATTGAAAATGATGCAAAGTAGTCGTGATTATTTCCATTGCACAGGTGAGAAAGTTTAGTTTCTAAGATTAGTAATTGCCCAAGAGTAGATAATAAGTGGCAGAAATATCATTAGGATGCAGGAGAATTGGGTCAAAGCGTAGACTTTTCTTTTTCGCCACCCCTTTCAAGGAGGGTAGATATGTGACTATCTAGAGAGGTATTTATTACTTGTGAAAATTGGGTTGGTGACGTTCACCAAGGACATCCTTTAGCAGGAAGGTATCAACAACCTCTCGTGATGCATGTAATTTATTTGATGATTTCAAATGAAATAACTAACATTTAATGAATAATTTCTCTGTGCCTCATTGTGTTGAGCCTTTGAATGTACTGCCTCTTTAACCATTACAACAACCGTGAGATGTAGGTTCTATTATTATACTCATTTTACAGATGAGAAAATAGAGGCTTATTGTGAGATTTGCAATTTGCCCGAAGATGTATGGCTAATGAGTGAATGAAAGTGAACTCTGTCTCTAGCTTCTTCTTCTTTTTTCTTTTTAATTTTTTTTGAAATGGGTCTTGCTCTGTCCCCTAGGCTGAAGTGCAGTGGCTGAAGCAGAGATCACTGCAGCCTTCAACTCCTGGGCTTAAGTAATCTTTCTGCCTCAGCCTCCCAAGTAGCTGGAATTACAGGCATGAGCAACTGGCCTGGCTTCAGCTACTTTATCATGAAGGAAATCTACATAAAAATATTAAGGGATTGATGATTTTTAAATCTTAAAAAATTTTATAATAAAGTTATGACTAAAATTTTCAAATATACATATTTAAAATGCAGTGATTGAAGATAATGGACTTTTCCTTTTAATTGGCTTAATTTTTTCATTTTATTACAGAAAGAAGGTCTTCTTACATGGGCAGACGGATCATCTTTTGGCCTTAAGAAAAATGAAATCTTTTCTTTTTCATTGCTAGCCAAGAATGAAACACATTGCTACATTTTACAGCAAAATCCAACTGGATCAAACTATTTCTTTACAAGATTTTTTGTCATGTTCCACTGCCATATGTTTGTGAATATGAATGTAATTATTTTTATTACTTTCTTATATTCGTGTATCTTTTTATTATTTAATATTTATTTCATTATTTTCATTATGGAATCATAATTTCTAATTAAAAATCATTCTCTTTCCTATTTTTTCAGCACCTTCTCTGCAAGAAAGCTTTTTGTTTTATCTAAAGGATGTTGGAACAACAGAAGTTGTATTTAGTTGGAATAATTTGAAGTTTTGGAATAATTTGAATAAGTGGGTGAAGTTGGGATATAAGATTATCATTACATATTCTTTAGATTATACAAAAGAGCAACATTTTGAAAGCATGCCCCCAAATACTACAGAAAAAACAATTACCCAACTGTTCCCTGGTCACATTTATAGATTTTTACTCTTTGCAATAAATGAATGGGAGACAAAGACTACTTTAAGTCCAATATTCACTGTAGAAACACGTAAGTAACAAGACATCTGAAAACACAATTTTTAAAAATTTTAATACTGTCATTGGCAGATATTTTATGAGGGTCTGGTGTTTTCTCATATAACTCTGAACCCACTTCTATATTTGATGATTTTAGGCTGTGTGCGATGGCTCATGCCAGCACTTCAGGAGACTGAGGCAGGTGATTGCCTGAGGTCAGGAGTTCAAGACCAGCCTGCCTAACGTGGTGAAACCCTGTCTCTACTAAAAATACAAAAATTAGCCAAGGGTGGTGGTGCATGCCTGTAGACCCAGATACTTGGGAGGCTGAACCAGGAGGCAGAGGTTGCAGTGAGCCAAGATTACACCACTGCACTCCAGCCTGGGTGAGAGAGCAAGACTCTGTCTTAAAAAAAAAAAAAATAATTTATAATGAATGTGTTTATGTGTTGGTTTTTCTGTTAAGCTACAAACCCCAGGAGGAAAGAAACTATGTCTTATTTGTTTTATAGTACCAGCTAGACTAGTGCCTGTCTCATAGGAGATGATCAATAAGTTTTTATGGAACTGAATTTCCAATATTATGGAATTTTCAATTTTATGGAGCTGAGAGCAGGAAAGGAACAGCTATGTATCCCTGTCTTTAATAGGCTCACACTGGAGAGAATTGGTAAATTAAAAGTAAACAAAACTATACAGCAAAATAATAAACTAAATATCCAACCAGTAGTGCATTTAAAAAATACTGACTTGGATTCATACAGTAGATGACAGGAGAAGACTCATGACAAGGAGAGGCTTAGAGTCAAACTTGAAGGAATAAAAAGCATGTTGTGAGCAGAAGTGCAGAGATAAGAATTTGTGGAAGAAGACTTGTGCAGATTGACAAAAGAATTTACTTGGGTGTGAAGGTAAAATCAGTGTGGGAGGTAGATGGTGCCAGATTTGGGAATGCCAGGGGTATCTGTCTCAGATACTTGGGTTTGACCTTAAAAGCAATGGAAATCCATTAAGATTATAGTTTCTAACATTTGTTTTACATTTTACAAAGCACTTTCAATGGATTATCTCATTCAGTCCTTGCCTCAACCCTGGGAGTAGCTATATAGAAATGAGAAAACGAAACTTCCAGAATGTTAAGTAAACTGACTAGAGTAACATGCTTTGTTAAGCAACAAAGCCACACAAGAACCCAAATCATCTTATTGTAACTCTTGAGCTGTTGCTCCTAGAAAAAGAATCAATAATGTGTTAGTACATATATATTGAGGAATGGGGGATGAATATAGGTTTGAGGCCATGTGCAAGGTACTATATTAAGAAAAGTAATCTGGAAGCATTCATTAGGACAATCACTGGCACTGGATGAAATGGTTAGAGTAGGGAAACATTTCTATAAGAGGATGAGTGCCTGTGTAGCAGTGATAATGAGAATGAAGGGTGAATAACAAAGTTTCTGCCCTCTAACCTGACAAGGCAGAAGAGGTAATATAATGTGTGATCACTGAATGCCATACATGCCGTTTTGGTGGTAAGGATAGTAATATAATTATTGAACAACAGCACGTGTCAAACACTGTGCCGAGTGTTTTACATTCTTCATCTCATTTAATCTTCACGAAAGCTTTACGAGGTACCTACTGATATAATTCCTGCTTTACAGTCGAAGAAGGTAGGTAATTTTCTCAGGGAGTGAAACTTGAAAGTGGAAGAGCCAGGACTGAAGCCCAGTGTTTGTTTCCTTTCCAAGCTAGAGTATCTGGAAATACTGAAAATTGAGAGATTATTCTGCCAAATCATGTCACTAATACAATGTATTTTTTGGATGTTTTTATTTCCCAGGCCCTT
Organism: Sapajus apella; assembly: GCF_009761245.1. NCBI lineage: Eukaryota > Metazoa > Chordata > Mammalia > Primates > Cebidae > Sapajus > Sapajus apella. The sequence goes on from NW_022436942.1 coordinate 39,398,815, forward strand.
TGTCAGCCCAAAATTTCAGAGTGACACGTGTTACCCCAACAGAAATATTTTTACACTGGGATCCTCCAGAGCCTGTATTTTTTCATCATTACCTTGTTACTGTTTTGGATGTTGAAAACAATACATCAGAAGAGGTGTTTGTTGAGAAACACAACACAGCAACAATAATTGGACATCTTAAGCCTTTTCATCATTATCTAGTATATCTATTCAGTGTAGCAGAAAGAGGAACTTTAAGTTGCTTGGAAAAACCACTTTCAGTCATTACAGGTAAGCATGGCTGTGTGTTGCCTTTTACTCAAAAACATCTAAACTGATAGTTTCTGTTTATATTTCACTGTTATACAATATTTCCTTATAACAAGCCTGCACACTTACCCCAAAATCTAAAATGATAATAAATAGTATAAACTGCATATTTCAAAGTATAATTTTGCTAATATTTTACTATGTTAATTCTTCACAAGTACAAATAAAGTTGAACATGTTTTTGAATGTTGAATCACAATTCTAAGCATGTATTCAAAATACTAAATTTATTTAAATTTACATGAATTCTTTAATTATTCCAATCTGCATTTTTTTTCTACCGAAGTCCCAGAAGACATATTCTTTGTCATAGCCTTAGGTGGAAAATAAATTTATCTTTATTTATCATAAGATAAACAAATTATCATATGAATATTAGTTCACCAAATTCTTTTTAGTAACACTAGACCCAACGAACAGGTCTGCATATTTTAATCAGTTGTACAGTACTTGGTTCATTATTTTCTCACACAGTGTAATGTGTTGACCTCTAGGGGGCAGTCTCATCATGGCATTTTTGACAAATGTATTTCTACCCTCCTCTTAACCTCCACATAGCAGTTTTTGAATCTTTGTCTGGAACATAATCATTAAAGTAATCGATTGTTTAATTAATAATTCTATTTATTCCCTAAAATATAAAAGTATTTTTTAAAAGATAAGACATTTTCTTACAAAACAATGCAAAGCTAAGCACATTTTGGCAGTATATCCTTGTAAGTGTAGTGTGTGTTGTTTGTGTATTTGTCATGCTGTTGCAAAGTTCTTTGGAATTTCAACAGCCAAAATTAAAACACCCTATGGCTGAAGTAGGTAGAATGAAAAATCTTCATGTGCACAGCCGTAGATTAATTAACCTTCCTATACTTATTGGGAATATTTAAGATTCTTTGAAAATAATAACAATAATAGATACAATTTAATGCTTACTAAAAGCCAGTGCTTAACATACAAGTATTCAGTATTGCAAATTCTAGTAAAAATATTTTTCCAATTGGATACTAGGTAGCAGATGTTTTCTCTTCCCCAAGCTCAGACAAAGTATCCTTCCATTGGCAAATGATTGTTTGGTTGGGTCATTCACACTTTAGGAAGGCACTTTCATTTTTAATTGACAGATGGACTAGGAGGATTTTTCACATATCTATTAATTTTGAAGTCGACTTAAAATCTTCTAGGACTTATACCTATTTATTTCATAAAAGGTACAGTGTGAGTCTGCATTATTAATTTTTTGGGTCATTTACTGTGTATATTTACTGTAAGCTGATAAACCAGTGCATGTCCAGGATTTAGTAATCCAGTGTTACTTTACTCTCTTAAGCTTGAGGCAATATTCTTTTTTCCCAAAGAATATTTGTTATTCGTCATTCACTCAATGAATTATTTTTCAGTATTAAGAATTGAGCTAGGCACTAGAGATACAATGATGAAGAAGACCTAGTCTCAGTAGATTTATGCACTAATGAAATGAGACAAATAAGTTAACAGTGATAGCGCTGCATTATAATTACCATTATAGCAGTTATGCTCTGGATACTATAGGAACGTAGAGAGGAATCAATTAGCCCAAACTCAGGGTGCAGATTGTCATGGGTAAGTGATGTGCTTAATCATAAAGGAGTAGAAATTAGCCAGCAGGTGGCAGTAGGGAGGGAGAAGGATGCTGCAAGTAGAACAAACGGAATGTGCGTAGGCAAAGGCCAGAGAAAAAGCATTTCTAAGCAGACCTAGAAAAGCTAGAGGAGGCTTTTTTCTTTTAAAATTTATTTATTATACTTTAAGCTCTGGGGTACTTGTGCAGATCATACAGGTTTGTTATATAGGTATACATGTGCCATGATGGTGGTTGCCTGCGTCCATAGTCCCATCATCTACATTAGATATTGCCTATTTCTGGCTGGCTGTGGTGGCTCACGCCTGTAATCTCAGCACTTTGGGAGGCCGAGGCAGGTGGATCACCTGAGGTTGGGAGTTCGAGAACAGCCTGGCCAACACAGTAAAATCTGTTTCTACTAAAAATCCAAAAATTAGCCTGGTGGTGGTGTACATCTTTAATCCTAGCTACTCAGGAGTCTGAGGCAGGAAAATTGTTTGAACCTGGGAGGTGGAGGTTGTAGTGAGCCGAGATCGTGCCATTGCACTCCAGCCTGGGTGACAGAGTGAAACTCTGTCATAAATAAATAAATGATGTTTCCATGTTTTTTCTTAAATATGATTAATTAACTCAAGTAATCATTAAGCAGTTACTAGGGAGGGAGAAAAAATAATATTTGTAAATTGAATACATAAATACAATAAATATATGTAGATTGTGTTAAATACTAGGAGGAGAAAGGAAAGTGATGCAATAGAGAGTAGTTGAAAATGGATGGTGCGTTCTACTGTAAATGGGCTGCAATGGAAGGAGGTTAAATTTGAATGGAGGCCAAAGGATAAGAAGGAGCTGGCATGGGGCAGGAGAAAGGGTACTCCAGGCATGAACACAAGCATAAAGAATGCAAGACAGGAAAAGAGCTTAGTGCATTTAAGAATAAAAGAGGAGTGTATGTGGGTGCATCTAATCAGAAGGGAGAAAAGTAGAAAGAAATGATCTTGGAAAGGCACTCAGGGGTGAGATCACATAGATCCAGTAGGCTATGCTTTTGAGTTTGTTCTGAGGGAAATGGGAGCCATAAGGGTCTTATGCAGGAGAGTGACAATCTTACCTATGTTTCAAAAATTTCCCTCTTGCCATATGTAAAGAATGAATTGTAAAGCAGCAAGGCTGAAAGCCAAGGAACTAGGTAGGATGATATTACAGAAACCCAGGTAAAAGATTATGTTAATCAAGGGTAGGGACAGTGCAGAGGGAAAGGAGGAGACATATTTTATTGTGTGGAAGTAGGAAGTCCAAAATGGGCTGCTTTTGATGAGTGAAGGGGAGAAACTTAGGCCTTTGACTTGAGCAATTTGGGTGCTTGGTGATGACACAGGAAGAGAAAATTCTTGGATCTTACAGGCATTCTAGCTAACAATAAAGGCAGTGTGATTGAAAAAATAAGAATTGGTCCAAAAAATTATGCAATGATAATATCCACACTCAACCAGCACTATGTCTTCCTATTTAACCATCCAAAGACTAAAACTAAATGTACACGTGGAACTTCCATGCTTAAATTTCTAAGAAAAGCTACCTAAAGATCATTATAATATCAAATAGTTATAAAAGAGAAGACTAAGAAAGAGATATTACCATGAAGAATTATTTCATGCCTATAAAACAACCCACTAAATACTTATTGTCATAGCAGAAGGAGTAAACTGTGAAGATGGAAAATGATTTTTCTTCTTAGCTCATTTTTTAGCAGTCTGAGGTTAGAGAATATCCCCATATCATCCCGGGGCCTGTTTTATCTCTCAAAAAATTTGAGATATTGAATACATTATTTCTAAATTTCTTTCCTGATCAAAATCAAAAGCCTTATAATTCTTTGCCTCTAGGGTACTTAGCATATTTCAATCCATCTGCCATCTAAGATATAAACTTGTTTTACCTCTCTTTTTAGACCTCTTGTGAAATCTTGTTCAGCTCCATATCTCCAGCCTAAATAGAGTTCCTAGCTGTATGTAGTTCAACTATTTGTTTTTCAAACTGGTATTCAACATGGATGCAAATTCTATGAAGAATAATAGCATTTTGGGGTTTGTAGTTAGGACAGAGATCTTGCCAGTGCTCTCATGGGACGTATAATTTCCAGCACAGTATCTGTGGTCATTCAGCGCTCTGTAATTTGTTTCCAAAATTTTCCCTGTCATGGACCTAGTCTGCTCTCTAGAACATGACAAAGCAAGTCCACTCTATGGTTCATATGGCAGGCTGCAAATGTTTAGAGACATCCATAAGGTGTTCCTGGTTCCTGTATTTTCTTTCCTTCTGGGTAATTATCTTTAGTTCCTTCAAACACTCTATTATTTCTCATGGGTGTTCTATTCAATTCCTATGCTGGCGATCAGATTTAGCATCACCAGACTATGTATCAGGCAGTATTTTTATTGCCTCAAAATCCTAAAGCAAATATTAATCTGTCCCAAGGTACAGAGGAACAAGTTTTTTGCATGTATTAATTCAACAGGTATTTATTGATAAACATAATTCACCACATTGTATTTCTTTCTCTGCCCTATACTTTGAAATAGTCAAGCAAGAGACGCATTTGCCTTTTATGAGCATGTAGAAGACAATAAAATTTACACGTACATTTTCTTCCCTTTCCCCTTTGAAACTTATCTGTCTGTGCCTCTCTCTAATTTGTCTTAAACATAACCAGCAGAACTTGATCTTTAGCTATGACTGTGCACCTGAACCATAAAATGTGCCCTTGGGAAGAAGGCAGTGCTTATGAGCACGGACCATGGAACTAAATTGCCTGAGTTTAAATTCCAGCTCCATGACACAGCAGCTTCTTACATCCTTTGCAAAGTCACTCAAGCTCTTTGGTTCTCAGCTTCTTTCTCTCTAAAATGGGAATAATAATAAGCCTATCTGTTTTATGAAGGTAATGTAACCAAATGAGCACTATGAGAGTGTTTGTTGTGATTTTTATCTCTCAGTAGGAATGGAGCGGCGGCCTTGGGGAGCGATGGCCATCAATAGTGGAAGTAAAGCCATTTCAGCAGTCTGTGTGATCTCTTTGTTGGAGGAATTAACTATACCCAGGTTTTCTTGAGGGAAAAAGAAATATTGGAGAGCTGGTGTTTGAGTTCCCTTTTTTCCTCTCTTGCTATAGGAGAATAAATTGTATGATAGGAGCATCCCTCAGACTTCCTTCTACCTTGCCTATAAAAAAAAGCCTTTGAATTTGCCCCAGTTCTGTTCATTTCATATTGGAAAAAAAAACCTTATATGGCCCCTGATCTTACCGTTTCTTTTGATAAAGCTTTTGCAGGACAAGGAATAAGGATAGAAGTCACAGTCCAGAGGTAGAAACCTGCAGAAAGTCCCCAATATGTGGCAATATGTTGCTTTTATTCTTTTGTTTTCTGAAATCTTTTCTCACGTGATTTTTTTCTAGATCAGGACATATTTTTTTAAGACAAGACAAAACTCTGTCCTCTTCTACACCTTTCCAGCCTTGGTGACTCTCTATAGTCTCATGTGTTACCCAGTTTAGCTTATTTCCTGGACAGGTGGAATTGATGGAAAACCCCATGCTTACCTACTAGAGGGGGTGACGTTAATTTTATAGACTTTCGGAACCTACATTAGATCATGCCTGTTTAAAGTCTCTTCTCATTTTAGAAAATGCCTTCAGTGTCCAAGAGCATGGAAGAGAATTGGTTCTGTGATTATACTCATCATTCATTTCTCATCCCAAGACCTTTTAATTCCTGCTCAAGCCACACATGGAAGCTTTCATAGATCACTGCAGACAAATTCAGATGTATTAGTTGTGTGTGGGATGTTACTCTGGTTTTGGAAAAGTCAAGAGTAACTTGACTTTTGTTTAACTGAAGTAGATTTTGGTGTGCTTTATTTAATGGTAGCCTCAGAACCTGAAGCAATTTGCTGTGCAGAATTTAAAGAGAAAACCCACAGAAAATATTGGTGATGATGGAAAAATAAAAGTTAAAATAATATAACTGGAGAAGGAAAACTATGATAAAAGTGCGTTGGAACCCAGTAGTACACCATATGGAATTGGTTATGGTTCATTTATTGAACATTTCCTCATCACCAGCAAGAATGGAAAAGGCAAAAAGTTGCAAGTTACAGCTCAGAAAAATTTGTGGGCTATTGTATTGATTTTATGTTCTAGAATTCTCATTATAGGTGTGTGTGGACATTATTTCATAAAGTACTGGCTCTGGGAAAAGTAGCAGAATAACATTATCAAGTGTTTTTCCAGTAACTTGGAACAGCTTCCATTGCATCAAACCAGATGTCACAAATAAAACTGAAAAAGAAAGTCCATCTAATTATGCTGTGTAGGGAAAAAAAATCTTTTTCAGAATGTATATTTTAGCAGAAGATATCTGCTTGGGAGAAATGCAGGCTTAAGGAAATACTGGATGCTATCCCAATAATCCACAAATAGAATTGAAATTAAAATTGACCTGAGGCAGAAATAATGTGACTAGGAATTATCTCAAATTTTAAATCTGCTTTAAATATCACAGTGGAGAGCTGAGATACAATCAAAATCTTTAGCAGAGGTCAAAGAGAGTGTAAAATGTAAATAAATCCTTCCTCCAAACTGTTGCCAAAAATGTGTTTCTAAAAATGAAATTACATGCCTGATGAAGATCCCTGTTGCCTCCAGGATGCAGTCTGACCTCCACAGCATGGCATGCCAAGCCCTTTGCCGACAGCATTCAGCCCTTGCATGCCCAGTCTCATTCCTCCCACGCAGCCCCTCTTTTAACCACCCAGAGTGCCTGCTGCATGCTTGACGCTATGCTAAGTACTTTATATATGAATACAATTTTTTAAATTTAAATTTTTATTTTTGTTTTTTCGTGACAGAGTCTTACTTATCTCCAGGCTGGAGTGCAGTGATGCAATCTCAGCTCACTGCAATCTCTGCCTTCCTAGGTTCAAGAGATTCTCCTGTCTCAGCCTCCCGAGTAGCTGGGATTACAGGAATTGCTACCACACCCAGCTAATTTTTGTATTTTTAGTAGAGATGGGGTTTCACCATGTTGGCTAGGATGGTCTCGATCTCCTGACCTTGTGATCCACCTGTCTCGGCCTCCCAAAGTGCTGGGATTACAGATGTGAGCCACTGCGCCTGGCCTATGAATGCAATTTCTTATGTAATCAGCACAGTGATTCTGCAACGTAGATGCTAGTCTCCTTCCCATTGTAGAGAAGAAGACCAAGGCACAGAGTGGCTAAGTAACTTACCAAAGAAAACCCTGCTATTAAAGAGTTAAAAGAACTTGGTATTCCTTGAACACATGGCAATGTCCGTTTTGATTTCTATGCCTTTTCCACGATTTTCTTTATTCCTGGAATTCATTCATTACTCCCTTTTCCTCTTCACACATAGTGTTTCTGGTAATCTTGTACTTTCAAGAATCAGATAAAATATCTTCAACTCTGGAAAGCGTTCCCGAAAGGTCTCTGCTAAAATTGGTGATTTCCTTCTCTGTTCTAAGCAACTTTTTATTCATGTCGCTAGCACAGCTCTGACTATTTGAGATTCTAGTTAGTAGTCTATGAATCTCTTTCCTGAGATTGAGAACTCTTTGCAAGCAAGAACCTGGCCTTATTTACTTTATTTGAGCACTAATCCTTGTATATAGGTTCTCAAAAACATTTACTTAATGAATAGATTAAAAGGTAAAAAATAATGAAAAAATCTCAGATTAGTGTTTCTTGAGATTTTTATTGAGAATCAATAAATGAAAGTTAATTATGTGCTTCTAGTATATATGTATGTATTGTCTGTCAGAATATCTACGTTATTTCTCTATCTAATGCTAGTATGGTAAACGTAAGTTTAATGTATAAACATTTAATATTCTTACAAATTCTGGAATGTGCTAGATAAAATGCAGAGAAATATGACTGACATTTTAAAAGTACTAATTTTAAATCTCGTTTTTATATTTCAGAGCCAAAACTAGTCTGGATTCTTATCCCCTATGAAAGTCATAGTACCTCTGTAATCTCATTTGTTCAAATGTCCAATGTTGGAGTGTTTGATGGCATACATATTGCAATTGAAGGGGGGCCAAATGTCACCATGCCTTTACACCATGATAATAAATTAACTGTTGACAATTTAACCCCAGGTACAGAATATAATTTCTTTGTTTCCATTATCAGCGGGACTAAATTAAGTGATACGCATTATGTCCCTGCAGTAACAACATGTAAGTATTTTAAGACTTGCAAAGCTTTTTCTTGATTTCAATTTTGTGTACTATTTCAAACTAGTAGCCTACACTTAGTTTAATGCAATGATTTTCAAAGAACTTTTAAGATAATTTTAAATGCCTCACTATTGAACCACATCTTTCATTGCCTGTTTACAGGTAGAGCTAACTCTATGTGAAGTTGAAACTCTGTGAAGAAATTTTTTATCTGTCCTTTTACAGAAAGAAATGCTTGCATTTTAACTAAAACTTTAAATGACTTTATTGAAAAGTGAGGGATGTGACTAATTTAAAGCCAATTATGAGAACAAGATTATATTTTTTGAGTCTAGGAGAGCTGATAATATCTTAGAGCACATGATCTAAGACTGTGCTTAGTAATCCCATACTGACATTTGTTTGGAAAAAAACTGTATATTTTCCTAAGCTTTTTGAATATTTAAAATTAATTCTTGTTACTATACATATGTGCTGTGTATTTGTTTATATAAATACTTGCATTTTTAGAGTCATATTTATTTTCTCTTTAAGTCACTTAAAAATTCTGCATATATTAACATTGAACATTTGGAACACAAACAATTTCTCTAAAATGTCCATCTGGTATAAGGAGAAATAAATAATGAAAAGTAATAAATGCCATACAAACAAAAATCTCATGGAGTCCTAAAAACGTAATTCTGACTTATAACATGTTCAGTTTTCTCATTATTTGCTTTTTCTGTCTCTCTGTATATCCGCCTACATCATTAGGCTACCATGTACCTTTTTTTCCCCACAGGTTGTAACCTTTCCATTTCTGTTTAAATTCAACTTGTCTATAAAATATTCCCAAACTGATGTCAGAAATCACATTATTTTGATAGCATTTTAGCGTATTTATAATCATTTCAATACCTGTTTATTTTTGCTTTCAATTTCTATGTACTTTTAGTGTTTGTATTCTCTTCCTCTCTTCCTTACTTTTTAAGCCTTTATGGGCTACAGTCTTTATATTTGACAGTTCTTGTCTTTAAACAAAATTATTACATTATCTAAATACATCAATATTGTGATATCAATCAGCAAAATAAATCAATATATAAGATGATAGTTTAAAGCTGCCATTTCCCCACTTTCTGAAATAATGCTTTTCTTATGCTAGATTAAATCTTTAAAATGTGAAAAATAAACATTAATATTCATCAGATACAATTTATTGTTAGCTTCAGCAAATATTTGATACAAAGGGAATTCTTTCACTTCTTTGCCTAAATTCCTATTTCTTTCTCTATTGTGTTTTCAGCTTATGCTAATAGTTTGGGAAGTTTTAATCTCTTTTTTTTTTCTTTACATATTGTGTGTTTTCTTCAGTGAATTTGTTCCTACGTAATTTTTTTGCTGCAGAATCAAAATTAGCTGTATGTGATGGTGTTTACAATGGCTTTCAGTATTGGAACTGATTACCATATTTTACAAACTGTCATTGTATGTGTAAATAACTATTTTTAATTAGAATAGAAGCATAGGTTAATTAATAAACAATTGCTCTTTTTGACATTGTGCTTTTTATTCCCTTTTAAGGGATAAGTTAAAAAACCAATTAGGAAATTTTCAAGAGGAATTTAAGTGTGTTGTATGTGGGTAGGTCTGGAAGCACCACTGAATATCTATGAAGGCAAAGTTATAGACTTTTCCATAGAAATTCTCTGGAATCAAGCTGATGGGAATTTTCAGCATTATGAGATCACATGCATAAACTGTGCTGCTGCTTTCATGGTATGTTATAAATGGTTCTTGGAGGAATTAAGCTTGAATTTTTCATGCTGAAATCAACATCACTGCATTTTTTCACTGGATAGTAGTGAAACTAAATAATTCCCAATTGCGTTCAATTGTGGAGCTTTTCTTAAATACATACATGATAATGTATTCTTTTGGATTGATAGGTTCAGAAGGTAGTTCCAGAAACAGCAACATTCTCTAACCTGGATCCTGCCACAGTGTACACCTTTTCAATTCAGACTGAAAAAAAAGGTTTTAAGGACAGAACTCCTAACAGAAAAGAAATACAGACAGGTACAGCCTATGTAGCACCAGAGGCATTTCTTTCATGTTCAAACCTGTCCTTGGTCCTTTAAGGGAAGATTTAGTAAGTAGTTCATTCTTTTCAGGTTTTCTTTATGGGTAGTGTCTCTTGTATCTTTTATTTTTTTCCCTAGTATGGGTTATCACAACATCCTTTTAGTATGTATTGTCAGGTGGTAGCATTGCTAACTGCTTGTGGTCTGGCCAGAGTTTCCATGTGTGATTTAATGTCCGCATTTTTCTGTTAGGCCAACAGCGAAGTGCCACCTTGCCAGGACAAACAGTTTATTCTCATGGTAGTCATATGTAATAAAGGATGACTGGAAAGTAAGCATGCAAATGTATAAACTGTCATACCTAGTAAAGTAAAATTGTCAGCTATTCTACTAAACTATTTTGGTAATCTTCACACTGGTGCAATGGGCACATTGGTTTATATATTTAGAACCTGGCCATGTCTGATATTATTTTACCGTATAGCAAAGAATGAGATTGAGAGAGAATATCTTCACAATTTTATTCCTTTCTCAAAAATGGAAGAATTTTAAAGAGGAGACAATATGCCCATTATACACTATTTAACTTTTTTCCTCAGGAAAGAAGGGAGCATTTCATAGTTAGATTGGAATTAACTTTCTTACCAGTTAACCTCAGCACTCTTTGGTATTTAATTAGGATGAGTCCTAAAAATAATTAAATATTTCTGAAATCAGTGGTTATACAAGGCTAAGATACGATCTGCTTCTTGCATTTTAGAGGCCAGGGACATTCTGAGTACAATACTACTTGGACACATTTCTTACCCTTAAAGCACACATATATTTTATTTCAAAGTTGAAAATAATTCTGGCTGTTTTTAAACAGTACTTTTTACTTCTCGTATCTATCAGGTAGAATAAAAGGAGGTCATTATCCTCAGCAAACTAACACAGGAACAGAAAACCAAATACTTCATGTTCTCACTTATAAGTGGGAGCTGACCAATGAGAACACATGGACACAGAGAAGCGAACAACACATACTGGGCCTGCCAAGGGGACAGAGGGAGAGAGAGAGTATCAGGATATATAACTAATACTTGTGGGGCTGAACACTTAGGTGATGGATTGAGAGGTGCAGCAAACCACCACGGCACATGTTTACCTGTGTAACAAACCTGCACGTCCTGCACATGTATCCCGGAACTTAAAATAAAATAAAATATTTTGAAAAAAGGAGTGCTTTGGTTATCCTCAGGGTTTGCACAGAGTAAATTCCTGAGAGAGGTTCAGTGCTGGCAGGTGCTTTGTGCTATTGAAAATGTTATCTTACTGTCTGTTTTAAATGGTATAGCCCTGAGTGCCGCTGAATTTATGAAGCACAGCAGAGACCCAAATGCAGTAACTGTTAGCTGGCCTTTAGCTAGAAGTCTTCTGGCTGGGTACATTATTTCAATATCCAGTGAAAACTTAACGAAAGAAGAAATTTTTCCTTCCACTAAAAGGTATGAAAATAAAATAAATTATGTCAAGTTACATGGAACACAAAATTAGCATTTTATATATGTTTTAGAAGACTGTCTTAATGGGTTATTATAAACAGAAATTAGAAAATTTTACAAGACAATTTTTGGACTCCAGTGTGATCGGAATAACTAAGTCTGACACATTGTAAAAAATTATTTCTGAAAATAAATAATAATTCAGAATATTATATGTATATGTATGATATACACTCTTTTGACTTAAAATTTCTGTGAAGAGATATATGATTTTTAATTAACCAGTTGTGCTTAAGCATAGCAAATTATTTCCATGATAGATATTTTTAAAATGAAACATAAAAATTTTTCTGCAGGTGAGAAAATGGAGTTCTCCACATGTGTCTAAGCTAAATGTTTTAATGTGTCACTTTTCTTTAACTTGTAGGACATTCACATTTAATAGCCTTTCTCCAGGGACCAACATTTTAATTAGTATTATGTCTAACAAGGGACTGAAAAGAAGCCATCCTACTGTCCTCATGGTTAGCAATTGTAAGTTCATTTTATATTTAATTAACTTTTCATGGGCAAAAAGAGGAAAGAAATAGTTATATTTAAGGCCAATGCCTAATTAGAAATTAATGACTAGAAAGTGGCTTATGATACGCTGGAAGAGAAGGAGCACTGCATTTACAGGGAGAATGTCTGAGATATATTCCTGTGTCGATCACTTATTAATTATGTTACCTCAGGCAAAACAACTATGTTCTCACTTAGGAAATGAGAATAATTATTACTACCTAGGTGAAATAACCTGTTGCTAAAATGAAATGTGAAACTCTTCATGAATGTGTAAGGTATTCTAAAGCCCTAAGGTTTAATTGTCATGAAATAATATTTTTTTAGTATGTGGACTCTATTACCATTTTATGAAAATAAACTTGGGGTATAAAAAAATAGACTTTTTTGAATTTTTAAATTAAAAATACTGTCGTTTGATTGAATTATTTGGGCTCTGTTTGCCTTTTCTGACCTTATTAGTATAACTTGACATATATGCTTGCTCTGAGCATATGCAGCTATTTCAGAGAGTCCTTTTACTTGTGGGGCCCAGTCCCATGAAAGTGTGCGCAATACCAAGGTCCTCTTAGTTATGAGAGGATGCTTCATCTCAGAAGTTGCCTTGTGAAGGAAGGGAGGCACTTAAAAATGCAGCAATGGTCAAATCAATTCTTTGAAAATAAACTAAAAAATTTGAGGGATGATTATACACAAGTGTGGTATTATGTACTTCAGTCACTGTATCAAATCTCTGCATGCTACCCAAGATTAGTTTAAGACTCAGAGGTGTCCATAACTCATTCTTGAAGGTGAAATTTTAACCCAGGTATCTGAAGCTGATATGACCCTACTCCCTCTCATAAAGACCATTCAAAGAAACATCAGAAATAGATGAAAAAAATTTTTAATTTTTTTAAAAAGGATAGCTCATAATTATGTATCAGTGAAAGCTTAGTTTCTGCTTAGATTTGGGTGTTGTCATTCTCACTGTCACCAACATCAACACCATTGTCATCATCACGTTGATTGCATCACATTGAGAGCCTCTTTATCAGGTACTCTGCTAAGCATTTTCTATGCTTTATATCACTTAATTCAGAATGACAAACTTTATTCTACCAATCATAATGAGATGTATACTCTTAACATATTTTTCAAATGAAACAAGGCTTAGAGAATTTCAGTCACTTATACAAGATGGCAGAAATTTGAACTCACATTTCTCTGACATCAAATTCTGACCTTGAAACCATTGTGCTTCAGTGGAAAGGTCACTATGTTATAGAAATGACTAACTCTACCCATTCTAGCTCTGTGACTTTGTGAAAATCATCTTCTGTTTGCGCTGCAAGTTCCTTATTTGTAACCTGGGGCTGATACTAATACTTTCCATAGTTTGTAATGTTGTTGCCTTTTTAACTACGTTGTTTTTAAACAAGGCTGGTAACTTTCTTTTATGTTTCCCATATTGCAATCTGTCTTTTGTCTTCTATTGTATATTATTAAAATTTTTGTCTTTTTAGCTACCTTCATTTATTTGCAAACCCCCTCAAGTCAATTTGGAAGTAAATGAAATATTAATAAATGTACAAAATAGAGTTAAATATATTATGGAATAATAAATTCCAGCTGGAAGGGAATGTGCATTATAGAAAAATCGAATATAAACGAGTATGAGTCAGTGACTCAGGTTTAAATCTGCCACAGGGATGAATTCTAACAAACTTAAATTAATATATATTTAGGGACAAAAACATCCCATTCAAAATTTGAATTTTAAAGGTGAAATTATTTTAATAAGATGTTAATATTACATTTCTTCTAGTTGAGGAAAGCAATACAATAGTTTAATTTGAAATATAGGTTTGAAATAGAGACATGTTACCAATTAGGAAAATAAGTTTCTAGAACCATCTCAGGTAAAGTGGTTCAGGGAAAAGGAATGTGACTTTAAGGAGGGGGAAATATTTTTTTCTTTATGTAGTATATGAATAATAAGTAAACAATACCAGTTGTAAGAACTTTAAATTGGATTCTGCTATAAGAAAAATAAATGTGGAAAACCATAATTTTATTATTGGAAGAAGCTTTCCAGAAAATTCTGTTTTCTCTTTTCTTGTAGAGATAGAAAGCCTAGACTTGGGATAAATAACTTGCGCATGGTCACATAGTACTAAAATTGACTGGAGATGCCTAGGTTTTATGTCTCATATATAGTACTCTTCAAAGTCAAGGTTATTGGTTCAGCCTAGATAACATAATGGTAGAAATGTCTTTTAAAAGAGTACCAGTGTCTTATTTCATTTCTTTAGATCCAGACCCATCATATTTGTTTAATTTGGGGCAAGAAGAAAACATGACATATTTGTCTTGGAAATTACCACAAGGAGGCTTTGAAAAGTTTCAGGTAAAGAACATTCCTGCTCTCATACCATCTTGATGTTTATTCAGGTCTTCATTTCACTCCTTCTTTTTGTCTTTCCTTTTACATTAATGGTTTTAGAAATTATTGTGCCACCTGTTAGTGTAGGATTTCTCCCCCAAGTTATTCTTGTATGGACTTCTTTAAAAGTACAGAGTGGTTATCAAAAGTTTTTAAATATGTGTAAAACTGATACCTGATTTTCAAGGAGCCTGGGTTTTTGGTGGACATAAACAAGTACGTGTGTAGTACCAAGCAAGTGAATGAAAGAGTGGTGGTACTGCAGGATAATGCTCCTGTGACAGCACTGGCTGATACAAAGACTCCAGAAGTCACAGCCAAGTGATGTGCCACACACTCTTTCAGTCCAATCCTAGAGATTTAATTGGATGGAGACTTTCAATCTAGAAAGCAGGAGGGTAAGATGTAGAGGAGCCACTTTCCAACTGTGCCTGTTATTCATCAGGTAAATATGTACATTTTCATTGCTTTTTTGTTAATGATGTAAGCTGGCAGTGGGCATGAGGACAAACTATGCCCACTCTGCATCTTATGGTTTGCAAATGGAAATGCTTCTAGTGTAATATTATTGCTTGGTAGTCTGTGGGTAATCGATGTTTCTATTGATAGGAGATGGTAACTTTAGTTGCAAATAGCAGAAAACAACCTAAAATGGTTTAAGCAATAAAGGAAAAAATATTTATACCACAGTCCCTTATGAAGACCAAGAGCAAGAATAACTAGATGTTAGAAAGAATTGGAATCGGCTATTTTAAGATTATTGAGAACCCAGGGATTATTTTCTTTTTGTCTGTTTACTTCTTTCTGCTTATTGGCCTTATTTATTTATTTTTTTTCTGAAGACCAACTTTTTCTGCTGAGCAATCCATGTAGTGAGTAGAAGAATCCCATACACAACTCCCAAGCGCAAATGGGCACCAAGAAAGATAATTTCTCCCTAAGTTCCCAAAGAAGAAAATGGAATGTGATTATCCCAGGTTGGAGTAGAAAGCCAATCCAGATCCAGTGAAACAAAACGAATGAAGCTGGCCACTTTATTATAATGTTTAGCATTTAAGATTTGAAGAAATTAGTAGCAGGAAGCCTTTTTTTTTTTTTTAATGAATGGGGGTAATATGTATGCCTTTACACTTAGTTGAATGATTTTTAGAATGAAACAAATTAATTCAACAAATTCAACATTCAAATTAAAAAAAATTCATTCCTTCAACAATTTCTTGTCCTCATGGGGCTTATATTCTAGAGAACTAGAAGAGGTTAGATCAAGCTTCTAAGTATCGTTATTCTTGGGAAGAGCAGATAACTCTCTTTCCCTAAAACCAAATGAAAGGGAGTACTATGTGTTAAAGATCTGAATGATTCATCAACGTAAATTTCAAAAGGGAACAATCTTAAACAAATACAGTTTTCAGTCACCAAGTATTATCAATTCTGCTACTTCAGTGTAAATTCCATTTGGCTCTGCAGGGTCCTCAGAACACCAAACTCTGGAAAAATTCTCTAACAGTGTAAAATAATGGGGTCTGTTTAGCATGTAAGGCCATTAAAGTCTATATTATAGAGAACATAAGGAAACATATATCTTAAATTTTTACTAAATCCACATATATTAACTTCAATCAATTTTTTTTTTCAGAAGAATTTAGCTCTTAGTGATATACTTGCATGCAATATTCTGGTAATAAATTTGATAATATGAGTTTCTTTACAAACCAGAAATCCTATTTGTTTTGCCCAGCATTCTGAGAGTTCAAAAGATAAGGCACATTTATTAGTATGGACAAGCTGTGAAATTCATTTGAACACCAAATATTTGTTCTAATGAGTAATTCTCTGAAAGTATTTGATTGCTGGCTTTCTTTTCATGAGTGATGGGAGTACAAAGAGATTTATATCCTTTAAAAGGAGCTCAGAACTGGCTGGGGCAGTGGCTCACGCCTGTAATACCTACACTTTGGGAGGCCGAGGCAGGCAGATCACCTGATGTCAGGAGTTTGAAACTAGCCTGGCTAACCTGGCGAAACTCCATCTCTACTAAAAATACAGAAAAAAAAATTAACTTGGTGTGGTGGTGGGCACCTGTAATCCCAGCTACTCAGGAGGCTGAGGCAGGAGAATCACTTGAACCCAGGAGGTGGAGGTTGCAGTGAACCTAGATCATGCCACTGCACTGCAGCCTGGGCCTGGGAATCAAGAGCGAAACTCCGTCTCAAAAAAAAAGAATCTCAGAACTGTAATGGAACTGAAGGTATAGTCTATTCCTAGCATGAAGATAAACATTGGCTTGCATATTTAAGAGGTAAAAGAACTCATTGTGAATTTAGAAAATATCAGGTAGTTGACATAGAATATTCAGGTAATTTTGCCATTCCTTTTTTTATACCTTTCAGCTGTTTTTTTATGAACGCTGAATATGTTTTTATTATAAGCAGCACTGTCCAATAGAAATACAGTATTAAGTGAACCACAAAAGTGAGTCATAGGTACAATTTAAAATTTCTAGTAGAAATATTTTAAAAAGTAAAAAAGTGAAATTAATTATAGTAGTATATTTTATTTACCTCAATATATTCAAAATATTAACATGTAAGCAGTATAAAAAGCATTAATGAGATATTTTTATATCAGTTTTCATACGAAGTCTCCAAAATCTAGTGTCTCTTTTATACTTAGAACACATCTCAATTGATACTAAACACATTTTAAATACTCAATAGACACAGGTGGCAAGTGACTATCATACTGAACAACTCAGTTACAGAGAGTGACTATTGTTATATAGATTAAATGATAAAGTGGAAGACTGGCAAAAATTGGCCCATCAGTGTCCAGCTCAAATCCCACTTCCTCATAGGTGCCTCTCTGATCCCATCTGCAGGGAATGACATTTTCATACACAGAGCTTGTTATGAAACTTCCCTTTAACTTTTTCTGTGTTACTTTTAACATGCTGTCTTTGATTGTTATTATTGATGCACAAGTGCTAGCATCCCTATGCCATTTCCTTGAGGAATATTTTAGTTTAAGAGTGGAGTTCCAAAGTTATTATACTATGTACCGAATAAAGTAGTATTTACTTTTATTTGTTCACAGTTTCTTCATTCCAGACCTCATATGGTTGTCTTCTAAAGCTATGCTTCAGAAGGCAATACACATATATACATGTGTATGTTCAGTTTATCGATTATTTTACAAGGTGTGGTGGGCAGTATAGTATAATGGCCTTGGAATTCCTTGCTTTGAATTCTGTCTTCACTCCCTACTCTGAGACCTTGGGCAAATTTTTATCTTCTTTGGCTCTAGTCCTTCATCTGTCAAATGAAGATTATTTTTATTTCAACAAAATTGCTGTGAGAATTCAATATGATAATGCACTTGGCAAACACTCTGACATGCGAATTCCATGTTGTCAGATGTTTTGCCTACTTTGATCACTGTGATCTACTATTACTGAGACCAATGTCTAATGCATAGAAGGAATCAATACATATTTTGATGAATAAAAGGTTGAATTTTTAGCTTTCCTTTGTTCTTCAATCACTTGCTCGGCTGTCTTTGATTCCTCCTATTCACTTATCCATCAGTCTGTCGGCTATTTTGGCCATTTCTACCTCTGAAACAGCTTCTGAATGTGTTCACTTTTCTGCATCTCCTCTGCACTCCTCTTGTCATAGTCACTATCCTTTCTTATCAAGATCAGCAGCCTAGATGATGGATGATAGCATTTCCCCTCTTAACTGGTTTCTCTGTTTCCATTTGTGATTTCCTTACAACTCGTGTAAGGATTTTCATTGCTTTTCGAATAAAATCTATACTTGCCATAGTTTACAAGACCTCACCTGATTGGATTTTTATCTAACTATCCAACTCACTCAGTCACTATGTCTCAGTCATATCTATCTCTCTCCTCCTCATACATGGCAAGCACATCCCCACTACAGGATTTTAACGCTTGACATTCACTTTACATGGGCATCTTGCCTCGAGTTTTGGTTAACCTTTTTCTGGCATTGAGTCCTCAGATCAAATATCATCTCCTCATATCCTTCCCTGATTACCAAATCTAAATAAAACCCCTCTTAGTAGTCACTCTATTATTTAGCTGAGTTATCACATTCATTTGTTTATTTAGTTGCCTGTTATCAGGTGCCACAGGAGAAAGGTAAGTTTCCTACAATCAGAAGCCCTTTCTCTATTGTTTACACAATATCCCTAGTACCAAAATAATGCTAACCCCCTTTAATAGATGTTCAATAAATGATGAGTAAATAATACTTTATATACCTGGTGTTTCCATATATGCTTGGAGTGATTATAGAGAGAACATATCAATACTGAATATAGTTATCAGAAAAGGGTGGAACTTAAGATGACTTTTTAATAACAGGTATTATTGATGTTCATGGAAAAGAGGTGAGGATATTCTACACTAGCAAGGTCACAAAGTCAGGAATTAGTATTCTATTTGTCATTTGTAACTGTCATTCAATGATACGGGCATCCTGAATAATAAATCACTCGTGAAAAATTTCATCCTTTCCAGCATGGTTCAATTCATTGCTATATTCGGTCTAGGTATTCCGTAGTGAAAAGCCTACGCATTTTTAATATCAATTGTAAAAAATTTACATTTCTTAACCGTGCCTGTCTGTTCTAATTCTTATAGTTTGAGGCAAATGCCAAATGAAATGATCTTCTATGGGGTTAACTGAGGCCATAAAATCATTTGTTGTCAGTTAAATATATAGCCATACAATTACTTTTAAATGTATATGAGCACATTTTTGAGAGATGCAAATATGTATGTTACTAAGTGAAACTGATTTTAAGGAAACATATTAATATTTAAGGTTCAAAATATTATTATTGACCACATTATATCACTAATGGTTATCTGAGTCTTTCTTGGCCAGTGAGGTTATTTGTTAAATTTTAATGAATTAGGCAACAGTATCCTGGTTGCTTAGCAAAGTGCACTTGCATAATTGGGATCATTTCTCTAATCATTTAAAATTCATCATCACATGCCTCTAAACTATGCTTTAAAAGCAGAAATAAAGCATAAATTACATTTCTATTAGGCATGTGTATTCTATGTAATTTTTGGAAGAGATAATCCTCTATTTTTTGAATTGCATTTTAAAAAATTTAGTCAAATACTTTTATCATTAGATCACTACAGTTTCTTTTCCTTCTATCCTTCAGTAATGTCTTAATGTGACTATGCCTGAATTTAGCACTTCATTAAGATTGTATTCTACTATGATTGCATGGTATTTTCTCCTGCCATCCTTTATCATATCAGAAATTCTCAGCATTCTACACACTCCATGTGTCAGACAAGGAAGGTAATTATCATGGACACCTTATGAATCAATAAGCAATGGTATGCTTCTAGACCTCAGGATTATCATCTTCATTAATGAAGCACTTTTCCCACAGGACAGTGATAACTATGTCTGCTTAGGAAATTTGTTTGATTTCTACCACATAATAGCTGTTTTTCAAAACATAATAAAGTTAAAATAACTTATAAAATTGATGTATCTTTCTTTCCACTCTACAAACATGAAGTATGGAGTGAAGAAGAATAAAGATTGTAGCTTTTAATGGATTTAAAAAATCTCCAGGGTATTGGAATGATCAGATTACTCCACTGAAAATTTCCAAAGGCAATGCTCACTCTCAGAGCTTTAATGAATAATTCATAGACTTGGCCTAGGTTATGATGAAAGATGGGCCAGAAAGAAGTGCGAATTTATCATTTATTCACTAATTTATGCCACAAGAACTCAGAGTGCCATTTCTATTCCAGGTGTCTATTATTGCAGTTCTCTCTCATGTTGTTTTTTACTACTCCCCTGACTATACTGACTGGCTTTTGCTGACATCTGTTTAACAGTTCTTCAAACACTAGCTCTCTCCTGTGTCACATATGTGAGTTCTCTGGAGGACGTTGGGGTTATTTCTATTATCTGTTTCCTTGACATGGCAGACCCAGGTCTGGATCAACATTTGTAACTCCTATTGGCTCTTTCCTCTGGCATCGTATCTTACTGAGTTTTGCAGCTAGGTCTGCATGCACAGTGACTAGCCTTCTTGGGTGGGGTGATGGTAAGATAATCCAAGCTTGATCACTCTCTGCGGTCATACTTGACCCGTGGGAGACTCTGGCATTTTTGTTCAGGCAAAGGTAGTTGTACAAATTGCTCCACAGAAACTCTTTGTTCTGCTCTTTCTGCTTTCCTTTTTCTTAGTAAGGAATAGGGGCAGAGAAGGAAATCTGCCTAAGTACCTGTCCAATTGAGAGATGTCAATCCCTCTAGCAGGCACTCTAGATTTATGGTAGTGATACACATGGGGCCCTCCTCATTTAGCCGGAGTCAGAACGTGTGCAGAAGCACCCTATTTCCCATTCTCTGGGCAGCCAAAGAAAAGCCATGATATTCTCCGCTAGGCCAGAAACTTGGGACTCCATTGATTTTTTTTCCTTCTCTTCCTATAGTCTTCTGTTTACATGGAGTTGAGAAAGTACATAGGAATTACTACCATAATGATTAACTATCTCTAAAATATATTTATACATAATTTTTTTGTTTCAGATGTGCAGAAGAGTAAGGCCTACTCATTATGTAGTATATCTATTATATGTATATACATTTAAAATCAGTATTTCTGTTTTATGTGTGTGTGTGTGTGTGTGTGTGTGTGTGTGTGTGTATATATATATAGATAGATATGTATATGAAATTTAAAAGCACTTGGAGACTATGGTCTTTTAGTGCATAAACTTCTAAGACAATCCACTATGCTTATTACTCTGTGAACTTCACTGAGTTATTCTGCCTCTACTAGCCCATAATTACTCCTTAGTGAACATAGGAAGGATCATAACACCTAACTTGCAGTAGTAATTACTGTAAATATGATTATTACAGAGTTAGTGCTTTTTAAACTTTGGGAAATATAAATTTACCTTTCTCTTTCTCTAGATATCCTACTGGCTGCCACCCAGAAAGGAAAAGCTGATTAAGGTCATTGTTCATGGCAACAAAGCCAAAGTAAAAAATTTGACTCTGGAGTACTACACGTTTCAAGCGAAGACAGTTGAAAGCAAAGATTACAGTGTATCTGTTGTGAAAAAAGTGCCTACAAGTAAGGAAAGACCATAAATAGTGTTAGTTTTATAGTGCTGTAGCACTTGAAAGTGTCTTGACTAAACATGATTATAGTTGTTTTAAGACATAAAAGCTGATAAATGATGATGATCTGTGATTAAGAGAACTCAAAAAAGTATTTGTATATCTAGATATATTGAGAGTTTTATACACAGTTTTAAAAAATAATCTGAAGCCAAAGTATGCATATATGTGTTTAGGTACATATTGTCATATATGTTACATACATGGAATGCATATGTGTACACATGTATATATATTATGCCATAATAATAAGAAAACACAATTCATTTTCTACTGACCTGAGGGTTAATAAACAGAGTACTTCTATTTTCTCTTTCCCCAAGTTTGTAAATTTATTGTAAATTGGTTTTGTAATGTTTTTGGGTGCAGTGAAGTAATAGTATTAGTTATCAACAGTTCTTGTGAAAATTTGCGAGGTTGCCTCTCTGTGGAGACTAAATGATAATGCAAGTAGCAGCATTAGTTCCATTGATGAACAGATTGAAAATTCAGCAAGATAGGAATGGTAAAAACTTTATGTAACAAGAAAAGCCGCGTTTGGAAGTGCCCTTATTCCTAGCCCTCGCTCCCTCTCTAACTTACTCTCTTTCATCTTCATTCAGCATCTAGCTATCTGCTTGGTGGTAGCTAACACAATTCTGATCATGTCATATAAGGATATGTATGGCTACAAGCTCTCAAGAGGCACAAATCTAAAGGAATGACTTTATTACGAGTCATTTATGATTGACTAAGGAAAGATATTTGGGAGCTAGGGAGAATATTGTTGTTCCACTTAGATTAAAACCCATACGTAATGTCTTATTTCTCTGTTCGCAGAGATAAACATATAGAATGTTATACATGAGTAAATTAAAGGACGGTTACATAGATATTTAAATTATAATATTAATCATTTTTTTTTGCTAATAGATGTGTAATTTCTATTTACTTA
Source organism: Sapajus apella (assembly GCF_009761245.1). Lineage (NCBI taxonomy): Eukaryota > Metazoa > Chordata > Mammalia > Primates > Cebidae > Sapajus > Sapajus apella. The sequence continues at coordinate 39,421,656 of NW_022436942.1, forward strand.
TAATTTACCTTTTCATTAGAACTATCTAGGATTTATGGCTTAACCTTGAAAGCTGCATATACTTCTTCAAATTTAATGTGGAATACAACAGAGACCAGCTTTACTCATTATGAGGTTTATATATCAAACAGAACATTTGCAAAAGATTATCTTATTTGGGAAATGGTGACTGAACACACAGTTACAGATGTGACTCCTCGTGGAATGTATAACATCACGATACACAGAATAAGAGACAAACTTGGAGGACCTGGCACATTTACCAGGGTTGTTGCAGGTATGCAAATTCTCTTTAGTGTTTAAGACATTCACATTTCTGTTATATATTGTGTTGTTCAAGATAAAATTTCAGTAGAGTTTTTTGAAATTTGAAAACATACACTCTATAGACTATTTCAGAGAATAAAAGTACTCATTTTTGTGAGCTGTTCTGCAGACTTTTTTTTTTCCAAGATGAAGTTTCGCTCTTGTTGTCCAGGCTGGAGTGCAATGACACGATCTCGGCCCACTGCAACCTCTGCCTCCTGGATTCAAGTGATTCTCCTATCTCAGGATCCCGAGTAGCTGAGATTACAGGTGCACACCATGACACCCGGCTAATTTTTGTATTTTTAGTAGAGTTGGGATTTCACCATGTTGATCAGGCTGGTATCGAACTCCTGACCTCAGGTGATCCACCCGCTTCAGCCTTCCACAGTGCTGGGACTATAGGCGTGAGCCACTGCACCTGGCCTGTTCTGCAGATTTTTGAGATAACGTGAAATATAAATAGGATAAACATTATCTGACACACAGTAATCAATAAATAAAGTTAATGTTATATTGAGTTTCACTTCAAATTAGAGATAGCTAGTGGAATTATGTGGTATATTTGGGGATCATCTATTCTTCTAAAAATTTGTTCTTTGTCTTTGACATTCTAATATGTGTTATACACATGAAAAAGCACAGTCTGTGATATCCACAGGATAGTAAAGAATACAAGCATGGAAACACATGTAGTATAAGTCAATGTGACAGGTTAAGCAATGGATGTCCAAAGTTACTGTGGTTGCATAGAAGAGAAAAAGATTAGCTCTATGGCCTCAATGGAGAAAGCTCTTTGGGGCTCGTAACATCTGTAAAAGGATTAGGAATTTGCTAATCAGATCGAGAGCATATAGGGTGCAAGGAAAGGAGGACTCACAGAGGTAAGGAACAGCCCATGCAAAATTATGGATGTGTAAATGAATATGGTATATTTTTGGAACTATAAGCAATTCAATATTGAAAGAGTTTATTGTTTTTTTAATATATAAAGAGAATAAAATCCTATCCTGAATAATTTAGAGAGTAATTTTTAAATTCAAAGAAAGCTGCGAAGCCTATGAATGTTTTAAATTTTTCAAAAAAGAACAAGATTGCAAGAGTAACACATGGGAATTACTCTTAAGTGATCTTTAAGGCTGTGGATTAGACAAACGACCCAAAGATCCCAGACATATGGTGATAACTCAGGGTATGGGTATTTATTATTTGGCTGTCAACACTTTCTTAGTTTCTTGTTTTTGCTATAGCAAATTATCACAAGATAGTGGCTTAAAACAACACAATTTTATTATCTCATAGTTCTGTAGGTCATAAGTCCAATGTACTTCTCTCTGGTTGAATCAAGTTACTAGTAGGGCTGTGTTTCTTTTTGTAGGCTCTAGGAGAGAATAATTTCCTTGCTTATTCAAGTAGTTTACAGAATTCAATTCTTTGTGGTTGTAGAATGAGGTAATCATTTCCATGGTGGCTGTTAGCTGACAGTTCTTTCCAGTTTTTAGATGATGCCTCATTCCTTGATTTGTGATCCTTTTCCTGTCTCCAACAAAGGAGGGTTGACTGCCACTCAGGCTTCAAATTCCCTGTCTTTCCCCGCATCATATGTGACTCTTCTGCCTTCCTCTTTTACTTTTTTGGGCTGGCATGATGAGATTGGGCCTACCTGGATAATCCAGGTTGATCTCTATTTATGTTTTTTAATCTTAATTCCATCTGCAAAGTGCCTTTTGCCATGTAACACAACATAGTCACAGTCCCAGGGTTTAGCATTGGGGCATCTTTTGTGGGGTTGGGCGTTATTCTGCTTAACACATACGCTATTATTCTCCTAAATGTGATATATATGTGATAATGCAAAATAAGGAATGAGTTTGGAATTCATATTCCAGCTGTACTCCAGGATTTGACACTGGTTAGCTGAGTACTCCTAGGTAAGTTACCTCTTGTCTTCGGGTATCAAGTTTCGGAGAAATTTATTTATTTATTTATTTTTTTTTTTGAGAAATTTAAATTAGATGACCTCTGAGATTCTTTTTGGCTTTTAAACATTCTATTAACACTTTACATATTTTTGTTCTATTTATACAGATAATCTATGACTTACAATGCTTTAACTTATGATTTTTCTACTTTACAATGATGCAACACAATTTGTATTTAGTACACTCCTCAACTTACATTGGAGTTACATCTGATAAACCCATCATAAGTGGAAAATATTATCTATTTTGAATGGGATATAACCCCATTGTAAGGTGAGAAACATCTGTTTATATTAAACAGATATTATACATCTCACCTATTCCTAAAAAGCAAATATGTTAAATCATGTGTCAAATGTCTTTTTCTATAGAGTATTATGAAAGGTAAAGTATACGATCAAACATAGTAAAGTGGAATCCATTCTAGAAGTTTTAGTCTGTGGCAGGGTTTCTCAGCCTCACCACTATTGACATTTTGGGCTGAGTGATTCTCCATTGTGAGGATATATCTTGTTAATTGTAGAATGTTTAGCAGCATCCCTGGCCTTAACTCACTAGATGCTGGTAGGATCCTCCCAATTGAGCCAATCAAAATTTTTTTTAGAAAATTGCAACCCGAATGCCCATCAATGATAGACTGGACAAGGAAAATGTGGCACATATACACCATAAAATACTACGCATCCATAAAAAATGATGAGTTCGTGTCCTTTGTGGGGACATGGATAAATCTGGAAACCATCATTTTCAGCAAACTGACACAAGAACAGAAAATCGAACACCGCATGTTCTTACTCATAGGTAGGTGTTGAACAGTGAGAACACAGGGAGGGGAGCATCACATACTGGGGTCTTCTGGGGGAGGCAAAGGAGGGACATTGGTTGGGTGGGAAGGTTGGGGAGGGATAACATGGGGATAAATGCCAGATGTAGGTGATGGGGGGATGGAGGCAGCAAACCACATTGCCATGTGTGTACCTATGCAACAATCCTGCATGATCTGCACATGTACCCCAGAACCTAAAGTACAACTAAGAAAAAAAAACAAAAACAAAAAAAGAAAATTGCTACAGGCCCCCCAAAATTTTGTTAGAAAATTGTTACAGGTCCTCCAAATTACAACTAGTGGTAAATGCAGATATATTTGGTTACATACAAAGATCAAATAGATCACTGAGCAAAGATTGAAGGAAAAATATAAAAAATTATTTTGTTTATACACAGGCAAAGGAAAGAGTATGGTTAGTGTGATGGCAGGATTTGCTCACTTAGAGAAAATTTTGTCAGAAGAAAAAGTGACCAAGGTGGTATCAATATCAGGAAAGTTTCAGAAAAGATACAGAATATTTGTTTTCATTTTACTTAAAGAGCACTTATGAAATAGTAAGAACTTGATGTTTTGGTTGCCTAGTGTGGTTTAGGTGATGGTTTGGGAGATTATAGGTAAGTAATTGAAGTCCCTGTTAGAATAGCACACTGACTTGAGGGACGAGTATAATAAAAGGAAATGGGAAAAGATGGTAATCCAAGTTCCCTGGTGGAGGTCTCCAGAGCAGAAAAACATCTTGCTGTTTTAGTTTTTATAAAGAGAAGGGTGGTGACGATGGAGCAATACTTGGGGATCCATTTTGAGCAAAGCATTGACTGAGTAGATATGAGGAAGGGGCTATGCTAAGAAATAAAAAACAGGTTAACAAGATGGCTTGACTGAGAGATGACCAGGGCTTTTAGAGAAAAATAGTGGAAATAGCAATCGACTATTAACCATAGCTTACGTTTAGTACTTATTTCTTGCTATGTTCAAGGCAGTCTTCTAAGCACTTCACATGTATTATTTTATTCTCACAACTACGTGGGAGGTGTTATCATCTCCATATAGATGAGGCCAGTGAGGTACAGAGATGTTAACTATTTCGCCTAAAGTCTTGTTTATATGGCAGAGTCAGGATTTGAACCCAGTAATCCAACTCTAGGACCTGTGCCCAGTGTCTCTGTTAAAAATAGATTTTTATGCCCTGGTGGCATCCAGTATAATGCTGACTTTTTGGAGGATGTTTATTTTATTTATAATTTATTTCTAGCCTATTTCTAAAATATGAGGAAGCTACAGGCACTTGATAAATATATATTGCCCTGGCATTGGACATACTTAGACTGAATCCCTTAAACCTAAATTAGAGGTCACTTTAAATAATAATCTTAGGCTTGAAAGAAAATTATAGATCATCCAATTTTGTAGTTGAATCTATTCTAAAATATTAATTCATTCATTTAGTATTTTAAAACCTGCTGTTATTTGTAAGCCACTGTGTGAAAGTTAGAGGAGCACACAGTTACCATAGTGATTGAAACTTGAAGACTTTGCCCCTGGGTCTAAATCCTGCCTCTACCATTTACCTGTTAGCTATGAGACTTGATGGAGTTACTTAAATTCTTTCTTCCTCAGTTTTCTCATTTTTAAATGTCGATAGTAGTATTTACAGTGTTGTTGCAAGTGTTACGTAAAACAATATGTGAAAGTGCTAAGCACAGTGCGTAGTGTATCATAAACTTACTAGGATTTAGTTCTTTTTATTTTGTATGTCTGCTGCTTGAATATTTCATTATCTGTCATAGTATATATTATGCCCAACCTATAATTTAATCACAGAAAAATTAAAATGTGAGATTCCAAACTTGTCAGATACAGTGTTAGTGCAGAGAAAATATAAAGTTAACGATGGTGATAAAGCTTTTAAAGTCTTAGCATTTTATTTAAAAATTTCTGCCCACTGTAGTCTTCCTTTCTTGATACCATTTTGATAGGTCTGACTCTTTTTGAATGTTCTGAGATATGTAAGATTTTGTATATATTGGATGTCTTCCCAACTCTATTAAGCTGTTTTCTGTGTAGACACAGACCATAGGATCATATTTCTCAGCTTCTCAAAATAAAATTTAGGTGAACTCACTGAAATGCTAAAGGAAATTTTAGGTAAATTCACTGAAATGCCAAGGGAAAATTTAAGAGATGCTATAGTGAGAGCTGTACTGTCTAACATGTAGTGATTAGCAGTATGTGACTGTTTAACCTGGGAACATGCCGAGTCCGAATTCAGAGGTACTGTAAGTTTAAAATATATGTGAAATTTCAAAGAGTTACTATGAAAAAATTAATATAACCACCTCAATAATTTTATGGTAATTACATGGTAATAATGCTTTTGATATATTGGGTTAAATAAAATATATTATTACAATTCTTACATGTTCCTTTTTACTTTTTAAATGCGGCTACTAGAAAATTCAAAATTACATTGTGGGCTCACTTTATGGTTTTATTGCACAGTGGTGCTTTAGAGAATTACAAGATATATTAGCATATCTGAGGCTTCGAAATACCCTGCAATAAATAAAGCTGCTTAAGAACTTATTTGACAAAGTGTTTTGATTAAAGAACATCTATTAAGCTCTAATGATACAGGGTTCTGAGGATTAATTTTTAGAAAATTACTGTCTGGAAGAAACATCTAATTAAACCTTGAATTCTTTTTGCTGGCCCTAATTAAATTGAATATGAAGTAATTTTTTTTTTCCTCTTAAAACTCCAAACATTTCCACTTCATGATGTGATTTTTATTGGTTAGTAAGAATTAGGTCAAGAACAGTATTTTTGTTTTTTAGTTTCCTATCTTTTGAGAGATTAAATTCCATGGAAAATAAATTATGTATTTATTATGGAGTCTATTTTCAGTTAATTGAATCTTCTAGCTCTTAACCAGAAAGCTGCACTCTTCCATAATGATTTAAGCATGGCTGTGGCTCCTCTACCTTTTTCTGAGCCAAGCTTCCCTCCTTTTGGCCCAGACTACCATGATTTTTTACTAATTAGCTTCCTACTGCCATTTTTACCTCACTCCAATTTATATACCACATTTCAAAATTATATTTTTCCAAAAAACAAGCTCTGATGCTTTATGCTCTCCTGCTTAAAATTCTTCAGTGGCTTCCCATTGAATTTAGGTAATAAAAACCTTAAAACCTCTAGTATGACCTACAAGACCATCAGTCTGTTCCCCTTTCTTATTTGATCCCAGGAACTCAGTCTGGCTTTCCTCAGTTACTCCAATTTTTATTCAATTCCAGGACTTCCATACACTCTGCTATTTGGAAAGGCCTTTACCAAACTCTTGTGAAGATTCCAGGCCTTCCCTCTTGATCAGATTGGTAATTGTCCAGACCAATATATTCTTTCTTCTCTTAGGGAGACACACTTCATTAGTAGCCAAGGGTCATTCAGTATGTAATATTAAACCACAGTCCAGGAAACCACATCCTGTTTTGCCACCATCCCAGTAACTAGCGCTTCACTTCTCATGTCTTCCTTTTCCTTCCAAAGTCTTATTCCATGTCTTCATTAGTTTCTTGTCTAAGACTTCATAGATACTACTTACTTTCTGGAGTCCCTGAAGAAATAATACTAACCTTCACACAAATCAGTAAATGTGAGTTAGAGTTGGTTAGACTGATCAGTCATGGTAGATTTTTGTCTATTTCAATGTAGCAGGTGAGGAGAATCAAGCTCTTTTCTCTCAATCTTGAGAATATAGAGGGCATAGGTCTGACAAAGAAATTCTACCCATCACAATCTGGGTATTTCTCTGAACTTTTGCCTTTGGTTTACAGTATTCCTAGAGTTACCAGAAAAGTGTAGTGGACAATTTGCAGGTGATACCAAGAGAATGCTTGGAACTTTGAGAATGCTGGAGTAAGCATTAATCAACTGATGTAAGCTTGGGTATGGCGGACAACATTGTGTTATAGTCATTAGAAGCATTTTCAAAGGAGATAAAGAAAAACTATTTCAAAAACATTCTCCCTTGAAACACCGAGAAAGTGACCTATTATGTTAAGATTCCTGTTATATGCTATGTGCTCTATCAATTTTGTTAGAAAATATGCATTTTATTTTCTTATATCCATTTTCAAATCATCTCTGGCAGTGGTGTTTTAAAATGATAAATGAAGTTCAAAATTAATTCCAGCCTCCTTTCTCTTAGAAACAGTGTTAGATTGAATCTGCATCAGGTATGTTTTTACAAGCTTGGCTTCATAATCTCTCTTCCTCTCCCTATGTTGTTTGTCTGGAATCTGTACTAAGGATAAGGCAGAGTGCAAACTTGACTCACTGGCAACCAATCAGAAGAACTTTATGTGAAAACTCCCTTCAAGGAGATACAGGCGGCATAAACAAAATTTTTGAAAAAGTAGAAGCAAACATAGAAAAATATGGTTGAAATGGCTAAAACAATTGATACTTATTTTATGACTGTATTTCATTTCTGATATGAAAACTTTTCTTTAGAGAAGCATCTAACCAAACGTTTATCAGATCAGCACTATAGGAAGGGAAAAAGACATTAAAAATTTTAGAAAGATAAAATAAAAATATTTATCAGAAATACCCTCCCTTAAAAAAATCTGAAAGATATTGCTTATATATTTTTCCAATTATCTTCTGTTTGGTAAATTTCCAAGTAATTGGATGAATAGTTTATATTTACTTTGTTTTAAAATGATTTAAAACATTTTTTATTGTACTTTAGGTTCTTTGGTACATGTGCAGATCATGCAGGATTGTTGCATGGGTACATACATGGCAATGTAGTTTGCTGCCTCCATCACCCCGTCACTATATCTGGCATTTCTCCCTATGTTATCCCTCCCCTACCCCCTGCGGTCCCTCCCCTAGTCCCCGAAAACAGACCCCAGTGTGTGATGCTCCCCTCACTGTGTCCATGTGCTCTCATTGTCCCACACCCACTTATAAGTGAGAACATGCAGTGTTTGATTTTCTGTTCTTGTGTCAATTTGCTGAGAATAATAGTTTTAAAGCTTTTAGAAACAATCTGGTCAACCAACAGATTTTGGCATATAAGAACTATTCCAGAAACAGAAAATTAATTGTTACATTATTTCTGATAGTTACACCTAAAAACTAGATATTGTTAAACATTTACGTGCCTAACACCCAAGTATTGTTAAAGATCATTTATTGTACTCAGTGATTTTTAACAACATGATTATTTTGGAACTAGAAACCTATACTATTGATTTTCTTTTCTATTTTTTTTTGAAACTTTAGGAGAATAACTTTATTTTAAACCTCTGTTTTTCAATATCAGAACCAGATCAACCTAGGAAACTTAAAGTCTTCAGTATTTCCACACATTCCTTTTCTCTGCACTGGAGACTACCCTCTGGTCATGTGGAAAGATATCAAGTGGATCTTGTTCCTGACAGTGGCTTTGTTACTATCAGAGATCTTGGAGGTGGAGAATATCAGGTATAGTTTTCATTATCGTACTTGCTGAGCCTAGTTGTATTTATATTTTGGTCCCAATAGAAAAGTTCTTTATGAAAATCCACTACAAAAACTTACTTCTTGTTGGGTTTTTGAAAGCATAAGTTGAAGACAAAAACATTGATGTCAAATTGATGGGAGTAAGTTTGCGCATCGGTGGACTGTTACCTTAGCAACATCTATGCTGCTTTTTTTTTTTTTTTTAAGTTCACCCTGAACCTACAGCCAGTCATCCAAGCGTTCATGAATAGTTTAACAAAGAAAAGGCAGAGCTATTGAGTAATACGGGCTCATTAATTGTGTACTTGCCAGAAGGATCTGTCTTTAAATCATTAATGCAGGCAACATTTCTCTCTAGAGCCATCAGTGTGATTCTACTGCCTGAAAAATGTAATAAAGATGGATTTTCTTATCATTTTTCTTTTACTTTTTATTGGGACTTCAGAGACACAGGTATTTCATATATACTCTTTAAAAGCAAGTTTTAAGCCATGGGCTATAGATTTCTCAAGACTTGAATTTGTTCCTTGTGACAGTGAACTAGGATGGATAGAAATGCTGACTTAGGCTGGGATAACACAGTATGTTTTATACATATTTATTTTAAAGTTATTTGGTAAGTAGTTATATAACAAATCTGTATTTTACAATAATATGAAACATTGTGATGTTATAAACAGTGCAGAGTTACATAGTGAAGTGTTAATTTTTTAAGTGTTAGATTTATTTTAGCTCTCTTGCTTTCCAGAATTTTAATGCAATTATTTGTTTGTGGTGTTCTAGGTTGATGTTTCCAATGTTGTTTCTGGGACTAGGTACGATATAACCATCTCTTCAATTTCTGCTACAACATACAGCTCACCTATGAGCAGAACAGTGACAACAAATGTAACAAGTGAGTATATGTTTTAAATTAGTTTTTAAGTAAAGTATTTGGAGTCAGTATAATTCTACTGTATGGAAATACTTATATTGGCAACATGTACATTAAATTCATGAAAACAGTGTAGAATAATTAAGCCAAAATGGAAACTTAAGAAAGTGATCTGCCTAGAACCTGCATTCTGCTGTTTCTTCAGCTTCCCTTACTTTCAAAGTGCAAAGATAATTACTCTATACTTGTTTGGGAAATAGATCAGAGAGACTGTTAATGCTAACATTTAAATAATAGAGAACCATGAAAATAAACTGGCTATATTTCCTCAGGAAGGATTATTCCATTTGTAAGATTGTTCTTGTTAGTTTTTCTGTGTAAGCCTTGAGTTAAGTGAATTTCTTTTAAAAATGATTTGGCATCAAAAGTGTATTTGGCATGTAGTATTTAGTAGCATTCCATTTTTTTACATTCTTATAAAAGAATGCTTTTGGTATTCCCCATAGCATTTTTTTTTATAGTAGCAGAGCTCTAGGGAGTATAAACTCATATTGCTCTTTGGAAACTTCAAATTTTACATTTGTAAATACTGTTATTACGTGTTTTTTTTGTGAAAATACCATAATTATTTGAGCTTTTAACAAAATGAGTTTTTAAAAAATAGAACCAGGACCTCCAGTCTTCCTAGCCGGGGAAAGAGTCGGATCTGCTGGGATTCTTCTGTCTTGGAATACACCAACTAATCCAAATGGAAGAATTATATCCTACATTGTCAAATATAAGGAAGTTTGTCCATGGATGCAAACAGTATATACACAAGTTAGAGCAAAGCCAGACAGTCTGGAAGTTCTTCTTACTAATCTTAATCCTGGAACAACATATGAAATTAAGGTAATTATTTTGTATGTGACTACTTAGTATTGAAACATTTCATTCATTTTAAAAGCGTAAGAGGTTTTTCCCAACTTCTCAAGGCTTTACAGCTAAATACAGTCCACGACTGATGAACAGTGGTCAGAGTAAATGGCCTCACACCCACCTGGGATTTTAAAACTTGGTAAAATGTTATTGTCTCTTTTCATTTTAATTTTTATGTATATTTATATGTTGCCTTTTTTATTTTTCTATGAATATTTTTGTATTTATATATATACATGTGTGAATATAATATAATACTCTAGAAAATAAAAATTATGTAAAGTTTAAGAAGGAAAGGTTAAATTCAAACAAGAGGCCAGGGTAGTTTGAATGTAGATATGTAAACCGTAGGATGTTACACAGTTATTAAAAATTGACTTGCAAATTTTATTCTCCAATTTCCTAGGAACCAAAGTAAAAAGGGAAATAAATCTGTTATACTATTTATGTATGAAAATTGTATACTAATTGCATAGGGGAGCTCAAATATTTTCTTTTATTTCTTTTTTTTTTTTTTTTTTTGGTGCTTTAGATTGGAAAGAAAGTCTTCATTGAAGGATTAATAGCTGCAGGACTGGATTTTGTAAACTTCTTTCCATAACAGCTAAGGGTAAAATAATAAAACCAAACAGTCAAAATAATTTTGCCAGGTGTTGAGATATTATGGTCTAAGAACATGGCCTTGATCTATATATAAAATTTAGACTCCAAAGAAATATCTTGTTTTTTTTTTTAAATTTATTTTTGATTTGGGGGTATGTGTACAGGTTTGCTACATGGGTATATTGCGTAATGGTGGGGTTTGGGCTTCTAGTGTACCTGTCACTTAAATAGAAATCATTGTGCCCAATAGGTAATTTTTCAATCTTCACCCTCTCCCATCTTCCCCATTTTTGAAATCTCCAGTGTTTATTATTTCCATTATTATGCCCATGTATACTCATTTTTAGCTCCTACTTGTGAGAATGTATGTTATTTGATTTTCTGTTTTTGAGTTATTTCACTTAGGACATGTTCTCCAGCTCCATCCATGTTGCTGAAAAGAACATGATTTTTTTTTTATACCTGCATAGTATGTTATGGTATATATACATCCCACTTTCTTTATCCAATCAAACATTGATGAATACTTAGATTGATTCCATGACCTTGCTATTGTGAATAGTGCTGTGATAAACATGAGTGATGGTGTCTTTGCGATACCATGTTTTCTTTATTTCTTTTTTTTTTTTTGAGACAGAGTCTCACTCTGTCACCCAGGGTGGAGTGCAGTGGCACAATCTCAGCTCACTGCAACCTCTGCCTCCCGGGTTCAAGAGATTCTCCTGTCTCAGTCTCCCGAGTAGCTGGGATTACAGGCACCCGCAACCATGCCCTGCTAATTTTTTGTATTTTTACCATGTTTTCCTTTCCTTTGGATAGATACATAATAGTGGGATTGCTGGGTTGAATGGCAGGTCTAGTTTTAGGTCTTTGAGAAATCTCCATACCGTTTCTCATAGAGGTTACATTTCCAGCAACAGCATATTAGTGTTTCATTTTCTCTGCATCCACACTGCCATCTGCTTTTTTTTTTTTTTTTGACTTTTTAATAATAGCCATTCTGACTGGTATAAAATGACATCTCATTGTGGTTTTAATTTACATTTCTTTGATAATTCTTAATGTTGAGCATTTTTAATATACTTATTGGCCACTTGTATGTCTTCTTTTGAGAAATGTGTGTTTACGTTTTTTGCCCACTTTTTAATGGGATTTTTCTCTTTGTTGTATTGTTTGCATTCCTTATAGATTCTGGATATCTGTCCTTTGTTGAAGGCATAATTTGCAAATATTTTCTCCCATTCTGTATGTTCTCTGTTTACTCTGTGAGTTATTTCCTTTGCTGCACAGAGCTTTTTAGTTTAATTAAGTCCCATTTAAGTCTATTTTAGTTTTTGTTGCACTTGCTTTTGACGTCTCAGTCATAAATTGTCTAGTCCAATGTCCAGAAGAGATTCACCTAGTTTTTCTTCTAGGATTTTTATAGTTTCAAGTTTTATGTTTAAGTCCTTAATCCAGCATGAGTTAATTTTTGTGTGTGGTGAGATATAGGGATCCAGTTTTATTCTTTTGGATATGGCCAGCCAGTTTCCCCAGCACCTTTTATTGAACAGATATCCTTTCCTCATTTTTTAATTTTTGTCAACTTTGTTGAAGATCAGTTGGTTATACGTATGTGGTTTTATTTCTGAGTTCTCTATTCTCTTCCATTAATGTATATGTGCATTTTTGTACCAGTACTGTGCTATTTTAGTTACTATAGCTTTGCTGTATAATTTGAAGTAAGATAATGTGATGGCTCCAGATTTGTGTTTTTGCTTAGGATTGCTTTTATAATTGGGCTCTTTTATGGTTTCATATGAACTTTAGTATTGCTGTTCTAATTCTGTGAAAAATGACATTGGTAATTTCATAAGAATTGTGTTGAATCTGTAGACTGCTTTGGGTGGTATGGTGTGTTAATTCTTCCAATCCATGATCATGGGATGTTTTTCCATTTGTTTGTGTCATCTATAATTTATTTCATGAGCGTTTTGTAGTTCTCTTTGTAGAGATTTTCACCTCCTTGGTAAAATGTATTCCTAGATCTTTTATTTTATTTTGTGGCTATTGTAAATGAATTTAATTCTTGATTTCATTCTAAGTCTGAATGTTACTGGTGTATAGAAATGCTACTTATTTTTGTACACTGAATTTATGTCCCAAAACTTCACTGGAAGTTGTTTATCAAGTCTATGATTATTATTTTGAAGCAGTCTTTGGGGTTTTCTAGATATACAATTATGTCATCAGTGAGCAAAGGTAGTATGCCTTCGTGTTTTTCAATTTGGATGCCTTTTATTTCTTTCTCTTGCTTGATTGCTCTGGATAGGCCTTCCAGTACTGTGTTGAATAGGAGTAGTGAGAGTAAACATCCTACATTTGTTCTATTTCTTAGGGGGAATGCTTTCAACTTTTTCCATTCATGTTGGCTGTGGGTTTGTCATATTATGGCTCTTATTATTTTGACATATGTTCCTTTTATGCCTAGTTTGTTGAGGGTTTTTATCATGAAAGGATATTGAATTTAATCAAATGTTTTTTCTCCATCCATTGAGATAATCATATAACTAACAGGGTTGGGAGAAAAGTATTGAAAAAAACTTTAATAAAAACGTAGACTATTTTTACTTACAAAACTCATAAAGGCTAAATTACTTAATTTAAACTTAATTTATTTTCTGAAAAAGTCACTAAGCTAAAGCTTTTAAAAACAGTTTTAGCTATCTCTGCGCATTGTACTTTATAGAGTGTCTTTACAAATTATCTTTGATACTTTATGAAATAGAAAACTTGGTCAATTATTTTGAAAAACTTTAGCTTAGTGACTTTTTTCAAAAATGAATTGTTTAAATTAAAGAGTTTTGCCTTTATAAGTGAAAATATTTCATCTTTAAATTAAACTTGTAGTTTACTTTTGATTTTTCTTCCAACCTTGTTGTATATACATATCTGTTGTTGACATTTTGGATATTGGTTTGAACATTTCTAAAGAGCCACTTTTGCTAAGAATTGTGAACTCAATGTAGTTACTTTCAACAAACAGTTCTTGGACATTTACTATGTCTTTTGCATTTATAAAAATGTTTAGTCCTTTATGTAATTAATATGCAAAATTTAACATAATCTTATTTGAATACTACAGAAAGATGAGCTTATAAAAAGCAGGGCTAAATTAGTTAGGTCATAGGAAAATGCTTCCAGTTAAGGGATATCTATGACATTTCCAAGAGATAATAAAGAATACAAATATCTTCTGGATCCTCCCTCAACATAACATTAATATCTTCTTTAGGCCTTGAAAATAGTTAAATATAGAGAAGAAAATATACAAAACCTGTGTAAATATGGGATTTTATATAACTGAGATGTTCTTCCTAGAGGATAAGAAATATTGGGAGAGATTTTGCCAGGAAGTTTTTCCTTACTGGAACTATGCCTATTTGCAGAATTAAGAACACGGTCGGAACTAGAAAGCAAATAGTAATAGTATGATTCCCACCATGAGAAAAGAAAGAAACAAATTCTGACCCATGTAGAAGTCAAAATAGACTATTGATGACTATTTTATGAAGGAAACATAGCTTAAAGAATAGGCAACCTTTTTCTGACATCTGAGTATCATATAATATAGGTATTTTGTGTCAACATGCACATATTCAGATTATTAATATGTCAATATATGCTATTGGGCATAATTAAAAATTTTTAATGTGTGCTATAAGAGACTATTTCTGATAGGAAGGTGATTTAGTCAGCCTAGTTCTGTTTAGATCTATTTTTATGGAGTTTGAATTTTTATTCCTTTGAATTCTCTTATTTAAGGTCTATTGGGAAGCCCTTAGTCTCCGTTTCATCCCACATTTTATAAATCATTGTGTAACCTTTACTCTGTTCAAATAAATGTTAGTTATTGCAGAATTCCAAAGGGTATTTGGCATGGTACATTTGATATCTTCAGTATAAGTCATGCTATGGGGAAAATCCTGTTAAGCATTTTACATATGCTATTTCATTTACTCCTCAGCATAATCCTATAACATAGATACGTTACTATTCCCATTTTAAAGACAAGAAAAATGTTACTTACAACAGTTAAGTAAATTGCTTGAAGCTACTTATCTGAGAATTGGTGGAGCTACAGTTAAGCCAAGTTATGATTCCAGTCATGGCAATTACAAAAGCTTGAGTCTTAATTTCATTTATGATATTTTCTCTGTCTGTTCTAATCAATTGAAAGAGATTGTTGAAGTCAAATTTTTTTATCTTTAAAATTCTAGAATTTTTAGTTTAAATTATTAATTAAATCTACTTATTTTTAAAACAAGTTTTTGAGTATTTATTTGCCTGATTAGATTGTGAACTCTAAGGTACTGTATACGTAGTCTCTTGCATTTGTTACAGAAATAGCTGTAGCATCTTTTATGTAGTGGATATAGTAGAGAAAGACTGAGCTTTTGAAATAAACCCAAGTGCGACTGGATTCTTGTTTTACCATTTATTCCTTTGTGACCTTGGGCAAGATATTTGACCTCTCTCCGCCAGTTTTCTCATCTATAAAATTTTGACAATAATACTTTATAAGTTAATTATATGGATAGCTCCATATTTACCTTGTTTCATGACAGTATTACAAAAGTATCTTTGGCATTTATCTTATGGATAAGTCAAAGTTGTTTTTTAAATTTTAGATTCTCTTTTTTCAGGGAGTAAAACATTTGAACACAATCTTTTTGCTTTGTTCTAGGTTGCTGCTGAAAACAGTGCTGGTATCGGAGTGTTTAGTGATCCATTTCTCTTCCAAACTGCAGAAAGTGGTAATTTTCCTGTCATTTATTTTAAATTGACCTAGTCATGAGTTTCTGTCATTTAAAATAAATAAGAATATAGGCTTGGTGCAGTGGTTCAGGCCTATAATCCCAGAACTTTGGGAGGCCAAGGTGGGCGGATCACGAGGTCAAGAGATGGAGACCATCTTGAACAATATGGTGAAAACTTGTCTCTACTAAAAATATAAAAGTTAGCTGGGCATGGTGACACGCACCTGTAGTCCCAGCTACTTGGGAGGCTGAGGCAGGATAATCACTTAAAACTGGGAGGCAGAGGTTGCAGTGAGCCAAGATTGTGCCACAGCACTCCAGCCTGGTGACAGAGTGAGACTTCGTCAAAATATGTGTGTGTGTGTGTGTGTGTGTGTGTGTGTGTGTGTGTGTGTATAAATGACACTAAAATACATACAATTCTTATAGCATGGACACTCAATTAGTTTTAGAGTACTTTCGTATGGCTAATTTATTCATTGAAATATGTATTATTCTTTCTGATTATAAGAGTAGTAAATGTTATCTTACAAAACTTTGAAAAAACAAGAATAAAAAAACAAAATGAAAATTATCCACAGACTTATGAAAAACTCTTTTACCATTTTCGTGCATTTCTGGCTGGTCTATTTCCCCCATTAATATATATCTATGAGACTACACATTAACAAAAATTAGCTTGTGCTATGTATGCAAGTTTATATCCTGCCTTTTCCTTTGAACATTAAGTCACAGGCGTGTTATGACATAGACTTTTGGAAACATGGGTTTTAATGGTTATTATATTATTCTATAACATTTAGTCATTATCAAACCAATTTAAGATACCTCCATTCTTCTAGTGGCATAGAGGAAAAATCTTCATGTCATCTGTGACTCTTTTCTCTCACAGTACACATCTAATCTAGCAGTAAATCTTACCAGCACAATCATCAAAGTGTATTTTGAATCTCACCCTCATTGCTAACATCCTATCCAACATTATTCCCAATAGCAGTTGCATTTTGTTTTATTTTTATTAGAATGCTGCTGTCCTGAACTCCCTTAATTACTACCTTATATCATTGATATATAGACCTCCTTCCAAAGATCTTTCTTATGTAATTTATGTGACTATTATTTATAAATTATATTTTAGCATTTTTCTGTACGGTGTAAACTGAAATGCTGGTTATTTGGCATCTTAATATTAGGCATCTTTATTATCACTTATTGTTTTTATCTCAGATGTTTTGTTTTGTTTTGATTTCTTTCAAAAGTGACTTGTCACATTTATTTTATATTCTGAATGATCTTGGTGTTTTACTCAATCAGTTTTACATACATTACCATGAAGTTAATGGGCATAATTTCTCCTAATTTGAGCTTCATATTGGCTTCATGCCAACTAAAACAGAACTCAGATTATTATTTTTATTACTCTATATAATCAATAAGTTATAGAAAAGCATAATGAAATTCTGAAGAAAGTTGATTTTGAGGGTTTAAAAAATTTTAAATACAGTAATAATAATCAATTGGAGTGTATCACTTGATATTAGGCCCTAGGCATTTATAAACATTCCAGAAATGTACTTTTTAGTGAAAATGGTGGACAATTGATTCAATTTGCTACTTTTTTCACATCTAATGAAAATGCATTATTCCAAAATATTTAAAGAAATAGGAAGCTTATCCCAACTTTTTTGTGTATTCACAAACAACTATTGATTGAATTTTTTTCATACTTATTTGAAGCATTTCATCAATGCATGTATTAGCCCAGGTTAATTAAATATATTTATAAAAGCCTTACACAAATAGATTTTATGCAGTGTATTGTATATTTAATTTCATATACCATGAAATTATATAAATGCAATTCTAAGTTTTATAACAAGATTTTTTCCTTCTCAATCCTTCTTTTCCCCAGCTCCAGGAAAAGTGGTGAATCTCACAGTTGAGGCCTACAACTCTTCAGCAGTAAACCTGATTTGGTATTTACCTCGGCAACCAAATGGCAAAATTACCAGCTTCAAGATTAGTGTCAAACATGCCAGAAATGGAATAGTAGTGAAAGATGTCTCAATCAGAGTAGAGGACATTTTGACTGGGAAATTGCCAGAATGCAATGTAAGTATCACACAACACTTTCTATGTCTTGAAAATCATAGATAAACATATTTTCACACTTCTAACATATAGATACTGTATTTTTACCCATTTTATTAATTAATTGATTACTTATGGTACCATGTTATATACAAAGTTTTATTAATTATTTGATTACTTACAGTATTATGCTATATGCAATTGGCCTTATTCAGGTAGAATATAGGAAAGGTTTGAGAATTCAAGAGTGAGAGATTAAAATCATTAGGGAGTTCTAAAAAGGCTTCATAAAAGGAGTAGCATTTGTGATACACCATGGAGCATGGACAGAGAGAGATAGTGTGATGGGGGCATTCCAGGTGGAGGAGACTTTATAAAGCCCTGAGGTGGAAAAGTATAAGATATAATTGGAGAAAATATTTTACTTCCACGTGGCAGGAGGGAAGATTACATGTAGGGTAATAGTCGAGGTCAAACTTGCGGAGGTAGATTGTTTTTGTTGCACATATCTTTGGTAAAGAATTTGTTATTACTCTGGGCATTGATAATAAACCTCATAATAGTAATGCTTTACTACATAATAAGCATCATAATTTATTATATGATAAGCATAATGCTTTTCCTAAAATCATTTTTGCGATCTTTGCGTTGTTATTAATGAAAAAACTGTCACAGTTATTTTTGTTGTAAATACTTTATAAAAGTCTAAAAATATTTTTCTAATTAGGATATATTTCTAACACATGCACACACCTAACACGTGAGCTAGTGGCATGTTAGTACTTTAGAGTACTTATGAGAAAGAACGATCATTAACAGTAAGAAAGTAGCCTATACTTGAACATTCACAAAAGTAAAATTATTTCAGCTCTTTGTCTCTTGCACTGTTAACAGGTAGGTTAAAAATTCTTACAAATAATTTTGCTATAGTTTTACCTTTATTTTAAGCCACTTGAAATTCTATTCATAAATACTAAGGTACAAGGAATACGATAAATATATTCTCTTCTAAAACTGCAGACATAATGGGTACAATTAAAATCTAGCCAATTTGTCCATAACTTGCATGTTATATGTGTATATATAGCATAAAAGAAAAAGAAATGAATGATATGTTCTCATTTTCATGTTCACCAAGAAATACAACATAATTTCTTCATTGATATTATTTTACTTACTAGGAGAATAGTGAATCTTTTTTATGGAGTACAGCCAGCCCTTCTCCAGCACTTGGTAGAGTTACACCTCCATTGCGTACCACGTATTCATCAAGCACGATGGCACAGAATAAGATCAGCTCTGTGTGGGAAGAGCCTATCAGTTTTGTAGTGACACACTTGAGACCTTATACGACATATCTTTTTGAAGTTTCAGCAGTTACAACTGAAGCAGGTTATATTGATAGTACGATTGTCAGAACACCGGAATCAGGTATGGTTCACTTTTTGTATACAAAAAGATTTAAATTTTTTAGAGAATAATGTTTTATTTTATTCATATAGATATTTATTTTTAATCTTCCTTACACTCCAGTAACTTTTTTCCTTAATAATATACGATAGGCATCCCATCTGGGGTTCCTTCAAATTTCTATACTCTTTTATATTATAGTACAAATAAGTATTTAAAAGGAGAAAGAAGATTTGAAAGAAACAGTTCTTGAGCTACTAACCATGATCCTAATACAAGCTTTTATCCTTTATAATCTCAGCAATTTTTTGTAATCATCTTTGCTGTTCTAAATCATTGATAATTGTCTACAGCCTTCTCTCACTGTTATTGCCATTATCAAAAGCGAAGATACCTGCAGTAGCAGAACAAACATGTGATTAACATTTCAGTATCAGATACAAGCAGTAGCTAAAATGTGTACTTATTTATATCCTATTTGCACTGTAGTTTCCTCATCTGAAAAATAGAGACAGTAGTAGTACCTTCCTTATGGTGGCAGTGTTAAAATTAAATGAGAATAATTAGATATTATTATTACTACTAAATTTTATGAGAACATATTTTCAGGTAAGGCATTCATATATTTAATTATGGTACTATATCAGTATTCATGTAAATATATGTATTTATTTGTATATTTGATATATTTATAAAATTTCATGGCTATTGATATAGTCCCATTATATATAGGTATGTATTATATGCATGATACATAACTGATATCTAATATCTAATATTAGATATCTAATACATATCTAATATCAGTTATGTATCATGCATATAATACATAGCATCAGGCATTAGGTTGTAATTGCTAATTTCTGAAGTTATTGAAAATTATTGATAGGATAATTTCACTAAAGCATTTTTTTTCTAATAACAAAGCTGTTTGCTTCATTTTTCATTTCATATGTTTGAATTGTTTTGTTAATTTAAATATCATGTTTGAATTATATCATTTTCTTCTTCCATACTCCTTATACAATAAAAAAATAATTTCATGAGGGTCATACAAGGTGAAATTTGGTAGACATTAATTTTGTTTTGAAAAATATTTGGAATTGTTTTATTTCAATTAAAAGAAAGAATAAACTTCTATGAAAAACTGACTAATTTAAAATGTCATTATTATTTTTATATGTTACCAATACTACATTTGAATCCTCCAACTGTAGGTTATAAATTTCTTCTTAGAACAAAATACAAATATTGATACAAAAAGTAAAAATTATTGTCAATTTTTGAGGGCTATTTTCTTGAAACTTCTACCTGCGTTAATAAGAGAGAAGGTGTTTATCAAGCCAGATATCCAGCCTTTGTTGCAAGATATATATGTATATATATAAATGCAGGTATTAAATGTTTCTGGACAATGTAACTTGACAATAAATATATTACAATGAATATTAGCATGAAACTTGCACAGTGAAATAATATAAAGCATTAAATAAAATCAGTAATTGTTACAAATAAATTAATCTGATAATCCAGCTTGTGTTATTCACAAGTTTCAATTATATTCCATTTTTTTTATTTTTTAAGTTAAAAAAACTCTGCTTTTAAGTGCGGTATTTTATTTTATTTCTCTGACTTTGTGTTTTATTAGGTGTATTTAATAGGGTGCTCTTTCATTTAAAATACATTATGTATTTATTTTCTATACTCATTTTAGTACCTGAAGGACCACCACAAAACTGTGTAACAGGCAACATCACAGGAAAGTCCTTTTCAATTTTATGGGACCCACCAACTATAGTAACAGGGAAATTTAGTTATAGAGTTGAACTATATGGACCTTCAGGTAAGTCTTAATTGGTTTTATGTTTGCCTTTTGGAGTAAGAATCATAAAATATGTTACCAATATCAAACTCTTTTTAAAAATATCAGACTCTTTTTAAAAGACCCTAAGATTAAAGCAAACAAAAGGAAAGTCATAAGGAAGGTGAGGTCCTCTGATTTTTTAATTTAAAATAATAAATGAGTATAAGAATGACAAAACACAATTCATGTTCCACATTTCATGTGAAGCACATGAAAAAACTAGTGATAAATCCTCAAGACCAAAGTGTTAGTGGAGTTACACATCTTCAAATATTTGAACAAGAAGACCTTGGCTTTCATTCATCAAGAACAATGGACTTTGACTATATTAAATCAGATTTCTATTTACTGCTAGGAACCCATTTTTAAAAAATAATTATAAAGAGCTCTCTAAAAATAACATGGAAAATCTCTGTGACTTCTGCTGTATTTTGCTGTGGACCTAAAACTGCTTTAAAAAAGAAAACATATTAAAAATTTTGGGCAGCTTTATGAAGTGGCAAGTTCTCCATCTTTGTAAGGAAGCAGGACCTGGGCATACACTTGTCAGAGATATTTTGAGAGGTTCAAATATTATATTTTTATGTAATATAATAATATAATATTTAATGTAAAGTCTAATATAATATTTATGTGAATTATGTAAAGTCTAAGATTCTCTCCTGATTGAGATCCTATGGTTCTATGAAAGAAATTTTATTCTAACAATGATTAAATAACATAAAGCTACATAGTATCATTTATTTGGGAGCATCAAAAAAGATACAGACTTTCAACTATTTTATTTTGCAATTTCTGTGATATGAATCACTCATCACCATCATGAATAACCTTTGCCTTTCATCCCTAAGTAACTCATGCTCTTAAAATTCTGATTTTTTTTTACTTCCTAAAAAAGATAATTGCCTCCACTCACCCATCCAGTACACAGAAACAGACATGGATACACAGCTACGTCTTTTCTATCCAATATTATTGTTCAATACTTATCTGAGGTACTCTTTCATTTGTGAGGCTGGCTGATAAATCGAGTGAGAGGCATTTAGCAACGTTTACATTTAGCAACATGGGAGTGATCACATGCTTCCAGTATGGCGGAGCATGTAGGGTAAATACCTAATTGAATTAGCTTAAGAGTAAATGGGAGAAGATTGCTGGAACAGGGGGTGTAGAAACTCGTTTGAGTTTAGCTGCAAAGCAAAGCAGCGAATAGAGAGCAAGGGTGGGGATAAGTGGAGTCAACAGGTTTCTTTTCAGTAAGAACATATAAAGCATGTTTGTTTGCTGATGGAAATGAGGAAAATAAGGAAAATGTTAATGATGTAAGAAAAAGGAGAATTACTGGAAAGGTGTCTGTGTAGGCAGAAGGTGAGATCTTTTTCTCAAATGTAGTGATTGGTTTGAGATAAAAATACAGATAATTTGTCCATAATTTGTTCTTATACATTGTAAGGCAGAGTATATGGGTATAGATGCTGGTAAATACATAGTTGTGTTGGTGGGAGCCTGTGGCAAATATTTTCTAATTGGTTTACTTTTTTTAGTGTAATGGGAAGCAAGACCATTAGCTGGGAGTGAAGATAGGGCAGAAGATATTAGAGGTCTGAGCAGAGAAGATAAGTGTAAGATAATCATTCAGAAGAGTAGAGTGATTGGACCATTGACTATGTAAGTTGAGTAAGATTCCAGGCACCAGGTAGGGCTTGTTTGAGGTTTGGCTACAAATAAAGTGGTATCAGTTGATGGTTTTGTGAGGTTCTCCAGCTCCCTTCAAGAAGAGAAGGGCAAGGGGTTGGAGGCATGTGTAAGGCAGTGATTATAATTGAAATTGACACCAAAGCTGGATAAAGAGGGGAAATCGAGTGGTGAGGGGTCAAATAAAACAAAAATAAAATAGGTGATTAAATCAATGGATTGTTGATTTCAGTGAATTTAAAGAATTATCAGTTTAGGATTCTAGAGGAAATGTAAAGGACATAGGAAAAAGTGGTTATAAAAAGGTGCATGAAACTGACATTCTTAATGATATGCCATAATTGATGTTAGTAATGTCTAAGCTATGATCTTGAGGGAGTGGCTGAAATTTTAGAAAACTAGATTATTTAAGGAAATATCTAAGCAATTTAAGGGCTATCTCTCAGGATATTAAAATCAGCACAAATTAAGATGGTAGCCTTGAACCAAAAGCTAAACCATGGGAGTAAATGACCCTTGGATTAGTAGATTACAACTGTGAGGCCTAGTGGATGTCATTGGTAACATAGAATTTAAAGCTGTGGGCTTTTATAAGGAGGGAGGGAGATTAGTGAATAAAATGGAGCAATGAGGAGCAAGGACAACGTCTACCATACTGAAAGGCCTGGTTACTTGAGAGCTGTGTGGCAAAAATAGACTGCCACCATTTGAAGTGGCTGTAGGGGAACAAAAGCAGTGTTCTTAGGAAAGAGCCAGTTTGCAGTTAGAGCAAGAAGGTAAAGGAAACATTCAAAGCAAAGTTGAAGGTTTAAAGAATTGTGGTAACAGACTAAGGAATTTTGTTCAGAAGCTAAACTAGAAATATTTCCTAAAAATATCCTCTTAAGAAGATAATGACATTATTTAGCATTTTAATCGAATAAATTTGAGTTTGAAATCTGGTCACTTTCGGAATTGATAAAATTTGATGTTTCCCCTTTCAATATGTCAAAAATAACATGGTAATTCAAAAGGGCTCTTTGATTAAATAAAAATAATTTTAAGCACTGGAACATTTTCATGTTCTTTCATTTGTTTTCATTAAATTGATATCAGTGTACTACTAAGACACATGTTTAAAATATATCCAGTTTTGATATTATAATAACAAATTTTAGTGCACAACTTAACACTTGAATTGTTGTCTTGGTTCTGTACTTAAATGTGAAAATGATTGCGTGCTTGATAAAAAATAATCCATAGGTATCTTCCACTTTTATAGGTCGCATTTTGGATAACAGCACAAAGGACCTTAAGTATGCATTCACTACCCTAACACCATTTACAATGTATGACATCTATATTGCGGCTGAAACCAGTGCAGGGATTGGACCCAAGTCAAATCTTTCAGTATTCACGCCACCAGATGGTAAGAACATAGGGAATGAATGAAATATTTTTGGTATGCTTATGAATGTCATTGAATAGTAAAACATGATATTAGAAGCAGTTTGTTTTATATTTACTTAAATCATGTTATTTCCTTATTAAATTACTACCTAATTCATTCTGAACATGTGTTCTCCAGAACATTAAACTCATAGCATGCTTCATAGTAATAGGGACCTAAGATCAGGCAAGGTTAGGAAATATCATATATAGTATTGGCCTGTTAGAGATTCACAATAAAATTTAGCATAACCTCAAGAAGTTGTAAGATAAACACATTTAGTATTGTTTAATTACATTTTTAAAAGTGGAATCTATTTTTTTCTCACATACTATTATTCAGAGGAATTCCTATATTCCCAGTGCTTACAACAAAATATGTTTATAATCAAAACAGTATTCTAAGCAAGTGAAGATTGAGTGGTTGCATGATACAGATTTACCAGCATGTACTGAAATTATGATAATAGTATTTTTCTTCAGTAAACTTCCTTATATGTATTCATTAAATATCATTATTTTAGTTGAACTATACTTAAAAAAAAAAGTTTCTGTACTATTTCACAACATATTTTTCTGGCCTACCCTGAACTTGTTAAATGTCTTCATTTCTACTTAGGGATTGTAATTATGGACAAAAATTAACAGTAACTTCTTATAACACATTAACATTTGGAAAAGTTTCCAGCCTTCATTTGTGTGGTAGCTAACATATAGTAACTTATAAATGAAATATACATATGTGTACACACACACCCACACACACACACACACACACGGAGACATACTGGTCATACATTCATCATTCAAGTATTTGACCATTAGAGGGCAGTAAGTATTAGGAAATTTTGTACTTCTCCCCTTTAAAGCGACAATCATTGACATTTTGTTGGAAGAACATAAATGTTATGTTTTATCTATTTCAGATGAAAATCCTAACATATATATAGTTTCAGTATATGTATAAGAAAGTTATACATATTCATAAGGAAAATGTTCTTTTTTTTGTATTAAAATTTTACCATTGTGTTTCTATCAGAAGAATCTTAGCATTGCATAGCTTCTCCCTTAAATCTTAAATTTTCTTCTATCTTCCCCATAAAAACCACTCTTAAACATTTCCTAGGAAGCTAAGAAGATTTATGGATACTTTCAAATAAAGCAGAGTCCTTGATTTTGGTCTTAATAAGAGTTTTCTCAACCAACTCAATGTACCCACTGATTTCTATTCTTGTTCTACAATTAAACAAATCCTGAAATTTTGTCCTCTTTCAAGACCAGCTGACTTTGGGGCTTCTAAATAGAATCCATAACTCAATAAATAAATTTTTTATTGTCATCATCATTGGACTATGGCATTTGACAAAAATAGAGAAATAGACAATGCATATGCCATGTACAATGCCATGTTATTTGTCTTGGATATATTTTAAATTTTATTTGCCTTAATTTCTATATTTTTTATCCACAGAAGTAGAATTTTATGGTCATCGTTCAATATATTTCACAAGGCCTGTTTTTCACACCAAATCATTTCAAGTAGATGACTCCATTTGCCCTGTATAAAAGGCAATTTTATACAGTTTCATTCTTTTATCTTCCTGAGCCACTCCCTCTATAGACCACACCCTGGTGGCTCTTAGAGGGGCCTCCTGGCAACTGGTAGGCTCCACCAAAGGCAGGGTTGACATGGTTCTTATATCCTCATGTCAGCCTTTGTCCATGGAGTTCCCTGAGGATAGTTCAGCCTCAGGAGCTGCTTCAATGGAATACTCTGGCAAATGCAGTAAATGTAGCTTTCTGCTTCTGGTACCACTACTTATTCCTGGTTCCACTATTTAAATCTTTGAAATAAATGGAACTTTAAACTAAGAACAAACTAATAACTCATTAGAACTATCTACTTTCAATTAAAAAAATGGTTTCTTAATTTTAGTTTATCCTTTTAATTTATTAATACAACAGGGTTCTTAGTATTCTTTTTTTTGAGACAGAGAGAGAGTCTCACTCTGTCACCAGGCTCCAGGCTGGAGTGCAATGGCACAATCTCGGCTCACTGCAGCCTCCGCCTCCCGGGTTCAAGCAATTCTCCTGCCTCAGCCTCCCGAGTAGCTGGGACTACAGGCGTGCGACCACCACGCCCAGCTACCTTTTGTATTTTTAGTAGAGACGGGGTTTCACCATGTTGGCCAGGATGGTCTCGATCTCTTGACCTTGTGATCCACCCGCCTCGGCCTCCCAAAGTGCTGGGATTACAGGCTTGAGCCACCGCGCCCGGCCGGTTCTTAGTATTCTAATTAAAGTTACTTTATTTTCCTCTCCATATTTAAAGACAGTCAATTGTCTATATAATAAATAATTAGGAATAGCTTGCTTCTTTTAAATTACCTTTTAAAACAATTGGTATGCTTATAAATCTTCAGATACAAATAGGAGAATGTTACACTGACCTCTTACGGAGAACGTTTTGTGCTATTACATTACCACTAGGGATGTTATGGTCCATAGTCTACTTTAAAAGAAAATCAGCATCCTATTGTTTTAGCAGTTATCTTATATATTTCCTAAGGCATCTATATGTCCCTTAATATTTTGATGAGTAGGCTTCTACATAGGCATGAAAATAGATGATTTTGGAAAAAAAAAAGATAATAATCTCCAAGGCTATAAAATATCATAGAATTGCCTATTCCAAAATCAGATAATGCTGATGGATGCAACAAAGGCATTCTTCTAATTTGTGTGAGGGGAAAAAAAAAAAAAAAAAAAAAGCAAACTTTAATGCTTCAATATTGTCTAGTAACTTTTCTGTCAGGGTGGTTTAGTATGACAATTTCTTAAAAGCAGACAAATTTCCGAGACTCTTGTTTGCTCTCTCCTAAAAGACATGGGAGTGAAGACATTTGTCCTAAGTGATTTAAACTTGTTACTCTCTGCAAATAGTAGTACAATCTTTGTAAGAAAATCACCGAGAACCCGCCAACTTTGTGTTTTCAGGATTTGCAATGGCTTTAATTTTTAATATAGGCTTTTCAAAATGTACTTCTAAAGAAAGTTTAATTTGCTAGATAATGGCAAAAATGATCTTAATGTATTTTCTTTTACCTCAATGCTGTTTGTCTCTATTTTATTTCTTCTCATAGTTTTTTATTTGAACACCTCAAACCATTTGGAATATATTTTGATAAATCATATGCTATGTTTCTAATGTATTAGTAAAATTTAAACCCGAGAGTGATTCTTAGGTAGTGCATGTATGTAGCACCTTCAGAATGAAAATTATTTTGGCGTTATCTAGAAAATTCACCATTGAGCATTAATTTTGAAGTTGGAAACAAATGACATTGAGGTAAAGAAAATATGAGATTTTTTTAACGAAATGTCTAACATTTCTCATTTATTAGTAAAATTTGCAAATGTATTGAGTTGAGAATGACTCTTAGGTAGTCCCTGTGGATACACCTTCAAAACTGACGCTGAATCATATGATTACCTTGTGTGTTTGATTTTCTTTAGTTAATTTTGTATCAATATTAAAGGAGTCTTCTCTAGTTTCCTCATAAGAATTTGTGGCCTAACAAACCAAGTATCTTTTTAAAGACAAGATATAATGCTGTGTACTCCATTTCCTTTATCCCCTAAGCTTTTTATAAATGGGGAATAAAGGATAAGTTTATGGTAATTATTTTTATGCAAGTCTGAGATACATTTTTAAGATAATATAGAACAACTTAATCTCTACCTAGATTGTAATTTTTGGCATTAAGTATCATGGGACAATACTTACTAAGTTATATTGAAAAATATATTCTACTTAAAAGATAAATAGTGTCTGCTGTTACTCTTGGGTTTTACTAGAAAACAAGAGACAGTAAAATATATATATTTTTCTACTGTCCTGCATAATATTTGATATCTAACATATTAATGTGTTGCATTGACTTGAACTGATCATCTCACTTATTTTTCAATAGGCAGGGTTTAGTTGCCTGATTCATATGATCAGTGTAGTCATTAAGCTGTTTTTTTTTCAGTTCAGATTCTACATCAGTTCAAATTAAATGGAAAAAATGCCAGATCTCTTCTGTGACTTACATTATGCAATTCAGATTAATATTTTGTCTGCATAGATACTGTAAAATAAAATTTTAAAGAAAGATGGAATGGGAGCTTTGCTATTTAAATAGCCATATTATTTTACACCACACAATTAATTGGAAAGTTTCCCCAACCTTGAAAAATGCATATTGGTAAATATGATAATACAAACATTAACTCTAGGTACAATATATTTTAATGAAGGAAAACTCATACAAGAGGTGACCTGTGCAAAGGTTTTATCTGTTTTAATTTCTTTCTCTGTCCTCAAGTGTCTAGAACAGTGATCATATGAAGAATGCCCACTGTGTTGAATGATGAATGAATGGCTCAACAATTGTCACAATATGTAGAGAGTCTTTACAGGTTACTTCATGAAGACAAAGGAAACGCTAATCTATTGGATGAAAACTTCATATAGTTATAGTTTACTATAAAGCCAACTTAAGCATAATTATGTTTGCTCATTGTAAATAACATATATAGGAGTTGTAAAATTATTTTTCAATTCCTTTCTTTTGTCTTAAAAAGGAAGGAGGTCATTTTTCTTTGTTCTCTTTTAAGACCATATGCCTATCTTCTAATTAGAATTTGCCAAACCTATACCACTGCCAAATAGCTTAGGGAAATTAATTTAAAGTGTAACAACAATCTGATTATAAGAGATCATAATTTTATGTCATTTCTCTTTCTTAAAAGTTTTAGAAATTTTAGAAATTTTCTTGAACTTTTTGTTCCTTATGGCAACCTGTAGAGTAATAGGAAAGCTGTAATTACACTCATTTTATAGATAAGGAAAGTAGGGATTGGAGGGATAAATTAGCTATTGATAAACACATGTTGAACTGTAAATAAAAAGGGACAAAAGGCCAGGGCATGTTTATTTTTGGCCCATTATTCCTGTGAAACTGGGAAGTTCCCTAGGTGTCACTCTTGGTGACTTTATAGCTAGATGTTTCTTTAAGTTCTTGGTGCTTTATTTTAAACCAATTGTTAGTTTGTTCCTATTTTTTTTTACCATTGCAATGAGTGAGGACACCTGAAATTTGAAAATAACATGATTATTTAAAAAATATCAGAAAAAATCAACTCTTCAAACAATTTCATGTAATAAATTAAAACAGTCTAATTTAACTTACCGACTACATTTCATTGCATTCAGAGTCTTCAGGATATTATTTTCAATCTGTTGTTATAATTTTAATGAAACCATCAAGGTTTCAATTGGGCATTAATCATCTCCAAATAGGCAGATTCTCAAGGAAATTATTTTTATTAATTGTTTCAAACAAATGTTATGACTTTTATTTTGGAAAATTATTCTGTTATTGTGTTCCTTATTTACATTTTGAGAATGTTTAGAAATTTAAATATCCATGTATTTAAAGACATTTAATTTTTAGTAAAATAAATTATTTTTGTCAATTTTCTTTCTCTCTCTCTCTTTTTTTTTGAGTTGGAGTCTTACTCTTTCTCCCATTCTCCCAGGCTGGAGTGCAGTGGTGCTATCCCCACTCACTGCAACCTCCACCTCCTGGGTTCAAGAAATTCTCCTGCCTCAGCCTCCCAAGTAGCTGGGATTACAGGGACACACCACCATGCTCGGCTAACTTTTGTATTTTTAGTAGAGATGGGGTTTCACCATGTTGGTCAGGCTGGTCTCAAACTCCTGATCTCACGTGATCTGCCCACCTTGGCCTCCCAAAGTGCTGGGATTACAGGCGTGAACCATCACTCCCGGCCTCATCTATTTTCTATAGAATTGTTTATATATCTTAAATTATGAGCTAAGAATTTAGGCACTTTTTCACTTGAAAATATATTTTTCAATTCCCCCTTTATTCTTTTCTTTCTTTAGTTCCAGGGGCAGTGTTTGATTTACAACTTGCAGAGGTAGAAGCCACACAAGTAAGAATTACTTGGAAGAAACCACGACAACCAAATGGAATTATTAACCAATACCGAGTGAAAGTGCTAGTTCCAGAGACAGGAATAATATTGGAAAATACCTTGCTCACAGGAAAGAATGAGGTATTGCATTTTTATTTCACTTATTGGTGAGCCCTTTCTGCTTGGCTTGGTTCTGGCTCTGTTAGATTGGAAGATTTGCTAGCACTCACACATAAAATATTTGACAACTTACTAATACAAAGTAAAGTAAATTTGGGGCATGTTGATAATCTAGCTAGATCATGTTTCATTTTAGGTCTTATATTATTAGTTAAGTGCTATGATTCTTTTTCACCATATGAACAATGTTAATTGTGCAATTAAACAGGACTAAAGGTATTTTCGTAAATTAATATTGTTATTCTAAATTAATTAATGAATTATTTGGAAACTCTTGTTATGATTTAAGTACTCCTTCAAAGGCTGTGCTTGCAATTTATAACAGTTGCCAGTGAAAGGCACAGTCATTTCAGTAGCTGTTGTTTACAAATTTTCTGTTCTATTTGGTCTTGGGAAGCTAAATTTCAGAGCTGCCTTTTTTTTTTTTTTTAAGTGCATTTGAATAAGAAATCACATTACTAAATAAAAGAAATTTAAGTTGTTTCATAGGTTTAAAGTAAGAGGACCAGGATCTTTAGGCAATGTGCTTGCTTCTATTCATACTGAAAGTCTTTTTTTTTCCCCTTTTGTTTCTGTTAGGAAGTACAGGCAGCACTGATTTTTTTTTTTTTTCACTGTCTTTGTTCACCTCACCTCATCAACTATTCATCTGTGAGACCCTTTCAGCCTCCAGGTTAGTCATGTCCAGATACTGGCTGCTCCCTGGGGCACTCAAAGAAGAAACATCCTTAGGACCAGTGCAGCAATCACTGGGCCTTAAAGACAAACGTGATAGTTATTCAGCACCTGGCGTCTGCTGTTTTGTTTCAGAATTGCTGCTGCTTTTACCTGTGCTGTTACTTTTCCCCACAATGCTGTCTCTCTATTTCTAGTGCCAGCCCTCCTCTATTTCTGGCACTTACCTGTACATGACAGTTGACCTTACCATGTGCTCAATGCACTGTGGCCACCCAGGACTTATCACTCCAAGTTGCTTACCATCTTTAACCCAGGGTTAAATTTTAATCCTATGTTGATTCCTTTCCTCAGTGCAAAAGATGTTGAATTATGCTTTCTGTGATACTCTAGTTGACAACTCAGGCAGAGGGCAAAAGCTTAACCCTTTGCTCCTGCTGAGAAGGTCTTAAATTAGATACTGAGCTTTCTTAAGACTAGATGACAGGCTCTCTACTTCTGCTAATAACATCTATTGAATGGGTGGCCACACCTGTTTTTCTATGAGGTTAAGAGGTTCTAGAAAGACTTTTTTTTTGTTTTTTTGATTCTGTCTCTATCTGGTCTGGAATTCTGGTCACACAGTAGACAGAACATGAGCTTTGGAAAAATACAAATTTGGATTTAAATTATGATTTTATCTATCACTGGGCTATACAGCAAGTGGTTAAGAGTGTAAAACAGGTTTAAACTCTGATTCTGCCATTGCTACTTGTTTAACTTTGGGAAAGTTGGCCTGACCTCTTTGAACATCAGTTTCTTCTTCTTTAAGATAGTGATTATAAGTCCCTATAACAAAAGGTTAATAACAAGGATTTCTGGGTTAATGTGTGTAAAGAGCTTAGAACTGCACCTGGCATATAGTGAGTGCTGCACTAAATAGTTGTGACCTATTGTGATCATTAATCTTGGCATAGGATCATCCACCTTAATTGCCACCCAATATTTCTTCTCTTATCCTCTCTCAATAAAAGGAGACATTATGCTTATTTTTATTTCTCTGATTATATCTTTATTTATTAGATCAGATTCATTTCTGATATTTCTGCTTCCCCATGTAATTGGTGTTTGGGTTCACTTTTCAGGAGATTGATGTGGGGAGACCAATATGACAGAAGCTTAAAATCCAAATGGTCCTGGGTTCTTGGCCTGGCTCTGCTATGTTCTATGTCTATGACTTTGGACAAACCAACTTTTGGAGATTTGCTGCCTTCATTTTTATAATGGGGCTTATATAGTCACCTTATAGGGTTGGGAGTAAATGACATAAGAAAGACAACTTGTGGTTTAGGGTGTTCTTCATTTGTTATTCCTTTCTTTGACCTTGGTACCTCTCTCAGGATAAGGACTCTCTTTTCCCATTTCTATTGATCTTCTGAAAACGTAGCCTCCACCCCCCATCTCGAGAACCCTTAAAATCCTTGAAATCTTGTTAGAAGTCACCAGTGACCTCCCTAGTGTCCAATACAAGGATTAATTAACATTTTTTTTTGGGATGGAGCCTCCCTCTGTCACCCAGGCTGGAGTGCAGTGCACAATCTCAGCTCACTGAAACCTCCACCTCCTGGGTTCAAGCAATTCTTCTGCCTCAGCCTCCCAAGTAGCTGGGACTACGGGTACATGCTGCCACGCCCGGCTAATTTTTTGTATTTTAGTAGAGATGGGGTTTCACCATGTTGCCCAGGCTGGTCGTGAACTCCTAAGCTCAGGCAGTCCACCTGCCTCAGCCTCCCAAAGTGCTAGGATTACAGGTGTGAGCCACTGGGCTCAGCCAGATTAAATATTTTTAACCACCCTTGTGTTCTTATCTGCTTCAAAATCTATCCCTATGTCCCCCAATTTTCAGCTTTTGACACTATTTGTTCCTTAATACTTTCTACAATTTTATATACTGTGACATTGCAATCTTTTGGCTTTGTACAATTAAAAATGGAGAAAGTTGAAAAAGCTAACTCTCTATTTTTTAACTTTTTAGTAGAGAGGTTCCACAGAGCTTTGGTTTCAGCTTTCTCATAACATTTTCTTTCGATGACCTCCCAGTTTCAATCACTGCTTCCTGTTTGTCTGACTTTTCTGCATTGCTTGCTACTCTGATCCTTCTCTCTGACAGTCTGGATTCCTAATTGCAGCCGTTTGTGGGAAGGTTCTGCCAGGGCTCATTACATCCAAATTAACTTCTCCCTGTAAAACAAAACAGAAATCTTTTCTGAGCTAATAGGACCTGGTTCATGATGGGAAGGAAGATGTGACACTGGAATGAGGGCAGAGATCTTGGGACAGTGATAGTGGCCTGTGCAGGCTCCCACAGGACACACAGGAAGGTCTGTCCAGACAATTACTAGTTTCAGTGTGTCCAAAATAAGGCCTAAAGAGAAACTGACTTGAGGTCTCAGTACCTGTGTTTAGAATTTTCGAATCCCTCTGACTGGATGTAATACAGATCTCTGACATGAAAGTCATTGTCTAAGAAACCATGGTCTAGAAGGCTTTGAAAGTGAGCATTGTGGCATTGATATATATATATATATATATATATATATATATATATATATATATATATCTGGTTTGTCTTTTTGGATAGTGGAACCATTATTCTCTCTGTCATAAAGGCTTGAAACCTTGGAGTCACTTCTGACTTAGACCCTACTTAGCATTCAGTAGCCACTTAATGTTAAGGTCAGTTATTTCTACATCCAGAATGTGACTTGCCTGTCTTTCTTTTATTCTTGTGTCTCCCACTTCAGCTCAGGATCACACAGTCTCTTGGTCTCTTGCCTGGGCTACTGTTATCTCACTATATTAGTTTTCCGTTGTTCTATAACAATTTTCCACAAACTTAACATCTTAGAACAATTCATACTTATTATCTCACAGTTTCTTTGGGTCAGAAATCTAGATACAGCTTAGATGGGTTCTCCTCTTAGAGTCTCATAAGCCTGCAATTAAGGGACTAGCTGAGCTGTGTTCTCATCTGGAGGCTTGACTAGAGAAGAATCCATTTCCAGCCTCACTCAGTTTTTTGGCAGATTTTATTTCCTTTTGACTGTAGAACTGAGTGCCCTGGATTCTTGCTGGCTCTTGGCTGGAGACAAGCACCTCACTGTTTTTTTCGCATGTGGCCTTTTTCAACAAGGCCATTTACTTCATCAATCCAGTAAGCAGGGTCTGTATAATGTGATCATGGAGAGACATGCTATTCCCTTTGCCTTATTCTATTGGTTAGATACAAATCATGGGTCTCAACTAACTCAAGAGGAGGAGATTTTTACAAAGTGGGAACAACAGGAGGTAGGGATAGTGGGTATCTACCTGAGAGACTCTGCAATACACCCCCCCCAGCCTACTATTTTATATTTCAAACATCTATTAGAACAATCCTTCCAGATTTAAGTATATTATTTACATTATGATAACAGATGACAACGATGTATATGTATTTAAGTAACCTAGCTCTTCACTATCATTGCAGAAAATCAATAGATTCTAAAACAAATGAGGGTTAACAGAGTAGTATAAGTGTATTATTTAGTGTTTTAGAAGTAAACACTGTAAGAACTGAAAACAGGAGTGGTTTAAAGTGTTGCTTCTGGGAAGTAAGAAGTAAGGAGGACATAAACAGGGAATTGCTATTTTCATTATAAACCATTCATCATCATTTTTTGTAGCCATGTACATATATCATGATGAGTAAACTTAAAAATATAATATAACCCTTCTATGTTAGGCTTCATTTTGTCTCATTACCCTTACTAAAATTTTTTCAAGTGGCTCCTATGATCTATTTGTTTCTGAATAAATATGGATTATTTAAATAAGCTGAAATATGTATACGATTTTACTTTCAATATTTAAATAAATATTTGAAAAATACATTAGCAAATTGAGACTCAAGGTTTGAACTCTTTTATTTCAACTTCCACATATGTATATATAAATCTCCTTTATATATCATTCACATCATTCCTAATAAATGATGTGAATCCAACATTAGCTGAGATATTTGTTGAACTGCTATAAGATAACTACCACTGCAAAAGTAGTTGCTATCCTATAAGCTTTGAAGTATTCTTTGTTATGGCCTCAGAAGCATCTACTTCTTAAGTAACCATGAAATTTTAGGCACTCTGTTAGGCACAGAAATCTACAGATGAATAAGAAACTACACTGTTCTTTATTTTGAACTGAAATATTTGTCTTCTAGTGTTCATCAGTTGGTCCTAACTCTCCTCTCTAGACCAACATAGTAGTCTATATTAAAATATAGAAGCATTTCTTAAGAATAAATAAAACATTTCATTAATACAATTCAGCAGACCTCCAGTGAGCCTAAACTTATAATAGAGTTTTTAAGAAAATAAAATCACATTTGCTATAATGAAGATTATTACATGTAAAATCAAGTTGGTTTATTCAGGTGGATTAGGAATTTAACTCTGAGACTACTAATTCTTTCACATAAATTCCAAGAATTCCTGGGCAGCATATGCAAGGCCTTTCATGTTGACAAATTGTGACATTCTCTAACTCAGTCGTTCTCAACCAGGGGCAATTTTGCTCTCCAAGAGACATTTGTTAATCTCTGAAGACATTTTCATTGTCACAACTGAGGTAGTTGGGGACCAGGGAAGCTGCTAAATATCCTACGGTGTACAGGACAGCCCCCACAATAGAAAATTATCTAATTCAGAATGTCAATAGTGCTGAGATAGAGAACCGTGTATTAAGTCAGTGAGTCGATAATTTTTATGTGTTGCAATGGGCTTTTTTCTCCCCTATTTCTTTCATTTCTACTACTGCTTCTCTCTGCCCCTTCCCATTACTCTCTTAAAATCCAAATTCTTTCCTATCATTTTTGCTTTTAATATTATTACTTTTTTTCATTAGAAAAACCTAATTAACATCTAATCTAAGGTCTTTTCTTTAAAGTTTGAGAAATATTCACGACACGATACACTTAGCAATAGCATTCTGGGTTGTTACAAAGCTAATGTTCAAATTATTGCCCTAGTCGTGGAGGGCTTTTCTAATGTCAGAATACCAGAATTTGGGAACCATTCACATAGTTAAAAGCATTCAGGTCAACTCTCACTTTGAAATGGCAGTTTGTCAGCAGAGATGCTTAACATATGTAATTGATGGGATGCTATGGTTTAACTCTCAATAATTTGTCTGACATGGGATAGAAAATATTGAGAGATTTAATGCAAAACCATAGTTCAGGGGGAATTTCTTTGTACTATCTCTCTATAGTTCATTCTACAGTGCTTTGTGCACAGTAGATTTTCAAAGGGTGACTGATTGATAGTGGAAACAGCTGTGTGGTTTGGGCATAGAGTATTGACTGCACACCAGAGCTTCTCTGAGTTATGTGCTTGTGATTCCTGCCCTCCCTAATTTCCCTGTGGAGGCAGCACTGAAGTGAGCTGTTGTAAGATAGAAGACCTTTACTTTGTCCCATACAAGGACATAGGAACAAACCCATATAGAGTTCCCTATCCATAGTTCTTTATCACAACTTTTAAAAAGTAGTTTTTATGGGAAACCTGCTGCTTTTCATGACAACACTTTTCTGGCTAGAGTTGCAACAAGATTTAGACAATTGCATTTTGTAAATATTTGGAGGACTGAAGATTTTTTTGACTTCATTTCTCTATTATTTTATTTTTCAGAAGAGTTAGTATTTAAGTAACTTGCCTTTGTAGATAGTTAACTGAACTCCCATAAAATTTCTTGCTTTACTGAACTTAGTTCTGAACATCTACTTTTCTTTTTTTTTTTTTTTTTTTTGTAAATTCTAAGTGCTTTGATGTTCCTAAGGCCTAGAAAACCTGTTTTTGGCTCTCTGAGTGAAGACAACTGCAAAACATCTAAGATAATTAAAAGACAGATAAGCCAAAACTTATAAACAACTGAAACCTATATTATGAATTAATTATAAACTCAGGGTAAAAGAGCATGAAATTGATAATGATAGAATAATTTTTTTAAAAGAAGCGGTTTGGTGGTAAGTTTTGAAGCAGAACTTGAAAAAGAATTAGTAAAAGAGAGTAGATTTTTCAGTATAGTCTTTTTCCAAAACTATGTTATTTTGGCAAATTTCACACAGGTTTAAAAATAGAGAAAAGAGCCTAATAAGCCTCCATATACCTACCACCTGGATTCAGTAATCATCAGTAGGCTACCATTCTTGCTTCAAATTTTTATATAAATTCCAGACTTAACATCATTTTGTTCCTATATATCTAAGCACGAATCTCTAAAAAATCATGGACATTTCCATCCACAAAATAATGCCATGACCACAATGAACAAAATTACTAATATCATCATGGTATCATTTAACACCTAGACCACACTCAGATTTCCTTGATTATCTTCAAATCCTATATTGATTAGGTATATTCTAATTAGACTCCAAAGTTCACACATTGTACTTGTCTGTTCAGTCTCTTAAAGCAACATTTTCTTTGATTAATATGTATTTCCAAAGTCAACATTCTATTATATTTCCAATATAATTTGGCCAAAACACCTTTTCCCCATTTTGTTTCAATCAATTATGCTAGTAGGAATAGAAAACAGAGAATCATCTTGCTAGCCAACAAAAACCTCTACCATATTCATCCATAATCTGTTCCTGATGTTTTCTCCTCAGTATTTGCCATTTTGGTGAACTTGACATGTGTGAATTACATTATAAGATCTAGGAACAATTACAGTTACTTTAAGTATTCCTTAGGTCCAAAGTCTTGGACAGGTATGCCATGAATCCGGTGTGAAAAATATTAATATTATCATGTAGTTTTATTCTGGTATGTAACTTCACTCTATTATAAACTACTATCATTGATGTATATCAAGCAGGCATGTAGACCTCTCACACATGGTATACAAATGAGGTCAGGTAATTAGAGAAGCAAAACACATCTAATACATCAGTATGCCTAGAACACTTACCATCTGAGGGTGAGCAGTTACAATATTTCAGCCATGAAACCTTTGCATGAGGATGTCTTATCTTACCAAAAAGAAACTGATTCAAGTCAGAAACAAAATCTGTTTCTTTCCAAAATACAGTATTGTTCTCTTAGGAAATACAGTGATCACAATGTGTTACAATGATGCAGGGTATTGGTAGTTGGAGAATGAAATTTTGGAATCTAAAGAAGACAGTGGTCATGGAAATGTGTTATCTTTTATAACAACATGATTTCAAAGTTACAAGTTTTTTAAACTAATATTTAAGTCATGAAGTGTAATTGTTATGGTCTTTTTAAAATATCTACTTTTAATTACAGTATATAAATGACCCCATGGCTCCAGAAATTGTGAACATAGTAGAGCCAATGGTAGGATTATATGAGGGTTCAGCAGAGATGTCGTCTGACCTTCACTCACTTGCTACATTTATATATAACAATCATCCAGATAATAACTTTCCCGCAAGGAATAATGCTGAAGACCAGAATTCACCAGTTGGTAGGTAGAATTTTGATTTTCTGTAATGTGCATTTAACCCACCAGTGCTAGCTAGCACAGAAATGAACCTTAGTTTAGAGTTCAGACATATTATTAATGGTCC
Organism: Sapajus apella; assembly: GCF_009761245.1. Classification (NCBI taxonomy): domain Eukaryota; kingdom Metazoa; phylum Chordata; class Mammalia; order Primates; family Cebidae; genus Sapajus; species Sapajus apella. Next base: position 39,460,433 of record NW_022436942.1, read on the forward strand.
ATGGGCTGGAGTCGAATTTTTTTTTAGCTGTCGGAAAACCTCATGCAACAAATGGAAATGCCACACAGGCAGAAGCTGGCCCCTCCTAACCCATTTGACCTTCTTCCTGGAGAAAGTAGCACCCTAGAGTCTCTAGCTAAACTGCATAGACAATCAGTTATTACAGTTGCCAAAGCAGGTGTGATGGGAAGGGATTAACATATCTTCAAATCATTTACAGGCCTCACACTCTCTACAGCTTTTGACTAATAGGTTTTCAAATGTCACTAAAGGTAAATAGGTCAGAAAGTTACAACTCTAGTGCATGGTGTGATAAACAGGTGTAGGTGACCCCAACGATGTGGCGATGTCATTAGTGTATACACTTGCTCTTCAGTGTCAGTGGCCATTACAGTTTCTAAAAGGAGAATGCCATACATGGCAAATTAAAAATACTCAGGTGACACATATTATCTCTCTAGTTTTTCTAAAATGTTAAATGAGAAGAACATTTTATTTTATTACCTTTTCTCTAATTTGGTATTTGTCCCATTCCAAATTAAAAGTGTTATGTTATTCTATTTGTGGTAGAATTCGTAAAAAATATCACATTACATTCAATATATGTTTATATTTCATTTACGGATCCATTTTTCTTGTGCAAAGATGACTGGAGGGCAACACTGAAAATTAAGAGGCCCATGATTCCTGATGTAGATGTTCCCTTAAATACTTCAAGTTTGGCCTAATTGCTACTTAAGAGTTTTGGAAACACAAGTTCTAAATAAAGTGAAAATTTAACGTTTGAAATTCTTCTTCTGGGATATTTATTTGTCAGTTACCCAAGCATACTTGCTTTAGAGAATTATTTGGTTTAATGAATGTATGAATGTATGATGAAATCTGAGATCAAATAAAACTCTTTATTTCTTTAACTCTTGTACCAAAACCTGGTCTTGATTTATAATATTTAATTATATATTATTGCCTACTCTTTCATTTTAGAAAACATTCCTAACAAGTTCTTTAAGTTATGCTTTCTTAAAAACACTAATGTCATGTTTCAGAGTAATGTATAAAAACTAGCAAAATTATATTATGAGCACAAAATGTTTATGGATATTATTGGGAGGTACTCAGAAATTAATAATATTCAAATAATCTCTAAAATTAATGCTTTTATGTTTACTATTATTACACATCTACCTTTAATATAGGTGTACATGGAGAAATTAATTAATAAGGAGAAATCAGGTTTCAGATTTTTCTGTCTAAGGAAAAAATAATTTTGATTGCGAAGCCAAACACTTTTCTTTTTTTTCTTTTTACTGAATTCAAATAGTAACTACAAGGAATCAGTATGTTACTGACATTGCTGCTGAACAGCTGTCTTATGTTATCAGGAGACTTGTACCTTTCACTGAGCACATGATTAGTGTATCTGCTTTCACCATCATGGGAGAAGGACCACCAACAGTTCTCAATGTTAGGACACGTGAACAAGGTAAGGATGTATTTCCTTTGAAACAATTACCTGCAAATATTTCTGTTGTACACTGTGATACTTTATCTTTTCATTCATATGTTCATTCTTCTTTTTAAGTGCCAAGCTCCATTAAAATTATAAACTATAAAAATGTTAGTTCTTCATCTATTTTGTTATATTGGGATACTCCAGAATATCCCAATGGAAAGATAACTCACTATACGATTTATGCAATGGAACTGGATACCAACAGAGCATTCCAGATAACTACTATAGATAACAACTTTCTCATAACAGGTAGAAAATGACGTTTTTTTGTTTGTTTGTTTGTTTTTTTGATTGTTGTTACTATTTGTTTTACATTTCTATTCTGATGGAAAATATTCATCTCCCCGTGCCTTAAATACTACAGAACACATGCTATGTCATTTTATATTTTGTTGTTTTGTGCCGCCATGAATATCTTTTTAAAATGCTTGCATACATAACTTGATTAAATGTGTGTTACTTTAACTATATTTACCCACAGATAAGTAGAAAGTATCAGATACTTCATAGAAATTTACTTAACTCAAGGAATATTATATATGGTAAATCAAGATAACTCATTATTGAAGAGTAGAATGAATGAATGTAAACATCAGCTGAAGTAATTCAGCTGACATCGTATTTGTGCCAAGTTAACTCTACCCCCTGCAGTGTGCCAAAAAGTTATTTTCCACCTTTAAATTATTGCCTTAATATTTTAGGAAAGAACTTGAAATCGCCAACATGGAAAGTCCTATAAGCCCAAGAATTTCGGGAGACTGCAATTATTTGGAAGCTGATATAGATATCTAGTACCTCAAATAAATTATTCTCACTGGCCTTATATTAAATGACACTGATCTCAAGAACATTATTTTAAGGACAGTAAACAGTCTGTCTATTGTCCTTATAGGGTTAAAGAAATACACAAAATACAAAATGAGAGTGGCAGCCTCAACCCATGTTGGAGAAAGTTCTTTGTCTGAAGAAAATGACATATTTGTGATAACTCCTGAAGATGGTAAGAATATCAGTTACAGTTTTAATTTTTTTTAAAAAGTGGTTGTACATGCTCACTGCTTTAATTCATGCCATCTCTAGGGTCTAAAGCAACAAGCATGAATAAAAATATAGGTACTGGGCTGGGTGTGGTGGCTCATGCCAGTAATCTCAGCACTGTGGGAGGCTGAGCTGGGCAGATCACTCGAGATCAGGAGTTCAAGACCAGCCTGGCGCACATGGTAAAACTCTATCTCTACAAAAATATGAAAATTATCCAGGCTTAATGTCATGTGCCTGTAATCCCAGCTATTTGGGAGGCTGAGTATATATATACATATGTACTGAAAATGTTCTTTTCTTCCCCCAGAACCAGAATCATCACCTCAAGATGTTGAAGTAATTGATGTTACCGCAAATGAAATAACGTTGAAGTGGTCACCGCCTGAAAAGCCCAATGGAATCATTATTGCTTATGAGGTGCTATATAAAAATATAGATACTTTATATATGAAGAACACATCAACAACAGACATAATTTTAAGAAACTTAAGACCTTACACCCTCTATAACATTTCTGTAAGGTCTTATACCAGATTTGGTCATGGCAATCAGTTGTCTTCTTTACTCTCTGTAAGGACTTCAGAGACTGGTGAGTTTTTGTTTTGCTTTGTTTGTTTAATAGTACATAGTGATATAGTAAGCATAGCTGACAATTGCCATCTTGTATACATAACCTAAAATCCCTCATTATTTTATTTTGTATAATCCAGAAATTAATTTTCTTTTTCTGGCAAAAGTGCAGGTAAAGGTTATTGTACAAATTTTTAAAGTCTGATTTATATAAGGGAATGCCTAATTAAAATCTGTGAATTTTCAAATGAAAAGACCTTGAGAAACCAAGGATTCTTTCAATGTACCTATAAATTTTAGGTTGAAGGGCTACTTGCTTTCAAATGAGGTAAAAGCAGAGACACAGATTCTTAGATTCTAATGAGGTATCTATATAGGTAGTGGTGCAGAGTGAGAGCCCAAAAATGGCATGCCTGGAGAAGACATATGGAGGAGACAGCATTTGGCCTGGATCTTAATGAGGATGGTGGAATGGACAGAAGGATGTTATAGAGCAGGGGTCCCCAACCTTTTTGGCACTGGGGACAAGTTTCATGGAAGACAGTTTTTCCCTGGACTGGGGAGAGAAGGGGGATGGTTTTGGGATGATTCAAGTATATTACATTTATTGTGCACTCTGTTTCTATTATTATTACATTGTACTATATAATGAAATACAACTCACCGTAATGTAGAATCAGTGGGAGCCCTGAGCTTGTTTTCCTGCAACTAGATGGTCCTGTCTGGGAGGTAATGGGAGACAATCACAGATCAGCCAGCATTAAATTCTCATAAGAAGCATACAACCTAGATCCCTTGCATGGGCAACTCACAATAGGATTTGCATTCCTATGAAAATCTAATGTCGACACTCATCTGACAGGAGGCAGAGCTCAGGCAGTAATGTAAGCGATAGGTAGTGACTGTAAATACAGAAGCTTTATGCCACTCAACTCCTGCTGTGTGGCACAGTTCCTAACAGGACACTGGCTGGTACTAGTCGGTGGCCCTGGGACTGGGGACCCCTGTTATAGAGGTTGCTGGATGGGTTGGGAGAGGATATCCCATCTAAAGAAAATAATACAAGCAAGGAATTACTCGTGTTTTAGTTTCAGTGAAACTAGAGTAAGACAGTTTGTCTGATCATCTTATTTTATTGTATATATTGTGTTACAATTATATATGGGTAGCATAACTATTAGGCCAATTCTACAATATATTTTGAGAATTGATAACTAAATGTAAAGTTAACATTTTATTTGTACATTTAAAAGAATAAATATTTACTGACTAACTACTGGTGGAACCACATGAAATTACCATTTTTATAGGTCACAAATGGCCAAATATCAGCAATTTCATATGGTTCAGTCAGATATTATATATGAATGTCTGTCTTGACCTTGAGGATCTAGAAATCTAGTAAAGTAGCTTACTTTTGGAAGAAAGTATCCTGTTGAGACTATTCACAGAAATGAATACCATGAGATGATGTAAAAGAACCCATAGATAATGGCAATAATTGAAGCTGCAGGAAGAAGAAAGTAATTTTACATGATCAAGAGTCTTAAAATAACACTTAATTGATATTAAAACATATATTGCCATGTTTCCTTGTTTTTATAGGTATTGTACCTAAAATAAGCATTTTTGAGAAAAACGCTTGCTCTTTAATGACTCAGGTTTATTTTGCAGTGGGTCAAGGAAATGAAACATGAATATTTTCAGCACCTATTAAGCGTCATGGGCTCTGCTAATGGGTTTCACACAAACTGCCTTTTTAAAATTCTAAACCAAAGCAGTACAATATTGGTATCTTCACAGAAAACTGAGTCTAATGAAAAACTGAGTGTTTGAGAGGTTCATTCATTCAAAAAATATGCCAGGCTCTACTGGGGATAAGTAATGTAGAAGAAAAGGAGGATTTCCTTTCCTCCTTAAGTTTTATTAGTTGGTGGGTGTTTAATTGCCTAATGTCACCAGCTGGAAAGTGATGAGCTGGAATTAGAATCCAAACCTGTCTGACTGTAAAATCCATTTTCCTTTCACAGTACATGCTGTTTTGGAAGTAATCAATAAAGCTGGTAAATTGTAAACTATATCTAAGATCTTTCTATTCATTGTTATAGTGATATTTTGTTGCTAGGCTTCTGCCCAGCATGGGAAGGAAAGTAATAACTTTGAAAGATTCTATTGTGATATGAAAGAATAGCCATTTTTATGAATGCTTATCAAGTATTTTGTTTAACTGGCCACAGTATCGAGAACACCCTATTTTAATAATGAATGATAAAGCATTTTTTTTTTGCTTTCTGATTATTACATTTGTGTAATTTTTTACTTGGTATTGAAAATGTAATCTTGGTTTCTGTTGTATTATCTGTTTGTATGAGTTTAATTCCAAGGAAGGGACAATCAGCTTTAAGTGAATATAAGTTTTTAGATTTAGTTTAAAATGCAAATTTTAATTTTGGAAAGTATCTTAGAAAACATGCAGAACCCTTTACTTTTTAGGTGAGGAGACCTAGGACTTTTTGGGTAAAAGGACTCATAAGTCATAGGACATGAGAAATAAAGTTGGGCTATAGACCTTTTGACCCCCATTATGAGTCTCATTTAATAGGCTCCTGAGATGGCTAAAAAGGTAAAAAAAAAAAAAGGGAAACTAACTTATTCCATGGTTCCCTAGCCAGGCCTAACAATAAGAGAATAGGGTTTAGGGTTGGGCGCAGTGGCTCATGCCTGTAATCCCAGCACTTTGGGAGGCTAAGGCAGGTAGATCATGAGGTCGGGAGTTCAAGACCAGCCTGGCCAAGATGGTGAAACCTTGTCTCTTAAAAATACAAAAAAATTAGCTGGACGTGGTGGCAGGTGCCTGTAATCCCAGTTACTTGGGAGACTGAGGCAGAGAATTGATTGAACCTGGGAGGTAGAGGTTGCAGTGATCCTAGATTGCGCCACTGCACGCCAGCCTGGCAACAGAGCGAGATTCTGTCTTGAGGGGGAAAAAAAGTATAGGGTTTAATGCCCATCTTCCTAATATCTGGCTTTCTGCCCTAAGTTAGGATAGTCTCAAGGTCTATGCACTTTCCACCTGGATGAAAATGGAAGACAGTGGAATCTACATTACTGAGTTTTCCTAGATTGTTTGTTACTATTAAACCAACAACTTTAGCTCCTTTGGCAAAAGAGGAAACTAGAATGTTAAATTGGTTCTCAAGTGTTATTTGAAGCAAGATGAGCTCAAGAACAACTATTTTTCTGGGTTTAGGCTCAAAATAATCTTATTAAATATAGTGATTATAACTACTATTCATGTAAAAAAAATATGGACCCACTCTTCAATATGGTTTCATGAGAAATTGAGTGATGTGTTAACTCAGTGATGTGTTAATGTTACTAATTACAAATAGGAGTAAATTATTTGGTTAAATGCCTTACTTTTTTAAGAGAGAGTTTGCTAATGCTTGGAAGTAAACCACTCTTGTGTTCAAGCAGGAAAGATCAATATAAGATTGATTCTGTGTGTGTGTGTGTATCTCTGCGTGTGTTTTAAACTTAGAATGTGCAGTTTTCTAACAAACTTAAGATTCATTTTTATTTTCTCATACTTAGGGTACAATAATCATAAATACAACTTTGAGCATTTCCCGTACAAATTACTTTTTTGATGATGTATACATATTCCCTTTCCTTTTTAAGACATAACTGTCTTTACAGTAAGCCTTTAACACTTTGTCTGATTCAGTGCAACAACCATGGGTGAATAATAACTTAGATGTTGACCAAAATTCTGTGTAGAACCCCATAAATTTATTTGTATTAATGAATAACATTTTAAAATGTGTCTGCATACATTAAAGCTGTATATGCCAAACAATAGGCTTTTGCAGATTCAAGGTAACTTCCCTTTTTACTATCATCACGGACTATGTATTTTTTTTTTGTTTTAGAATTTTAATAGGTTAAGCTTATTCCAACTGATTATAATCTCAGTTGTCTATAAAATATTTCTACAATTGGGGTACACTCTATGCCATTTCAGGAAATTCTAATTGCATCATCACTCTTCAAAATCAGTAAGTCATTGAGTCTGTCTTGCTTTATCTACCTGATCATCCAGCAATAGTTATTCCCTAAGGTAAATGTATAAAAATGCAAAGGATATCAGCCTTGAGTGAGGAATGCATATTTACACACTGACTACTGGTGGTAGGCAGACAACTCCACAGGGAAAACTTAAATCTAATGGGAAATTTTCAAACTCAGAAATTACATTGAGCTATAATATTCAAGCATAGCCTCACGAATTCTCCTTTTGTAATTAAAGAGTTTTTCAACTCAATCTTATATCTGTTCCTTACCTTTGAGTTTCTTTCTTGTTTTTAATATACTCTGTATTATATTAAGTATATTTATTCATTCACTGAACAGATTTTATGGATTCCGCATCATGTTCTACCATTGCACTAGATAGTATAGCTATAGCAGTAAACAAGACACAATCAATCTCTACCTAGTGAATTGTCTAGTGAAAGTTCACACTAGACAACTAGAAAATTAGAAATTAGAAAATAAACCAGTAAACAAATTTATGATTTTTGGTAGTTGTAAGCTCTACTAAGTGAAAAATATCAAGGATAGAAGAGAGAAAGTTAGAGTAGTGAGTGGGCTATTTGATATGGAGAACTGAGGAAAAGCCACACTGAGAGGTTATATTTGCCCAGAGATATTAATGAGGTACAGGATTAAATAAGATGAGAATAAGGATGAAAAGTGTTTCAGAGGAAGAATAGCAATTGCCAACTTCTTGTGCAGGAAAAAAACTATGAAGTTGGGGCAGAGCAGGGCATTTTTGTCACTTGAACAGTGTGAGTTGGGGTAGAGAATTTGCAGATGAGGAGAGAGCAGAGGTGGATCATGAGATTTTTGGGTGCCATTCTAGGAACTTTGAAGTTTTAATTTTAATGAGGAGCTTTTGGAGAGTTATGAAATAGGAACATTATATGATTTACGATTTTAGAAGATTGCTGCCGAATATGTTGGATGTTGAAGTAAAGAGAACAATCAAGATAAACTACTAGATTTTTGGTCTGAGCTTCTGGGCGAGTGGTGGTGCCATTTACTTAGATGGGGAATTTCAGGTTTAGGGGGCAATATGGAGAACATCCAGGAGTTCTGTTTGGAATGTATTTGAAATATCCAAGTGCCGTTATGAAGGCAATTAAATAAATATGTTTAAAGCTCAGGGAAAAGATCCAGAGCTGAATTTATAATTTGGAGCCTCACCATGTCTTTGGTATTCGGTCAAGGAATGAGGATAAAGTCACATCACTGGACAATAGTTGGATATGTTAAGAAGCTTACAGCTATGTCTTGGGTAATATCATACATAGACTTTGAGAAGAAGAACCCATCAAGGACAAAGCGAAGTCACCGGATGTAAAAGGAAAACTGTAATGTTTTCAAAGCTAAGTGAATAAAGATTTTCAAATAGAAGCAATTTATTCCCTATGTCAAATGCTACTGAAAAGTAAAGTAAGATGGGACATACAATTGATTAGTGCTTTAGCAAGTATGAAGATCACTGGTGACTTTACAGAAGTAGGTTTAACAGAAAAAAATGGAGAAAAATGATGTGAAATTAATAGAGTATGAAGGCAATGCAATTGCAGAAAACGAGGAATGGCAAATTTTGAGGAATTTTGATATGAAGTGGAGAGTAGACTTGAGTAATAGCTGAAGGAGGAAGTGCCATCAAAAGAAGACTTTATAAAAATCATAATGTATATTACAGTGTATGTGTGTTCACATGTATCGCTGACTAACTTTAAGTGTAAAGTCTCTGAATAGGCAGAAGGAATAAAATCCAGTGCAGACCTGGAAGGATAGAACTTGGAAAGGAAGAAAGAGGGAAGGCATTTAAAAAAAATTTAAGGCTGAATGATAATGTAGTTCTTTTCTCAGTGTTTTTATTTTTGCAATGTAATGAGAAGCAAGTTTATTAGCTTCAAATAAAGATCGGGAGGGCATATCGGAGTATGTGAAAAGAGAAGATGATAGAAACACACTTTAAAGAGTGGCAGACTGAATTAAATAAAAACATTGGCTATCAGGAAATGAGAAGGATCCATTTGAGATTTGAGATTATAAATTTAAGTGGGACCAGTTAGCATGGAATGGTATTTTATTCAGCTATTACACTGGGTATGTGAAGCCAGCAGAGTTTTGTTTAACTCCAATTGTAATTTTGCCAGGAAAGTTAAATAGAAACAATAGGAATTGATGGATACTGTTAGGCGGTGATTACAGTGACTGTGGAGTCTAGTCTGAGTATGTAGGGAAATGAAGACATAAGAGAGGTGATGCACAGTGAAGATTTGATGAGGGTCAAAGAATTGTTGGATTCAAAGTACAAGGGCCTGTAAGCTGGAAAAATAGGAGTTGGTTGTCAAAGAGAGGAATAATGGCAGTTATTGATAATGACGAAGTCTTAGGTGTTGCCATGAAAGCCAGTGAAATAAGGTGGGGTAAAGTAAGGTTGGAGAAAAGATTATTGGAATTATAGAGATAAAAGAATATAGAGTCCAGGGAACTGGATAGATCATTTGCATGGATCTTGACATTTCTGAGGGGTAGGGAAGATGTCAGTCATCAAAGTGTTAGATAGCGTCTTTAAGATGTTCAGAGAAGTGACAGAGTTATTACCAGTTGTCTGTCTTAAAGAGGGGTAGCACGTGATGGAATTTAATGGAATGGGACTTCAAAGGATCTGTGGTTCTTGAGGAAGAAAAAAGGAGTAAGAAATGCAACTACCCAACTCCTAGGCCCTATGGTTAGTGGGATTATGGGAGAAAAACAAACATGATACCCAAGAAGGCTAAACTGTAGTATATTCATCAGCAGGTCCAAGATGTCACTTAAAGCCAGAAAGTTAAGAAAGCATTCAGGGTAGTTGTTGAGGATTTTTTTCAATGTAATAGGTTGGCCTGGGAAAACTCTAGAGAAGATTTAGGGTGTTTAGGATAGAAAGGATAGTGGAATTATATTGCTACATCAAAGCATGCGTTGAATTGCAATCCTCTCAAAGTTTTAAAAATATGAATATTCTTCAATTAGTTTTTCCTATTAAGTATGCCTTGGCACAATAACCCAATAACTGGTAACAATCGAGGGGAGGGACACTATGTCTACACTTTTAAGGCCTCTGAATTTTATTTCTCTACTAAAGTTATTAGTAGTAGTTTTTATATCCATTCCATTTAGAATATTAATTAAAAAGTTTAATTTCTTTCATTTGAAATAAAAGAGTCTTAAAACAGGACTCTTGAATGACAATAATATTTACATATTTAGTTTATATTGTTTGACACTCAAGTTAATTATTTATGTTATTGTTCCATGTGCTCAATTTTTAAACCATTACCTTGACTACTCTGATCTTTCATCTGTGGTAAATAGTTTTCTACGTAAAGTGCATCGTCTACATTTTCATTTATTTAGGGTGTGTTGATGGCATTATCCCTCAGTTTTTTTTATTGTCTGAATATTTTTGGTTTGCTACCATTATTTTTCTGGGTATGAAATTCCAGTTGTTTTTGAGTTGATGTTGATTGTCAGCCTAATTGTCATTCCTATGTAGATGATTTGTTTTATTTCTGGTACTGTCAAGATAGTTTCTTCTTTGGTATTCTGTATTTTCACAATGATATATCTAAATATGGTTTAACAAAATTTCTGCTTGGGATTTACTGAAATTCTTTAATTTGATGTTTGATATCTTTGAATAATTTTGATGAGCCTCAGTGATTATCTCTTTAAGTATGTCTTCGTTTTCTCTGTTATTTTAGACCCCCTTCCGGATAGATATCATCTATCAACTTCCATTTTATCTTTTTCATAACTGTCTTCTTTGAGCTGCATTCTTGATAATTTCTTCAATACTATCATCATTTTCACTAAAGTTCTCTTCTTCTCTATCTAATCTTCTCTTTAATACCTCAAGATAATTTTAATTTTAGTTATTTTGTTCTGTTCTAGAAGGTCTATCTTGTTCTCTTTAAAACTTGCTTGGTTATTTAATATTATTTACCATTATTTAAATAATTATTTGTCCATATTTTAAAGTATGTTTGATTTCTTGAAACATATTAAACATTTCTATGTTAATATCTGGATTCTCAAAATCTGACTACTATGTATGTGTGTGTTTGTTTTTTTTCCTTTTCTTTGCTGACTTTCACTACTGATATCTGATTTGCTTGTATGTTTAGTTATTTTATCAGTGAGCTCATATTTTTGAAACTTTAGCTGTGAGAAATTTATGTAGTTTATGTTGAAGTTGAGTTCCTCCAGTAAGGATTTATATTTACTTCTTCTAGTTGCTTAAGAGTAATAGCAGCTCAGGACTACAGTTTTATTTTAACTTAAATTCTGAAGTGGAGGTTTCTCCAGGGTATGTATAGGTATCATGGATTTAGTCCACATATGCTCATGAGGATAGGCTTATAATTCCAAAACAGCATAATTTTTATTTCTTTTCTACCTCTCCACCTAGAGGAGTGGCAAGAGAGAGAGAGAAAAGTTTCCTTTCTGTCCTCTCTGCATGGTGAGTTTATTTCTCTCTCCCCATTCCCTGAGAATGAATGCACCACATTGCACAAGACCAGGAGTTATCACTCACATAGACTTCTATGGCACATACAGAAGAATCTAAAGTACCCCCTAGATTGTTCAATATAATAACCCTGGTTAAAGCTGCATTCTTTTGGGGTTTCAGGTCTTTCTGCAGGGATATATCACTCATCCTTCAGCTGGCCCCAGGGGTTTATAGTCTTTCTCTGGCACACTACACAGATGTTACTGTACAAATGCAAAGGCCCCAGGATTAACCAATCTACTACAAGGCAAAACTGGCTTTAGTACCAGCTTCCTTCTCACTATTTCTGTCTTACATTTTGTTTGCATGTTTGTTTTGCTGTTGACTTTTTCTGGCTAGCCATCACTGAATTAGAACTTTCTTGTCAGCACCTCAATTTCTTAAAGAAAATTTATTTTAATGTTATACAGAGTTTTCATTATTTTAAGTAAGATATTCACTCGGTTTAGGGTATCTGTTTCAATATTTTACCAGAACTAGAATCTCATATATAGTTTTGTACTCAGATATACATAGAAAACTATTTTATACATAATGTATTCAATATAAAAATGTTGCTAGGTACAGAAAAGTAGTGTTTTAGTTAATGATACCCCATATTCCTGGGAGTCGGTTTTGCTGCCAGGTCATAATAGGCAACCTCACATCTAGTAGGGGCTCCTTGCCTTGTCATAGACCTTATTGTCAACCAACACTAACCTACTGATCTTTTTTCATATTATTATTAATGAGGGGCAAAATAAAGTTTTAAGTGTTCTAAAATTCTCTTTCTTGCATTTGTGTGTTCTGCAGTGCAAGATAGGTTCATATGGTCCCAAGTATTTTAGTAAACATATCATCTTATTTATTCTGCGGAATCATAGTAGCATTTTCTTTTGAATGACAATGTTTCTTATACAGCTGTAAGTACTATAATTTATCTATACCTTATTCCATTTAGGATGTTTATTACAATTATATTCCTGTGAATGTTCACATGTAAATAACCTAGTGTACTTCAGTGATAATTTCATAGATTTTTAGAATAAAATTGTTTTATGTATCTATGTTTTTGTTTCTTTCAGTGCCTGATAGTGCACCAGAAAATATCACTTACAAAAATATTTCTTCTGGAGAGATTGAGCTATCATTCCTTCCCCCAAGTAGTCCCAATGGAATCATACAAAAATATACAATTTATCTCAAGAGAAGTAATGGAAATGAAGAAAGAACTATAAATACAACCTCTTTAACCCAAAACATTAAAGGTAAAAGAACAAATCTAATATTGTATACTTGCATTTATCATAACAGAGTAGCCACAAATATTAGCTTAATGTTAATAGTTTGATATTATTTTCATGCAGGGTATTACAATTTTGTCTTTTTAGTTAAATAAACTAGGAGTTTATTGTAAGTCACATGAAAGAATATTGTAGGTCCATTCTTTTCCCCATTATCCTAAATCATTTTGTCTTCATGAATAGGAGCTACTATTGCCAAAGAATGACATTTTCACTTATTTTTTATTTTTGGAAGATTGTTGTGTTGAGAACCATTTCATAGTTTGCCTCTCGCATATTATTAAAGGATATTTTTAAGTTTTCAACTTACCTATTTTATTTCTATTTAGGACTGAAGAAATATAGCCGATACATCATTGAGGTGTCTGCTAGTACACTCAAAGGTGAAGGAGTTCGGAGTGCACCCATAAGTATACTGACTGAGGAAGATGGTAAATACAATAGTGGATATTGATATGCTTTGATTCTATAGCATTTCAAGAAACATATATATAGAATGAAACAATGTAGAAACTTATCTAGCCATGGGTATCAGTTGTGTACCATGCCAGCATTATACAGAGATTTCATTGTCATCGTGTAAAAGAAGCTAGCAACGTCAGATTTACAATCAGTAAAATCAGGCAAAAATGTGTTTTATTTTTCTAAAGTCATCTGTCCTCTGTAAAAAAAAAAAAAAAAGCCGGGCGCGGTGGCTCAAGCCTGTAATCCCAGCACTTTGGGAGGCCGAGGCGGGTGGATCACGAGGTCAAGAGATCAAGACCATCCTGGTCAACATGGTGAAACCCCGTCTCTACTAAAAATACAAAAAATTAGCTGGGCATGGTGGCGTGTGCCTGTAATCCCAGCGACTCAGGAGGCTGAGGCAGGAGAATTGCCTGAACCCAGGAGGCGGAGGTTGCGGTGAGCCGAGATCGCGCCATTGCACTCCAGCCTGGGTAGCAAGAGCGAAACTCCGTCTCAAAAAAAAAAAAAAGTCAATCATGTTTTTCCAAGGGAATTTTTAAGGCTAAAAATTTTGTTTGAATGATTTGAACATTAACTGATATATGTCATGACTGTGTTTTTCAATGTTTACATTTTAAAAATAGCCATTACATGAGCTTTGAAGTAGATTATGTTTATGTCAGTGTTCAGCACTTTTTAAAATGATATTAAGGATTAACTTGTTAATGAGATCAGACTATTGTACAGGTTTCCTACTTAATTGGACAAGATGCTATTCCCCAATGTTAATAGCTTTTGTATTGAATATTTAAACATATCTTTCCCCAACCCCCAAAAAATCACCTTTACTACTGAGACCACTTTACATTGGTGTCTTACCAAATTAGGCATATACTATGCTAAGAAAATAATTTTTAAATGATATATTTGGGATTAGGATTTGCATTTTATGTTTTATACCTAGTATATTTTGAGAAAATTATTTTTTCTGTAAAAGAAATTCCTGTTTCCATGAAGGGTAGGCCTGGACATATCATAAATGTTCGTGGAGTTCCTTTCCTTTTCTCTTTCCCTTTCCTTTTTTCCCTTCCCCTTTCTCTTTCCTTTTCCTTTCTTCCCCATCTTCAAGCTAGGCCACAGCCAGTGAATGTTCAACATCTAGAATCATTCACCAGGGCAGAATGTACATTAGACGCTGCTAGGACGGGAGACTTTTCTCTGTGCTGTTCTCTTTCTATTCAAAATAATAAAGTCTTCAAATCCCTCCTCTCTCTTTGCAAAATAATAAAGTCTTCAAATCCCTCCTTTCTCTTTGCAAAATAATAAAGTCTTCAGATACCTTCTCTCTCCATGTTTTTACCTCTACCAAGGAATTTTACCAGAAGATCTTGGCTAGGGTTCTTTGGCTTGCCCCAGTTTCTAAGTGTGATGCCTCTGTGGGTTAGTCTTCCTTAGTCATTGCATCTACTTACTATGATTGCTTTTAAACTTACCTGTCAAATTCCATCAAACTTACCTGTCCAAATTCTCATATTTTTCATAAATAGATTCTCTTTTCTCTTAAAGTGAAAATTTTCTTAATTTAAATCAATTCTTCCAAATGGCTCAATGATTAAAAACTAGAAAAGAAGGTTAGTGTTCCTTTCTATCTTATATAATATCTAAGATAATATGTAGTAAAAAATAGCAAGGCCTTTCTGAAAATAGCACCCATTTCTTTATAATTAGTCTAATCAAAAGTCCTAATGGTGAGAATTTGAGATCTTATGTGATGAAATCAGACCGGTAATGAACATACATTTTGAGCAGGCAGAGATTTTACCACTTAAGTCAACAATTTCAAGGCATGTTGTGCATCTGAATTACCAAGGTAGAGTTCCATCTAGATTCTTGGCCAAGTCATATAATTTCTAAGGAACAGGGTAAAGAACAAGACTCCCTTGTTGAAAAATTACAGAAAATTGAGAATGGATGAAGAACTGAGAAAATTTGTGTAACTGGGAATTAGGAACTCCTTGCCCTCATGAAGCTTGCAGTTAGTACAAGATACCTAAATTTAACAAATGTGTGGACAAATAATTTTTATGATTTTAATTACTGGTATAAAAGATCCCCCAAATTATTCACCAGGACAAAAGAAGGACCTAAGCTACTCTGGGGTATGAGGTCAAGCGTAACTGTGGAAGTTATGTCAAAGCTGTGACCTGAAAATGAATAAAGAGGGAGGCTGAGAGACAGGAAAGATGAGGTCAGGCAGAGAAGTGAGAAATTTGTGAAGTTCATTCTCAGCTACCTTGAGATGCTCTGAGATGACAAATTCAATGCATTGCAAAAGTTCTAATTTTCCCAGTTTCAATTTTGTTAGATTATATTTTAGAATACATATGCCAAAATATTTTAGAATTCATGTGCCAAAATGATTACAACTTAGTCTGTTACAGAGAATGTGCAGTGATTTTTTTGTTTTTTAGGTAGACTTGTTAATTACATTTACTTAGTAGTAAAATGTTTTACATTTAAAAGAAAATATTCAGGGATCTACTGCAGGTTAGCTTTTAAAAACACCGAGCTTTATTTGGTATTCCACGGAAGCATCTTAAAGCATATGATAAAGTAGAAATAGTTAGTTGCAACGTATTAGTTTCTTAGTGCTATTTTTGATTGAAGTCCTTTTTGCAATCAATAAACAGATTTTACAAGGATGTTGGGAAAAATATTTATAGGTTTTGCTTTGACAAATGAAAGAGAATTTTCACAGATAGTTTTTATCTTGGGAAACAGACATCTGTAATTGATGTATACATTCCTATGATAATCAATATTTGATAGCATTTTTATTGTAGTGCCAGTGAAAATAACAAAATGAAAATACCAAATAAAGCTGTTATTTTTGTTCCTTATAACTTGTCTCATAACCTTTTTCTGCTCAATAATTTTTTTTGGAAAATTATTGCTAGTAAAATAATGAAAACATGCACACATGGGAACACATACAATTATAGCTGAGATTATTCAGAGAATCAGAAAGAAATGGAAGAAATTCAGGTAGCATTCTGCCAAATTATTGGAAATAGTGATTTGTACGTGAACTGTATATCCGTTGACATTGTTTAAAGATGTAAACAAATTCTCAGAATTTCTATTTGCTACTATGAGTTCACATTCCATGCATAACTATAACAATGAACCAAATTTTAGCGTTTTACTTTTTTCATGTAAAAAAATTGTATTGCATTATTCTAAGACATTACTGTGCTGTTACACAGCAGCTGAGAAATGCCATTCTAAGTATTTTACCTCAATGGAAATATGAAGTTGGCTAACTAGTTTGCAGTAATGTTTTTACTGCTTATTCAATGCAGAATAGCAAATATATTTGTACTTTATGCTATTACAGCACAGTTACAAGTAGATTCCAAACTATTTTCTTATTTATGTGCTACATTGGTATTTCCTTTGTAAACCATTTAATTTTGAAGACTCAGTGAACAAAGTTTGATATTATTTTACTTTTTAATGACACAACGGAGATTGAGGAATGTAGTTTTCATTTGTGAGGTCAGTCATTTTAACTGCTTTCCCAATGTTATGCTTATCACTTTCCCAACTTCTTAGATGTGTGATTTTTTCCCACCTCTTTTTATTGTCTGGGGACCTCTTTTACTGTATATTTATTCACCCCAATAAAGTTTTTATTTTTATTAGAGGATGACAGTTGACCAAGATGTGCTTGAACAGTAGGTAAGTCACTGTGACATACTCCTTGTTCTACTTTCTCATGGAATATTTTTTTCCACTGAATCACAGAAACAGATGTTCTAACACCACCATGCAAAATCTTCCTTTATCATCCCATTTTGAAAGTAAACATTCTCTTGTGCTTCTGGAGAAAAGCACTGAACCTAATTCCTTTACGAGAAAGTTTATAATAAAAATTGTTTGTATTTCCATGTTAACTTTTTCTTACATATGTTTAATAAAATGCATTATTCTATACCCTAACTTTTCAGCTCCTGATTCTCCCCCTCAAGACTTCTCTGTAAAACAGTTGTCTGGTGTCACGGTGAAGTTGTCATGGCAACCACCTCTGGAGCCAAATGGAATTATCCTTTATTACACAGTTTATGTCTGGTAATAATTTTTTTTGGAAATAGTTCTGAGAACAGATATTAATCTGTAACATAATAGGAATGTAGTTTTTAAATTTCAGAATGTGGTGCTACATTAGGAACCTGATTGTTAATAGGCTAGTAATATGTTTTTATTAAGAAACAAGTTTTTCCCATACTATGTAGTGGTTCAATCATGGTCAGATGAAATAATTTTGCAATTAAAAAAATTATGTGTTATGCATAATTATACTAAATTTCCACTCTTAAAAGTCATTGACAAATCAGCTTGTATGAATGTAACCATACAGTTTTAAACTTCTGAAGTTTTACACAGTAAGCTCATTTCACTGTCTTTTTAAGTGTCCCTTGAGCAGAGTAATTTTAAGAAACATTTAAAATAGATACTTCTAAAGAAACCTGTTATTTAAAGTGAATTTTTCCTTGAAATGTAAACAATGTGTTTTGTTTCTAATCACCGTTACCCTGATAACCTGTTTATCCTTCAGTCGTAAAAAGATGAAATCTTACAGTGCATCTCATGTTAGTTAACATACCTATCTACTTCATGAGAACTATGTGGACTGAAATCTTCACTTTGCTGTAATGTAAATCCTCTTTAGAGATTTTCACCAATTAGGTAACACATTTTCTAGTGGATTTCATATAATTCACCTCAGAAAGTATAATTTACATAATATTTTATAAAAATGTAGCCGTTTCCTTTTATATTTCTGAATTGGAAGGGCCAGCATTGAGGAAGAGGCTACGATGTTTTAAAGAAGTTTACTCTTCTTCTCTTTCTTAAATTAAGATTTTTCTTTCACTAATTCCCCTTTAATCTCTTTGCATATTTCTCTTTAAGACTATACTTTTTGTGTTCTTCGTTGCCTGATTCCCAGTCACTTTACCTAGTCATGATGAAACTGGGAGTGTCATGACTTTCAGTTAGTGAAAAGGAAGCAGTGGGAAGAAGGTAACCATTCATTTTCATTACCCTATTTATTTATTCACTCATTCATTCATTGAGCAATATTGATAGAGTACCTATATACTCATGAGCAAGGCTTACATGAGACCCACATAATACCCTTGCACTCAAGAGTCTTGTATCTCCTACACTCCAAGGAGATAACTGGATTATGTACCCATAAACAAGCAAATAAGGAAACATCAGGGGAAGGAGGTCTACTTTCGATGGGATGCTTCAGGAAATTCTCTTTGAAGAAGTGGCATTGAGCTGTGATCCAGCTGACAAGAAAGAGCTTCTTGCCATGTAAACATCTGCAGGGCAGAACTTTCAAGAAGGAGGGAATATCAACTGCATAGGCTCTGTGGGGAAACACAACTTGTTACCTTAAAGACCAGAGAGGAGGTCAATGTTCCTGGGGATTAGAGAACCAGAGGAGGGGAACAGTAGGGGCAGAAGATAAAGCTCAGGAGTCAAGTCATGGTAAGGATTTTGTTTTCATTTTAATTATAATGGGAGTTCATAGATAATGTGAAGCACTTTAGATTCCCTACAGAGAATGAATTGTCGGGGACAAAAGTGTTAGCAGGGATACTAGGTTATTTTAGTAGATTGAGAAAGAGATAATAGTGGCAATGGAGAGGAGGAGTGGGCAGCTTTGAGCTACATTTGGGAAGAAAAACTAACAGGACTTAATGATGGATTGGCTGTGTGGATAAGAAAAAGAGAGGAATCAAAGATGACTTCTAGATTTTTGAATTAAAGGTGATTACTATTGGATTTTGATGCCATTTACTCAGCTAGAAAAAAAATTAAATGAAACAGGTTAATTGAGAATGAAGATTTTTCTGGCTGAGATTTTCAGCACTGCATTATGAGAATAATTGTGTTCTTCTATACAGTGATCATGCTTCCCTTGCTAGAGCTTCCTTGTATTTCTAGCATTATGCATAGCACACCTAGACAGAAACACATGTGGTTGGATAGCATTTTAAGAGATGCTGTTTACCCAGTTTTTCTGTGTGTGCGTATGAACCCCCATGTCCATGGGAGCCTCCTATTCTAGGAACTTTTTTTAGCTATAACTTTAGTTCTCTATTTATAATTCCAAAATGTCTAAAGGTACCAGGATTCATTATGAATAAGCAATGACAATGTACATTCCACCACCTCTTAAGAATATAGCATGGCTCAAATTTTATATGCTGTAATTCTGATGTCTTACAGAACATGACCTTTTATTTTCTGTAACTGGTTCTTTTTGCTTTTTGCAATGATGCTGGGGTTGATGAGAGCACTGAATTGAGGTAACCCATTCATTTCTCATTTCCTCTGGGTTTAATTCAGTCTCTTTTGGGTAAATATTCAATCAATTCAAAGTTTAACTCTTCAGTTGTACTTTTTCTTTCATCATTCAAAAAGTGTCCTTATCTCTCATTTTCTGAGGTAGTCTGGGTACAGGGGAAGCCCAATGAAATTGGGGCGAGGGAATCTCAAATCTGTGATATTGAAACAGGAAAATCCCTTGTCTTGCTGGCAGAGGGCGTGTGATGGGGGTGTGGATGACTTCTCCGGTACCCTGAGGCTCACACCTCTAGGGGGAGCATGCAGACAGGCAGGTTGTGGGGCCCTGACCCCACGGCAGTGTCTAGGGGTGAATGTTTACAGTTGAAGCCCCAGTGGGGTGTTTTACAGGATGATGCTTTTTCAGTTTAGCCATCCTTAGGCAGCTTGTGTTAGCTCAATTAGACCCCCGCCTTATCGCAAGAACAGAGAGCTTTCTGTATCTTGGGGTGCCTTGCCTTTTGGAGTTCCAGAAGAATTGGATCACACGTGGTCTTGGAGAATGAGTGCACGGTTTTATTAAGTGGAATAACTCTCAGCAGATGGGGAAGGCAGAAGGGAAATGGAGTGGGAAGATGGTTTTCCCTGGAGTCGGGCCACTCAGCAGCGGGCTCTCTCCCGGCCGAACTCTGCCTCTTTCCGCGGGCTGACGGCCTGCGGGCCTGCGGCGCCTGTCAGTGTGTGCTCTTATGTCGCTGTGTTCCCCTCGACGTCCAGCTGCTGTGCTGTGTCTTCCTCCGCCTACGTGTTCCCGTCAACCTCCAGCCGCTTGTGTGTGTGCCCGCTAGGGTCTTGGGGTTTTTACAGGCACAGGATGGGGGCGCGGTGGGCCAGGGTGGTGTTGGGAAATGCAACATTTAGGCAGGAAAACTGAAATGCCTGTCCTCACTTAGGTCCGTGGGCACAGGCCTGGGGGTGGAACCTTCGCCAATGACAGTCCTTCTCTACCCAGCACTTCCCTGCTCCCTCCCATGTTGATATTGTGAAACACCTCACCTGACCTTTTTTTGGAATCATTCTGGCACAAACTTGCGGTCACAGCTGCTAGCTTCAAGGTTCCTATTTTCTGTTTTATCCTTGGTCCAATCTCAAGGCTTATTCTGGTCCCCTGGTTCCCTTAGCATGTCTGTCTTGACCCTCAGGTAGCTAGATACTCCCATTTGATTTCTCGGCACCAATCTGCAGTGTGAAGGATTTGAGAAAAGTACTTCCACACCCTTCTCTAGCCCTGGATGATCTGCTGGAGGAGCCCTTATATCTTGCTGGAAACAAAGGTTTTCTAAATGGCTTGTTATGTTTGTCTCCATCCTGAGTAAAAAACGTCTTTTTTTACGTTGGGATTTCCCTCCCAAATCTATTCGGGTGTTTTTCACCACTCAGACCTTACCCTAAGCTCTTGGGACACTCCACTGTGATAACTTTGCCCTTTTATTTCTCTCACTCTTTCTGCGTAGTGCAAATTCTTTTCTTTTTTCTTTCCTTTTTTTGACTGATGGAAATTTCCTTCTCTCATGTAATCTCTCCTTTCTACACCCCGAGGGTCTTAATTTAATTGAAACAACTTAATTATAAAACTCTGTGGTCTCAAATAATCCAGGATTGACTCTTGATGTGTAAATGGAATGTAAAAAACTTTTCCCTCACTAAAACTTGGCTTTTGCACACACACACACACACTCTCTCTCTCTCTCTCTCTGCTTTAAGATCTACTTTGTTCATTGCTGTATTTAGAACAGACTGTTACCTGACACATAATTGAAACTTAATATATGTTGACTAGATGAATGAAGAGTATGTTTTAAGTTAGAAACTGTATATCTATATATCTATCTATATAGATAGATAAAATACATATTATACATAAAAATATATATAATTTTTTTTTACTGATGGGTATATATGTTGTATATATTTTATATAATACATATAATATTTTAATGTATAATGTATAAATATTGTGTATTTTATATAAAAATAATATATAATATATAAATATTATATATTATATATTACATATATTATTTTTATAATAAACATAAAATATAATATATAATATATATGGTATATTATATATAATAT
>NW_022436942.1:39482826-39490424 GCF_009761245.1 Sapajus apella
AAACTATATATTTAATATATATCATATATAAAAGTATGTTATATATTATATTTAAAATATATCTATTATAATATATAATTTATATATACTTTTATATATTATATATTTATTATATAATATACATATATACATTATATAATTATTATATATAATTATTATTATATATATGTATTTTTTCTCATTGCATTTCTGCCATAAGAATAATGATACTTTTTCAGACCTAAAAAACTCAGTGGAATACAATAAGATTACATAAAGATACAACAAAAAAGGAGAAAGACCTTTACATATTCAAGAATATTATCCATAATATATATGTGTGTATATGTATATATATATATATATATATGAAAAGGAAATATACACAGATATATATTTAAATTTCAGCATCGTCTTACTAAGATGCTCGGTGGAAGCTTTAGGCTTTAGTATCTTACTAATATACTAAGTTGGAAATAGCTCTGTAAGATATAGTAAGTGTAGCTAAGGGAATGGTCATAATTCTGGATTCCCTCATTAGTGATCACTAATCTTTTTGGGGAACTGTTACCATAATCAGGTTTATTATGGGGGGAAGAGGCAGGTATCATAATGTAATACCTATGGGCTTTTAGTCAATGAGACATGGGTTTGAATTTTGGCACTGTCACTGAGTTATCTTTGGCCCCTGTAAAGTTCTTAATAAATCGTAGCTATCATTATTAGCAGGATTCCTGTTTCAGGAGTCCATAGTTCTCTCATAATTCTCAGCAGCCATTATTTTAGCTGCTCCCAAATTCTTGTAAAACATTTATTTGAGTATTTACTTTTTTTTTTTTTTTTTTTTGAGAAGGGGTGTAAGTCTGTTGCCCAGGCTGGTGTGCAATGGTACCATCTAGGTTCACTGCAACCTCCGCCTCCTGGGTTCAAGTGATTCTCCTCCCTCAACCTTCCGAGTAGCTGGGATTACAGGCACCCATCATCATGCCTGGCTCTAGTTTTGTTTGTTTGTTTTGTTTTTTGTATTTTTTTGCTAGATACAGGGTTTTGCCATGTTGGCCAGGCTGGTCTTGAACTCCTGACCTCAGGTGATTTCCCCCACTTGGCCTTGCAAAGTGCTGGGATTACAGGTGTGAGCCACTGCACCTGGCTGAATATTTCCTTTTTTTAGTGTCTTCAAAATGCAGGCTTACTATTCTATTTGTTATATTGGGTGACTTTTTTCTTTATCATGAATATTTCTTGACAAAATAGCTTATGAGGGTTAATGTGTAACCATTTTATATCCATTATTGTATGACTCATATTTGGTTTATAGATGGTATGTTCAGAAATATGTTTTAATCCATTGCATTTTAAAATGATTTTTCCTTCTGATGTTTACTTTGCAAAATAACTTTTATCATCTGTCAAGATGGTAAACTAGCATTTTCCCCCTCAGTTACTGATAAATAACACATATTTTTCAAATGATACACAGTCCTTGAATTCCTAGGGCAACCTCCATTAAATAAATGGATTTCTATGGGAGCACTGGCACTGTAAGCTTATTCTTTTCATACATTTTAAGTTGAGACATAATGTTCTAGTAGAGCTTATTTATTTACTATATTCTTGAATTCAACTTGAAATTGTTTAGCACTTTTGCTTCTATATGTGTCAATGAAATTTAATAGTAGTTTTCTTCTTTGTTTAGGAAATTTCTGAGAGAATATACCCTACAGAGTATAGCTAAAAGACTGAGGACTGAAAGTGATGCTGAAAATTCCGGCTTATATACAAATCTTGACCCTGAAATATTTCTCAATTTTGTTAGTAGTAACACTTGCCAAATAATATATTAGGAAGTCAAAATAATTCTAATGCAGCTCTTTACTAAATATCACTGTTCAAATAATTCCCCTAGTAACATAAAGGCTTACCTTTGTAAATGGCCTTCTGAATCCTAAAAAAGTATACCTACTGTAGTTTATTCAAGTTTTCTAAAAGATTTTCACCATGTTAAAAATGACCTCATGGTTACTGCCTATAATATAGATTAATAATCAGAATGCAAAGGGGGCCATTTCAGATTTTCTGTAGTTATGTCTCATTTTAGAATGAAAGTGATAAAGATAGATCTGTGAGTTAGGAGAGCATCTCAGTGGAGGCAGTGTATGAAGGCAGCAGGAATGACTGTCAAGAGTTTGACAAGTAGCGTTATAGACATGGAATACTGAGCCTAGGTTGGGAAGATGAAAGAAAGAAATACAGATAGATGGAGCGGTAGAGCACACGAATGCTCTTTAGGGCTTAATATGAGGTTTCTAGTGGGATGACCAATGTTCTTACCAGTGTTCTGTCTCAGCTCTTTCCTGATAGTCATTTTTCTGAATCACTCTGAAGCTTGAGTGCCAAGGTTACAACCAGTTCTGCCCAAGATGGCTCATGTTTTGCAAATGGGTCATCAATTAAGAATTGTCAGTGTTAAAAAAAAGTGAGTAGATATCTCATAAAACTTCAGTTTCCTTTGTTTCTTATAAAAATCAGAACACTTTTGTCATATTTCCTGTGTCAAAAAATCAGCAGAGTTGAGTGATGGCTATCTTTTATTTGAAGCATTTGCTTTGTCGTTTACTGTGGTTCCCACCACAACCTATTATTTTATTTTAATTTAAAGAAAATTTTGTAGGTGCACAGTAGGTTTATTTATTTATGGGGTACATGACATACTTTGGTACAGACTTGTAACAAGTAATAATAACATTATGGAAATGGGGTATCCATCCCCTCAAGCATTTGTCCTTAATGTTGTAAACAATCCAATTATACTCTTATTTATTTATTTATTATTTATTATACTTTAAGTTCTGGGGTACATGTGTAGATCATACAGGTTTGTTACATTGGTATGCACGTGCCATGGTGGTGGCTGATGCATCCATTGCCCCATCATCTACATTAGGTATTTTTCCTAATGCTATCCCTCCCTAATCTTTCCAGCCCCTGCTATTTCTCCCCTAGCCCCCCCATCCCCCAGGCCTCAATGTGTGATATTCCCCTCCCTGTGTCTATGTGTTCTCATTGTTCAACACCCACTTATAAGTGAGAGCATGTGGTGTTTGGTTTTCTGTTCTTGTGTCAGTTTGCTGAGAATGATGGTTTCCAACTTTATCCATGTCCCTGCAAAAGACATGAACCCATCCTTTTTTATGGCTACATAGTATTCCATGTTGTACACGTGCCACATTTTCTTTATCCAGTCTATCATTGATGGGTATTTGGCTTGGTTCCTGTTGGTGGGAGTATAAATTAATTCAAGCATTGTGGAACACAGTGTGACGATTCCTCAAGGATCTAGAAATACAAATACCATTTGACCCAGCAATTCCATTACTCGGTATATACCCAAAGGATTATAAATCATTCTATTATAAAGACACATGCACATGTATGTTTATTGTGGCACTGTTCGCAATAGCAAAGACTTGTATCCAATTATACTCTTTTAGATATTTTATAATGTACAACTAAATTATTATTTATTATAGTCACCCTGTTGCACTATCAAATAATAGATCATATTCATTCTTTCTATTTTTTTATATGCATTACCCATCTCCACTTTCCCCATCCCTCCTCACTACCCTTCCTGGCCTCTGGTAACCATCCTTCTACTTTCTATCTCCATAAGTTCAATTGTTTTGATATTTAGCATCCGCAAATAAGTGAGAATACTGAAGTCTATCTTTTTGTGCCTTACTTATTTCACTTAACACAATGACCATGATGGCATCTCATTCTTTTTTATTGCTGCATAGTGCTCCATTGTGTATAGATGTACCACATTTTCTTTATCAAGTCATCTGCTGATGGACATTTAGGTTCCAAATCTTGCCTATTGTGAAGAGTACTGCAGCAAACATGGGAGTCCAGATATCTCTTCAAAATACTTATTTCGTTTCTTTTGGGTATATACCCAGCAGCAGGATTGCTAGATTGTTTATTAACCTCATTTTTGGTTTTTAGAGAAACCTTCAAACTGTTCTTCATAGTGATTTTACTAATTTGCATTCCCACCAACAGTGTACAAGAGCTCCCTTTTCTCCACATTCTCTCCAGCATTTCTTATTGCCTGTCTTTTGGATAAGAGCTATTTTACCTGGGGTGAGATGGTATCTCATTGTAGTTTTGACTTGCATTTCTCTGATGATCAATGATGTTGAGCACCTTTTCATATGCCTATTTGACAATTGTATGTCATCTTTTGAGAAATATCTATTCAAATATTTTGTCAGTTTTTGATTGGATTATTAGTTTCTTTACTGTAGAGTTGTTTGAGCTCCTTATGCATTCTGTTTATTAATCCCTTGTCAGACTGATAATTTGCTAATATTTTCTCTTATTCTGTGGGTTGTCTCTTCTCTTTATTGATTGTTTCCTTTGCTGTGGAGAAGCTGTTTAACTTGATGTGATCTCATTTGTCCATTTTTGCTCTGGTTGACTATGTTTGTGGAGTATTACTCAAGAAATTTTTACCCAGACCAATATCCTGGAGATAGAGTTTTCTTGCAATAGTTTCATAGTTTGAGGTCTTATATTTAAGTCTTTAATCTATTTTGATTTAATTTTTATATATGGTGAAAGATAGAGGTCAAGTTTCATTCTTCTGTATATGGATATCCAGTTTTCCCAGCACCATTTATTGAAGAGACTCTTTTTTTCTCCAATGCATGTTCTTGGCATCTTTGTTGAGAATGAGTTCATTGTAGGTATGTGAACTTGTTTCTGGGTTCTCTATTCTGTTCCATTGGTCTATGTGCCTGTTTTTATGCCAGTACCATACTCTTTTGGTCACTGTAGCTACATAGTATAGTTTGAAGACAGGTAATGTTATTCCTCCAGTTTTGTTCTTTTTGCTTAGGATAGCTTTGGCTATTCTTGGTATTTCATGGTTCCATACAAATTTTAGGATTTTTTTTCTATTTCTATGAAGAATGTCTTTGGTATTTTATAAGAGATTGCATTACATCTGTAGATTGCTTTGAGTTGTATGGATATTTTAACAATATTGAGTCTTCTACCCCATGAACATCGAATAACTTTTCATTTTTTGATGTCCTCTTCACTTTTTTTTCATCTATGTTTTATGGTTTTTATTATAGGGCACTTTCACTTCTTGCCGCTAAATCCCATTTTAAACCAAACTTTTTAGTCATTTATTTTATCTATCTGAATCTTGAGTTATTAACTGTTGATTTAGGGAATCTACTCATCAAGTTTTTGAAATGCAGAGAGCTGGGAGAGATTTTGATTTATTTGCATGACAGACTTGGGAAACAAAATGTCTCAGAAACCTGAAGAAAATGAATCAAGAAAAGTGCTACTAACTTAAAAAATCACACAATCTAAAAATTTAGAAAGGAGGAGAGATCAGGGTAGGAGCTTTATGCTCAAAGGGTTAGCTAAACATACGTATTCAACCTGCTACTGGAGGAGCTATGACTATTCAGGAAGGTGGTCCTGACACATGTGTATTGAAAAAGCATGTATGTAGCAAATGATCCATGTTCACTTTGGGATGGAGACTTCACATTTAAATGTTTGCAGTGAGGTCCTATACATCAAAGTGCTTTTTCAGGACACAAAGTCATTCAAATGCACAGCCTCTGTAAATTAGCCAGAACCAGTCCATGGTCAGTGGTCTTATCAGGAAAAAGTTATTGAAATCAGTCTCTCATCCAGTTAAAGCTGTAATTATGGCTTGTGGAACAGCGCTACTCCTAACCATTTAACCCCCATCAGTTAGTCACTGTCTGGTGGTAAACTACAATTGTTTTAATATGCTTATCTTGAGGCCAGTGCTTGTTTAACTGCTAGAGAAAAATAAAAACCTATGGAAGTTAGAACATAGCTTAAGTGTATATTTTGGGCAGGGGAGGGATGGTTGGGTGCACGACTTAACCCGTGTCTGACATGGCCATATGTCGTGTTTATAATTTACTATCTTATTGCCACAAAGAATCTGTTCTTCAGTCTCATGGTCTCTATTTGATATAGTTTGCTGGCGTCCCCACCCAAATCTCATCTCATCTTGAATTGTAGCTTCCATAATTCCCCCACGTTGTAGGAGGGACAGGTAGGAGATAATTGTACTGGGAGGGTGGCTTGCCCCATACTGTTCTTGTGGTAGTGAATAAGTCTCACCAGATCTGATGGTTTTATAAGGGTTTTCCCCTTTGGCTTGGCTTTCATCCTCTCTTGCCTGACACCATTAATACATGCCTTTCACCTTCTGCCATTATTGTGAGGCTTCCTCAGCCACGTGGAACTGTGAGTGCATTAAACCTTGGGTGTGTCTTTATTAGCAGCGTCAAAATGGACTAATGCACAATTTTAGCATTAATATAGGTCAGTTGTTGTGTCTAACAGTAAATGGTGGGTGGTATATTGAAGTGTGTCATGGCCAGAAACTCCATTGTTTTTTTTAAAGTTCAGTTGGTTGACAGGCTTAGGATTGTATTTTTAGTTTACAGTTTATTGTTTACCATTTTGAGACAAATGTTTTTTACACTATATTTTTTCTTTTTTCAAAAATACTACAAAGCAAATAATATTATCCCCATTTTATTGTTGTGGAAACATTCTTGATGAGATTAAAGACAAAAGTAAGATCACAGAGCTAAGGATGACAGAATCAGAATTCACACCCAGATCTGTGTTACTCTCGAATTATGCTTTTACCAAACCAGTAGGAATATGTGTTATAATTAATTAGCCTTTGGTCTAAAAACAGTGCATTTATACGATTATAGAACTCTGAATTTGATAACAGCATGTGTAAAAAGGATTTAGGGAGTTATAACAAAAGTAAGGTTATTGCATCAACTCATATGGGATATTTCTACCAAAAAAAAAATCATTGGCTTAATATCGGTCTGTGTTCATTGATGGGCTGTATCGGTTATGACAGAATGCTAATTACACCGTTTCGTGAGTCAAACCAGTTGGAATACTGGTTAGTACAGTTTGAATAATATATGGAGAGAGTAGAGCTTGTTCAGGAAGAAGTGATGAGGATGGTGGAAATCCTCAGAATCAAGACATATGAGGAACTATTGAAAGAAGGGAACAGGTCAAGATTAGTAATAGTCAAGATTATTTTAGTTTCAAGTACTGGACTCATCCTAAATTGGCTTAAGCAAAAGTGGGAATATATTGATACATGTAACTGAAATGTCCAAGCATATACTAGTTGGATGTGAGAGTTCAAATAATTTTATCAGGTGTGGTTAACAGCAAGAAGCTTGCTGTGGTCAACAATGAGATGTCCTTTGCATCTTGCGTGTAATGGCACAGGACAAAAGTGAGAGTAGATAAAGATGGAGAGGTGGTCAGGCCATATACATTGAGTCCTGAAGCCAGAATAAGAAGTTAGAATTTTATTGCAAGTGCAATGGAAAGCCCATGGAATGTTTTCACCAGGAGTGTGATCATGCATCTTTGGGTACATGGTTTAAATAAAATTTTATAATTCTGTGTGATACTAACAGCCATATTCTCTCTCTTTCTCTCACTCTCGGCTCTCTCTCCGTGTGTGTGTGTGTGTGTGTGTGTGTGTGTGTGTGTGTGTGTGTGTG
>NW_022436942.1:39490434-39530674 GCF_009761245.1 Sapajus apella
GTGTGTGTGTGTGTGTGTGTGTGTGTGTGTGTGTGTGTGTGTGTGTGTGTGTGTGTTTCTATTTATAAGAAGTATATTTATTATTGAATTGCTTTATTTCTCCCTTCCTAAATAATGTGGATATGATAAAAAACAATGGGAGTATACTACTGGTTATTGTGATAATAAATACTAGACCCACTGAAAAGTTCTGTTCCCTTTCTATAAATCTCATAACATTTGTATTTTCTTGTTAATAAGGATCTTCCTGCCTTTTGGTAAGGTCTAGCAATGTAGGAACTGTACTTTATCACAAGTCAGTAACTCAGTGCCTGGCATATAGTAAACATTCTAAACAAGTTTTCAAAGAGAGCATGAACATTCTAGAGGAGAAACCACATGGACATATTTTATAATATTTTATAATGTTTAAAATTGTAATTTTAATATAACCTTTCTAATGCTATAGATTCCCACAGTTCTATGCCCCATCCTACCTGTGCTTTCTCTGGTATATGGATTTTCACATGAGAATAAAAATCTATGGCGAGAAGGTATGAATTGGAACCCAGAATTGTCCCTCTCAGAGAAGCAGTTGTTTAAGGAAAGGATGGTTGCAGAGAGGCTAGATTTGGAAGCTAAACCTTTGGTTGGAGGAAACTAAGTTGGATAACTAGTTCCGTACATTTGAATTCCAGAAACTTTTGGAAGGATCAACTGGACATATTAGTCCAAAGACTATTAGTGTTGTTTTTGTATGTTAAATAGAATTATGTAGGTATAGAATTGGAAAGTAATAAGAATTTTCCCCCAAAAAATATAGTAAGGTGAAGGTGATTCCACAGAAAATTAAGATCAAATGTATAATGTATATGGCTTTCTGTAGCTTCTGCTTGATGAAAGAGGCAAGAATAGTAAATCTAGAGGTTTGCTAGTCTTTCAAGTCTTCAATATGCAACATTTTCCACAGCTTTTTAGAGTAACTGAAGAACAGACAGTTTGAAATTATGTTCTTTGGGGAGGGCCAAGAGTAACCATATTCTAAACTTGTGGTAAGA
Organism: Sapajus apella; assembly: GCF_009761245.1. NCBI lineage: Eukaryota > Metazoa > Chordata > Mammalia > Primates > Cebidae > Sapajus > Sapajus apella. The sequence continues at coordinate 39,491,472 of NW_022436942.1, forward strand.
CAAGTACTATGTGTTTAAAACTTTTTTAAAAGAGGGGCTAATGTTAATACTATTTGGTTATATTTAAGATTTCTAACCAGGACTTTCTCTAAGAAATGAAAAGTAATGAACTTTTTTTTTAAACCCTTATTATGAGAAATTAATGTGGTGATCAAGTATTTGGAACTATTAAAGAAAAAATGAAAGAAAACAGCTTTAATAAAGTGGAATGGCACTGATTTACTAAAAAAAAAAAATTATTTTTTCCAACCTTCCCAGCTTTATGATTATAAATTAAAAGTCTTTACTAAAAGTCAGTCCACCACTGATTATATTTGAAAGCTTGCTATAATCACTTTGTATCACCTTAGCTTTTTTTAAAAAAACATTTTTGTCTCTACTACACTTGGCAAACTTTCAGTAGAAATGCCATCTTTATTATTTCTTGACTAAATGTGTTAAAAGACACTTTCATTTGTAAGATTAATTTTATGATTATATTTATAGAACCTATAACCTTTTAAATTTTGCAGTAGAAAAATGTTTTGAAAATATTATACTATCTAAACCCTGTCAAGTAATTTTTAACTTTGTATTCATTTAAACACAATTTAATTTAGGCCAAAGTTATTTGATTCATTATTATGCTATACTGTTATTATTCACAGAAATTGAGTGTTTCAAAATAAAAATTGTGTGCCAATATTTAATTCATGATGCTTTGAAGTATTAAATATTATGCTTTGCCCTCTCTGTGCAAAATTGATAAGTACTCAGGCAGACAGGGAAGAAAACATGAATAATTATTCTCTTATTATCATTAACAATTATGTATAATTCATAAATTCCATACATATAGAAACTAAATTAAAAATTCACAAAACAGAAAATTAAAACTAGTAAGTAATCTAAAATATAGAGTTAGAAAAGAAATGGGGAGATTGATCCGGAAAAAGGAGAAAAACTACATTTAGTCTAATGTTAGGAATGAAAAAGGAAACATAACTACAAATATTTAAAAATTAAGAGATACCTGTAATCCCAGCACTTCAGGAGGTCAAGGTGGACAGATGGCTTGATTCCAGGAGTTTGAGACTAATGTGGACACCATAACTACAGATACCTAAAATAAGAAACATCTGTAATTCCAGCACTTTGGGAGGCCAAGGTGGGCAGATGGCCTGATCCCAGGAGTTTGAGGCCAGCCTGGGCACCGTAGTGAGACCCATCTCTAGAAAAAATACAAAAAATAACCAGGTGTGGTAACATATGCCTGCAGTCACAACTATTCAGGAGGCTGAGATGGGAGGATCACCCAAGCCCAGGGTTGGGGCCATCGAGGCTGCAGTGATCTGTGATCACACCACTGCACTCAGCCTGGGTGACAGAGTGAAACCCTGTCTCAAAAAGAGACAGATAGATAGGTAGATAGATAGATAATGAGATATTTAAAACAAACTTATGACAATAAATTTCAAACATGAAATCATAAACTTCTAGTAAGATATAACTTATATACTTTGTAATAAAAATATTTGAATATTTTATAAGCTTTAAAGGAGAGAAATGAGTGGTTAATAATTGCATGTTCCTCTAATAGCCCATTTTCTGAAGTATTTTACTAAAATTTTGGAGCCCTAATGGGATGATAACTATGTGGCTATAAACCCTTTGAACCAGAGGTTACATCTTTTTCACCTTCATATATCCATCACAGAGTGTAATAACTTATATTTTAGGCCCTCAATAAATATTTGTTGAAGTAATGAAAGGAAGAAAAAATGTTCATTTAAAAGTCGTGTTTTTCTAATCTCACTAATCTTTGAGCACCCCTGGGAAGTCATTTTACATGTTTTTGATCAGTTTCCTTTCCTGTTGTCCTGGGAAATTTTCACAAATCATCTCTATTTTCAAGCCCTTTGCTAAACCTCACTCACCTCATTCAAAGCAGACAAACCCAGCTTTCATTCTAAACTTAAAATTGAGGCGACTATCTCAAAAATTTGACTATTTCAAATTCTTGCTTCCAGAATCCATCAACTCACTTACATCCATTCTCAGAGGATGAAATCTCTCTTTTTCAGTTCAAGTGCAATCCTTCCTCCTGCCTCTGGATCTTAATTCCTTGGGTCTGCTCTAAAGCTATCTATGGATTATTAGTGTATGCTTCCTCAGCTTCAAACTCATTCTCTTGAGTGGCTTTTTCCTTTAATCTTTTAAATTTGTCTTTCCTACCTAAGGCAAACAAGCAAAACAAAGCCAAACCAAACCAAACTAACTTAGCCAGTCAACCACATGATGGCAATAAGAACAATAACAACAAATGAATACACTACTTTGACTCAGACTATCTCTGAGATTCTAGAACAGCTTTAGAAATGTGCAAGTGTTTATGCCTTGCTAGTTTGGGGTTATTTAATACGTAATCACCAACTACTGATGCTATCAAGTTGTGTAGGGTAATTATGCTTAGAGTACAACATGGAAGAATAGCTTCCACATATAATGGGGAAATTAGTGAATATCACTGGTTCATATGAGGAAAAAAATAACCTAATAAAGAGTCAAGTAAGTGAGTGTTCACATTCTTCATTTTGGAAGTTCCATTTAGTGAGTAAAAGGAATAATCTAGAATATTTGGATGATAACTGATTAAAGTTTTGAAAATAAAGTCACAAAAATGAGCAGGGATGATGTATCATCAGGGTAGATTACCACATGGAATAAAATAGCAAACGATGAAGATTAAAATTAAAACTCAGACTTTTCAAAGGGTCTCAAACCTTGCCTAGAGAACCGTACATATTCATGCCTCTTCTCTTCTCCCGCCTCTCTCAACTCCCTATTCTACTCTCAAAGTTTACAAACTAGCTTTCTAGTGAACAATTCCTGAGTCTTTGGGGCCATGCCTTATTCTCCTTTTTTTATACTTTGGTCACAACTAATTTCTTTGCTCATTGGTTTCGTTGTTGTTTACTTTTAGCTACTAAGGGAAAAGGTTATTGTCCTTGTTCTTAAGGAAGTCACACTGTTATTAGTGAATTGCTTTAGAATTATTTACTGCTTTATCTGTCTATTTTGAGGATAGGGGCTGTATCCTACTCATATGATGCCTGAAGTAGTGCCTGAGACAAAGTAGATGCTAATTAAATTTTGTTGGATTTTGTTAAATACTGATTTTGTACATATCATCTCTAAATTCAAAGAGAGTGGGAAAGTTATCTTTGCTTGTACATTGTAAAGAATGGTGTCTAAAGAACTCAGACTAATAATGTTTTTATTTAAAAGACTAAAATAAAATATTTAAAAACCCATAAAGTTTTTTGTTTGTTTGTTTTGATGGATCATAAATGACCAACAAACATGCAAAAAGACATTCTGTCTCACAGCCCAGGAATGGCTAACTAAAATCTAACTAAAAATCTGCTAAAATCTAACTATATTAATAATATCTAGATATTTATGTAAGTTTGTCAAAATGAGTACTCGTATATATTGTTGGTATGATTCTAAATAATTATAATTATCATAACTTAAAATTTGATACAGTAATCATTTTGGAGTAGCAATCTTAAAATTTTACAAAGCACTGAAACCATTTGAATCAAGAAAGACACAGTTTGTATCCTGGCCTAGTGTTGCATGCCTGTAGTCTCAGCTACTCTGAAGGAAGGATGAGGTGGCGGGATACTTTGAGCCCAGGATTGAAGTCTAGCCTGGGTGACATAACAAGACCTTGTCTCTAAAAAATTTTTTTAATTAAAACAATTTAAACAAGAATCACACAATTTAGTGGGTAGAAATAAAGTACTATTATGAAAAAATACTTCTTTAAGGATAACTACAGCATCATTGTTAGCAATAGCTAAAGAAATAGAGAAACAACCTAAAAGTTAATTCATAGAATGACTAGATAGCTATGATATATCCAAATTATGCAACTATGAAAACATGTTATAGATCATTGGTGTTAACATGATAAAAGAAAAAATCAAGATATAGAACATATGCTTTTATAAATGAAAATAAAATATTATAATGGAATACATGATAATTCTATTATAATATTTGTAAGCTAATAAGAACAAAAAAAGATTTTAAAACTAAGCCAGCTAAAAGCAAGAGTAACAACTTATTATAGCAGTGTCAAAGATGAATTTCCTATAAATGGGTGGGAGTGAACACTTTGAGCTTCAGGATTGCTCTGAAGATTGCTCCTTTGAGATTAGAGAGCTCACACCTCAGCACAGACATTTATGTGTTATCTCCAATTCAGTAACAGCTACTAAGAATAAGGAAAATGGAGTTAGAGGCTTGGTTACAGTTCACTTCTGTCTCCTTTCTTTTTCTTTTAGTTGTCAGTTTTATAACAAATCATCTCTTACATACTTCATATATTCGGAATTGTTTTAATTAATATTCATGCTACCATATTTTTCTAACTTATTCATTAAAATATCAGCCACAATCCTAAATTCCAAAAAGCAAAATAAACCCCAAGCAGACGAGACATCTGAAAAAAATTTTGTTAGCTCAATTTTGTCTCTGAGAGTAAACCAGGCTAGATGTAGAAACTAAATCTATATATGCAAACTGAAGTGAACTATTACATTTTTTATTAATATAATTTATAACAACTAGCTTCTTTTTACTAAACTATTAGAGATAAAATTTATTTTTGATATGTGTTTCCAGGTAATTGCCTTGATTCTGTATTATCTATGGAACATAATCTGAGTTTTTTATAGTTGGTAGATACTTAGATACAAGATTTTGGTGTGAAAATCAGGGCAGGAAGGTAGTGATGCAGGGTAGCAGATAACATTGAAATACGTTATTGAAAATAATTTTAAAAATTGATATAATGCAATTAGATTACTTTAGCTAATTGCAAAACTTTATTTTATTTTTGTTTTTTTGAGACACAGCCTTGCTCTGTTGCCCAGGCTGGAGTGCTATGGGATGATCTCAGCTCGCTGCAGCCTCCACCTCCTGGGCTCAAGTGATTCTCGTGCCTCAGCCTCCTGAAAGCTGGGTCCACCGCTGTGCCCATCATGCAGGGCTAATTTTTATATTTTTAGTGGAGATGGGGTTTCGCCATGTTGCCCAGGCTGGCCTCAAATTCCTGGTCTCAAGTGATCTGCCTGCCTCGGCCTCTCAAGCCTCCCAAAATGCTGGTATTACGGGAATGAGCCACCACACTCAGTCTAATTGCATAGTTTTAGAGATACACATTGGATTAGCTCTTCTGTAGTGTCCCGATGACCTGTGACCAATGATAAGAATATGGGTAATTTTTATGACAAGGCATCTTTTTTGGCAACTAATAGCCACAATATTAAGAGTTGTAAAAGCCCATCTCCTCTGGTCTCAATGAAGTCAAAGAAAGCTCTCCTGACTGCTTCTGAAAAAGGATGTCAAATGAAACTGTTTCAAATTGCTGAATAGCCTGGCTAATCCTGCCTGTCTCCAATAGCATACTCTGAATCCATATTTTTCTCACTGGGGTAAGTTTTCCAACTATTTTTCAGATAACAGTACTTATATTTGGAATAAATTGGTGCTTCTGTGCTAGTAAAACCATGACTGAAATGTATCTCTGTAGATATCTTTAATTCACTTAAAATCTATCATTCCTCCTAGTGATTAAAGGCTTCAAATGTTTCAATGGTAAAGAAAGGGATTTTCTATTCAGCGGGAATATTCATTTACTTCTTCAGTGCCTTGTGTGTCTAAGGAAGAAAAATATGAGATTACAGGAGACATATACTTTTTCTGTATTACTGATCATATTTCCTTATCTAAATCTTTAATTTTATTGTTCCTAAAATCTAAATTTTAAAACAGTGTTCATTTTTCAACACCATGATATACATGTTCATTTTTTGGGTTTAAATATTAATCTATATCCAATTCAAACTGTGAAAACTGAACATGACTGTAATAAAATCGTGTTATATTTTGTTCTTAGACTCTTTTATTCCCCTTTTGCGATTTTGGTACTTAGTTGGAGAGTTCTGAGTCAATATTGATTTGATTTGCTTTTCTTCTCTTGAGCGATATTTTAAATACTTTAAAGATTTTCATTGAATGAGATATAAGCTATATTTTCTTCTTTCCTGGATAATATACACACATTGTTTTCAATCTCATTTCTGTTAAATAAGTACAGGGGAGCCCACAGCCTTGTTATTTTACTTACCACTATTTAAATATTTGGTATGTATTTCTTTGTGTTGGCCTGAAGTAAATGTTACTTTTGTACAATATTTGAAAGATAGGCTTATTTTATAAATTGATAGTTTAAATAAGATTTGCAAGCATTTGAAACGAACAAATATTTGGACAACTAAAATATCAGTAGGAAAGGGAATATTGTAATTACTTTAGTACATAATATTTCTGGATACCCATTAAAATCGGTCCAAGGAAACTCTAATTATGAACATCATATTAACATTTGATCTAATTACTGAATATAATTGAAAGCAAAATAAGTTAATTCACTAAAGTATTCTGAAATTTACTCTTTTCAGTGTTTCAGGATAACCAATACCTTTATTCTATTAATCTAGATGAATAAATTTTGATATATTAATATTGTTTAATGTTAGTATGCTCAAAAAGTATATGTTAAATTTTAGAATTCAATTATACAGATAATATTCTTTTTTCTCTCAGGAATGAATCATCATTAAAAACTACTAATATAACTGAAACATCATTGGAGTTATCAGATTTGGATTATGATGTTGAATACAGTGCCTATGTAACAGCTAGCACCAGATTTGGTGATGGGAAAACAAGAAGCAATATCATTAACTTTCGAACACCAGAGGGAGGTGAGCAAAGGATGTATACCGATATATTAAAATAATGTTTTTTGTTTTATTAAAAAAGAATATCCTGCCCCCAAAAAATACAAATATAAAAATGTATGATTAAACCTAATATTCATCATCAATTAGATGAAAAATTGCATTTTGATCACTTTTTAGCTGTGAGATGTTGGGAAAATTAATCTCTGTGTGCCTCAATTTCCCATTGGTAATGTGGAAATAGTATCATTCTACAGGGTTCTTCTGAAGGTTACATAAGTTTATATTTTTAAATGCACTTAGCACAGAACTTACTTGACACATGGAATTTTATGTGTTTATTAAATGAAAAAACATAAAATTCGTGAATCATTTGTCTATGACCCTTATTCAATGTAAAAATTCAAAGCTATATTAGAATTTCAAATTGTGTATTTTATATTGGAAACCTGTTATAATATTGTTCTTGTATCCAGAGCAGTGGACAGGTTTTAGAACAGGGATAGCATTTTATGAGTAAGAAATCCATCTGTCTTCAGCTTGAATATGCTTATAATAAAGTATTAGAGGGCTGACCCAATGCATTTTGTGGATTTTGTTTCTGACATCTAAACAGATGTTATTTCTAATTCAAGCTTTTTTGTAAAACAATTTTTATCACTTTAATTTATAAACTGTAGGTAAAATTCAGGACATTTAAGACATTACTTGTAGCCACAAATACAGTAATTTGTTCAATTATTTGTTTTATAGCACCAAGTGATCCTCCCAAAGATGTTTATTATGTAAACCTCAGTTCTTCATCAATAATTCTTTTCTGGACACCTCCTTCAAAACCTAATGGGATTATACAATATTACTCTGTTTATTACAGAAATACTTCAGATACTTTCATGCAGGTAAGGATTAAATTTTCTCCTAGTTCTTTATTAATATCCTTAAGTTTTATTAATAATACAGACTTGTCACAGTAAAACAAATTATTTACCTTACAGTGATAATTATGTACAGATTTATTTTATACAGCTCCCATTGACATAGAAAAATGTGGTATAGAAATGTCAGATACGTTTAATCTCTCCTTATGCACACACGCATTTCTATATAAGCTTCACATGTATTAACAACAGTGAATCTGAATCTGCCAGCTACTTAAAATTCTGTTCATAAAGATGGCCCTCAATTATACTTCCTCCGAGAAGTGTTCTGTAAAGTGTTGATGGTGTCATTTATCCTGAAAGTTATTTTTTAGCTAATTTTTTTACATTTGCTTGTATACAATGTAAATAATTATAGTGTTTAGATGTGTTTGCATATTTTTATTTAATTTAAAAAAGGTTTTTGATTGTTAATTGGAGGAGTTATTATAACAATAGTATAATAGTAGCTATTGTTTAATATCAGATGTAATGAAGACCACTCTGAATGTTATTTAACTTGTCAAAGATACAGTTGTAGGCTTGCACAGTTTGTAGATAGGCACTCTCTAGGATGTGAATGATGATAGCTATGAAAATAGCTAAAATGCATTTACTTTGAAGAAACATTTTCAATTTTTTAGCAGTTATATTATTTTTCCAAATTGGATGCTTTACAGAACTCTAACATATGAAAAGGATAGTTGGAGTGATTATGATTGAATCAAAGATACAGAGAGCTAGAATATAATTTGAAAAACTGGAATTTAGAAGTACTGCAGTGTACAGAATATACAGAATATATCCTTTAGTGGTAGAAATTATTGACTGCATATTTGTGACTAAGTGATTCTTAATTCTTTACATACCATTAGGTAAAAGAAGAAGAAAGATAAGTCTTACAAACTTTGAGTTGCTTAAACCCATTTGTTACTGACAACCCAAATTTAGTCACTAGTTAGTTTTCCCGAGTAACAACCTCTGGGATTAAGACTTTAGTGCAGCTATAATGCAATGTAGGCTATTGAAGAGGGCAAGAGCAGAACTTTGTAAGCTATCTCAGGACTAACCTAGAAGAGAGAAAGACAAAGTCCAGAAGGTGATTTAGTGTTTACATTCTGTCCTAGAAGAGTAGGGTTGTATATGTTTATTTCAAACTTTATGCAACAAGGAAATTACTTTATAAAAGACATGTAGATATGGTTATAGATGTATTAAAAGACATGTAGACATAGTTATAGATATAATTATAATTCAAGATTTCTCAACAAATGCCTTAACAGCAGAAGGAGAAAGGATGGTCCAGTTTTCTACTCTGTACGTCACGCAGTTTTTGCTTTTTGTTTTGTTCTCTTTAAGAAAGAGAAATGGGGCCTAGAGAGGCAGTTTATTTTTTACCAAAATGTTGTTTACAATTGTAACAATAGTCACTATACCAATAGAAGATATTCAAGTTGGAGATTTTTCCTCTTACCACATTTTAAAAGTATTTGTATAATTGTTTCAGTAGTTCCAAATTTTAGCAATGATTTTGTCTCTGTACAATTTGCTTATGGCTTATATGTGATTTATATCTTGGGTCTCTTTGTCCATATCTAAATAATAAAGCATAAGTATCAAACTTTGGTTCCAACATGATCTTCTAAACCTACTTATTCAAACCTTGGTATGTAATATGATCCAATTTACAATTCATCTGTCTTAGAACATGTTATCTTTTATTAAATAATCTTAAGAATGCTTTTAAGTGTGACAGCTGCAAGAGGGTACAGGCTAATGATGTTAAAACATATCAGAAGTATAGTCTCATATTGCTTGAAGTTTATCCGTGCTTTCACTTATTTCTAAAGTTAATGTTAAAAATAGCATCAAGATCTTCACTACCTAATTTTCTATTTCAAATTAGCAGAAGAAATCCTCCAAAGGAGAATTATATACCAGAATAGGTGTATAGCCTTTTATTCATTCCTTATCATCTTTCTTCTTCCTACAGAACTTTGCAGAATACGTCATGCATGGTATATCATGTTCTGTCTCCTATTCCAGATAACTGCTGCTTCTTTTAGTTCTCTTACGCCATGATAAGCATCTTGAAGAGACGTAATTGTGTAACATTAATCTTTTCATCTCTTAAAGTCCCCTAGAACTATATCATACATAGGCTTAATGCTCAATAAATATTTTAATTGAAACATTATTTAAAAAATTATAATAGGTCAACATCACTTTTAGTACATAGTCATAATTTTGGAGCACCTGAGTATGTAGCGAAGTCATCTTTCTTTCTTTTTATCTTGGAGAATTTAACCTCTTTGCTACTACTTGGCAAACCATATTGTTCTTCCGTCAGTTGTTGCACATTGTATTTTGTACAGCATATTAACTTTTCAACTTTTTAATTTTTATCCATTTATGTTTCCTTAGTGTGCCTGGCATAATGTTTTTTATTTTAAAAAGTGCTAAGTGAATATTAGTTGATTGGTCAAATTTGAAAAGGTTTTACTAAATACATTCTGACTATATTTATATAAACAAAAGAATAAGCCTTAATTAGATAATTTGTGCCAAAAGACAATTTTTCTGCAAAAATAAACAGGTGAATAAAAGTATCATCTGGATAATTGATCTAATGTTACAAATTTGTTAGATGTCTATGCACATTAAGTCACCCACTCAGCAGGAATGACTTCTGGGTGATTTAGATAATTTGTTATGTATTAGTCATCAAGGTCATAGGTAATCAGAATAAATTCTATAACAAAAATTAAAATTTACATCAAAAAGCTACATTAATACTTTTAAGTGTTGCTTTGTATAAGCCAATTGTTCCATGTGTAAAGCAGATGTATTGGAAAGTACAAAAGTTAATGGATCATATTTTGTGTGAGATTGCTATATTACTTTAATTTGTGTATTTTTATGTAAATCACCACAAAATTGAAGTAAATCTTTTATTGCACTATATTTTTCCTCTGAATACTGGCAAAAGAACCGTAAAATTTTGCTGAAGTTAATTTGTTGATAAATTTTAGAACCATTCTTACTATAAATTTAGTCAAATTGCTTATCCTGTTATTCATTTAAATGAAACTAATTACCATTTTTTTCTGTTGTGTGCTAGACATGGTATTAATGGCTTTATGTGCTTCATGTCATCTAATCCTCAAAAGTTGTCTGTGAAGTGGAGATGATTATTTCCATTTTACAGTTGAGGGAAAAGAAGCTTTGAGATTAGATGATTTATCCAGGGATAACCTGACAGAATTTGAATGCAGGTCTATAGGACTTAAATGGCTTCATGTGGATTGGATTGATTCAGATTACTCTGTGCAGATGGAAATTATAAAATTATTCATACTGTTTACCTATATGTCTAAGTCTCCTTTTATTTCGGAATGAGTTTTCTTTGACTATGTGTTTTATTTTTAAAATTTGGTAGGAAAGAAAATGTATAAATGCCCTAATATTTTTTTAAAGCCTTGAGAAAAAAATGTAATTAGGAGTCAGGCCAGAAAATTTAAAACTTCCTCTTACTCTGTACATCAGAGAGTACATCAATCTGCCATCCCTTGCTTCTCACAGTTGTAGCAAAAAAAAAAAAAAAAAAAAAAAAGGACTCACTAAATGTGAATAATAATAGCTATTCGAGGTCATAGAGAGGTAAATACATTCATAATTCCTTTATCACAAATGGAATGAAACAAAACTAAAATTTTATAACACTCCCAAACTTGTTTAAAATTAGCTAATGGTTTGAAAAATACTTGCATGTTTTTATAAGGAAAAGTGACACTGATCAGCACAGTTGTAGCATTTCCATTTGGCCACTTGACCTTCTTCATTGTTAGCATGGAGTTTTTACTCTTTGCTTTTTTGTGTATTGATTTTACAATAAAAACTACCATCGATTTCTCTTTTAGTTCAAACATATTTCCAGTTTAATTATTGCAATAAAAAATTCTATGTTGATTTTCCTAAAACGATTAACATATTGAAATGAGACAATCAATTCATGTATAAATTATTTTGAAATGTTCATGCATACTAAAAAAATACATTCTGAACAATGAAAGTGATATGTTTATTTTTCAGAATTTTACACTCCATGAAGTAACCAATGACTTTGACAATGTGACTGTATCTGCAATAGTAGATAAACTGGCAATATTCAGCTACTATACATTTTGGTTAACAGCAAGTACTTCAGTTGGAAATGGGAATAAAAGCAGTGACATAGTTGAAGTATACACAGATCAAGACAGTATGTAAACAAAAAACACTTATTAATCTTTAACATGATTAATTTAAAACTTATTATTTTAGGAACTTTTTCTATTTGTTTGAATTTGTAATAAAATCTTTTATTTAGACACATTCATTATAGGAGTGTGAAAATTCAATTAATATTCTTATAACACCATTACAGTAATAGCCTCTTCTGTTCAAGAAAACTGCTAACATCTGTTCATGAAAATTCTATTCTTTTTATTGCTTCAAAAGATGTCATGGCCATCCAGTTATGGGCACAAAAAGTACTGCATACATGGATGAAATTTCCAATAGTTAATTTACTTAACCGTTTTCTTTAAGGACTTAAACTCTCTAGCAACTTGTTTTCTTTTCAGACTTTGAATCTACATAGGACTCTGCAGCACTTCTGTTCTTACTGTGTTTGTGACTAATATTTCCAGAATATATATTTTTTTAACTCCAGAAGTTTCTCGCATGCATCTTCTGAAGAATTCTATTTACGTTGAGTATTCAGAAAACTGTAATGATTGAAGCTCTTGATGTTTTTTAGGTTTCAACTTTCAGAATACAATAAGTGGATCATTGCTTATTTTTCTTGTAGTTGTTTTTGTCATCCATTTGCTTGTTTATTTTCAAAGACTAGTCCCTGATATTGAGAAATGGTAGTGACCTAAATTTCTGGAGTAAAACTCCATGTTTATTTTCTGAAATAAATAGATTCTTTAAGCATGAGAAGTGAATGCTTGCTTTGTTGTTGGAACAATCTTTCAAATTGTTGACAAGTTGGTCAACATAAAAAGATATGATAAATATGTGTAAATATGTATTTTGGGAGTCATATAGTGTAATATATGATCAATACCATTTCAGACTTTTTTTTTTCGAGACGGAGTTTCGCTCTTGTTACCCAGGTTGGAGTGCAATGGCGTGATCTTGGCTCACGGCAACCTCTGCCTCCTGAGTTCAAGCAATTCTCCTGCCTTAGCCTCCCGAGTAGCTGGGATTACAGGTGCACGTCACCATGCCCAGCTAATTTTTGTATTTTAGTAGAGATGGGGTTTCACCTTGTTGACCAGGTTGGTCTCAACCTCTTGACCTCGTGATCCACCCGCCTCGGCCTCCCAAAGTGCTGGGATTATAGGCTCGAGCCACCGCACCTGGCCTTCAGGCACTTTTAAATGCAGATCTTTCCCAGGGTTTTTACCAACCTATAACATTTTATCAGTTATAATTTCCACACTGTGAATAATAAGCACTATGTGCTACTCCAAAGGTGGATGTAAAATTTATATTAATAGAGTTTAATATCATAATACAACTTATATCTGAGAATTAGAACTTGTGTAACTAGAGTAACTGTTTAATATACAAATGTGAGTTGGTAGTCTGATGACTGGAGAAATTTTGAGACTAGATATTGGGAAAGCTTTTAGTGTTAATTCTTCTGGCTACCCACATGACCTTGGAAAATTCACTTAATGGCTCTGAGCTTTAGTTTCCTCATATGTGAAACAAGGGTAATATTTAGAAGAAATAAACTAAAAATATGGTTGAGATAATATAAATTATCAAAATACTTAAAACAGTATACATACACAAATTATGCAAACACATACACACATTATGCACACACATGCACACACCCACACAATCATGTAGTAGGGAAAAAAGCCAAGAGAATATTATAGAAACAATTTCCATACATATTAAAGATGACAGAGTTTATTTTGAATGATTTTTAAAGTAATTATTTAGAAGGTATTCTATAATAGGTGAATGTTTGCCATATCTGCATTTAAATAATTTAGGTGCTGATGATGTAATAGATGCCATTTCAACAATTAGTAACTCAGTCTGTGAATTTAGATTCTGTTTAGGGTAACTGATGATTTTTGTATTTTGCTCATTACCTATCATAGTACCTGAAGGGCTTGTTGGAAACCTAACTTATGAATCCATTTTGTCAACTGCAATAAATGTAAGCTGGGTCCCACCAGCTCAACCAAACGGTCTAGTCTTCTATGTTTCACTGAGCTTAGAGCAGGCTCCTCGCCATGTGAGACCACCTCTAGTTACATATGAGAGAAGCATATATTTTGATCATCTGGAAAAATACACTGATTATATATTAAAAATTACTCCATCAACAGAAAAGGGATTCTCTGATACCTATACTGCCCAGCTATACATCAAAACTGAAGAAGATGGTAGGCTAGACACTTTTATTGCCTATTAAGCAGATTGTTGTTGTTCTTTTCATTTACATTGCTTTCTGATAGGAAACAGTATTCAATTATATTGATTCTGTTTGATCTCAAGTAATTAGGCTTTCCATAAATACAATATTTCTTAAAATAATCTGCTAAGAAAATCAAATCCCATTGATTGAAGCTTCTTTTAATTTAATATTCTCTTTTTCTTTTATAGTCCCAGAAACTTCACCAATAATCAACACTTTTAAAAACCTTTCCTCTACCTCAGTTCTCTTATCATGGGATCCCCCAGTAAAGCCAAATGGTGCAATAATAAGTTATGATTTAACTTTACAAGGACCAAATGAAAATTATTCTTTCATTACTTCTGATAATTACATAATACTGGAAGAGCTTTCACCATTTACATTATATAGCTTTTTTGCTGCTGCAAGAACTATAAAAGGACTTGGTCCTTCCAGCATTCTTTTCTTTTACACAGATGAGTCAGGTAAGCCGGAATCCACATTTCTTCAAACAATTTCACTGTTGCAGCGCCTGAGTTTTCTTTTTAAGGAAAAGCATGAAAAATGAAAGGATATCTGATTGTTTGTTTGTAACAGCCTTACCATTATATTTACTTTCTTGAATCTTTTTTTTGTTTGTTTTCAATTTGAGCTTCAGAATTTTATGTTCTGTTTAAAGCTACTTTGGAACTACTGTGTCCAAATACAAATTATAATTAGTTATGATATTTATTTCTGAAATTAAAATATGATCATTTTATTAATCTTTTTAAACTAGTCTCTTCAAGAAAGTAATTCATGGTGCTATTGTTAAGTTAAAGTTTTATGAATATTAGTTTCATCGTGTGTTTTCCTGCAGTGCCTTTAGCACCTCCACAAAATTTGACTTTAATCAACTATACTTCAGACTTTGTATGGCTGAAATGGAGCCCAAGTCCTCTTCCAGGCGGTATTGTTAAAGTATATAGTTTTAAAATTCATGAACATGAAACTGACACTATATTTTTTAAGGTAGGTTGATTATAACAGTATATGTTTATTTAAAAAATTTAGAAATGGAATTAAAATCTTTTGCCATTTAGGAAGAAAATGGCCTACTAAATTAAACAATGACTATTTTTTTAAAAAGCTTCATTTCCTGCAATTTAAGGATGCTATGGAAAACACAAGAAAGCGTTTGCCAGATATATAAGCTGAATACTTCACAGACCAATGTACTTAGATTTGTAACTTCTAGATATCTACAATATAAGAAACAATTGCATCGTTTATTAATGCTGGAAAGGGTACAATAATTTTTTTCTAGCTTACAAAGCTGTTATAAAATGTATTTCTATCTATTGTTACCAGCAGTACCAAGGGAAACTTTTTAACCTTTTAGAAAGTATTAATATTCATACTGGACTTCTGATCATCTTTCCCGATAGCGTATGATCCTACAATAATTGGTCTTCTAAGATATATCCTTATCCTTATTTTTTTTTTTTAATTTTCAAGAGTAATTCATTTGCAACACTAACTACATTTTCCTTCCTCCATTTTTGGAATCCAGAATTAGTGAAAAATATTCACAAAACTGATGTAACAGAGTCTCAAATATATATCTGTGATTTCTAGCATTTAATTGCCAAAATGTAATTAACAAGCATTTGTTTAAGAAAATTTTCTTATTTCTTTCCCAAAGGCAAAAGAATCCCTGGAATGTTCTTATTTGGTTACAGCAAGAAGAGTACAAATAATCTGCAGTAAATGTTTTACTCAATATTATGAGTATTACAATTTATGACTATGGTAAATCATTGTTATAGCATGTGTAGCTTACAAATTGAATAGTAAAAATCGAAAGCAGACATTAACTTTATATCATCAGGAGCAATGACTTTCTTTCTGGAAACCAAGATATTACTTTAAAACCTGATAGTCTGAGTATAATTTGAATCCTATTACTCCATAAATGTGGAATTTGTTTCCCAGAAGTGTGAAATTATATTAAATGACATGAAGCCTCTTGCCCTTTAATATCTATCCCTGGTTTAATCTAAACATTTTTCCATTTTTTATTTGCTTTGTCTGTACGGATCACTGGGAGATAGATATCAAAAGGGAAAAAATAATGCTTTTCTTAGAGTAATTGCATTCCCTGGATTGTTGTGTATGTATATTAGAGCGTGAATGTCTATATATGATCTTATCTCCTCAGAATGGTAATCTCTAACTCTCTTAGCATAGTGGTGAAGCAGGGGTGCTGACTTCAAATTACCGGACTCAAATTCTGCCTTTGAAACTTACTGTGTTTCAGTAGATACATTGCTTACTTCTTAATGCAAACTATGAGTTACAAAGATGTATACATTTGAAACTGAGGATTATAAAGGAAAATCTACATAGAGCATTTCGAACAATTCCAAGCATGTGATAAACATGTTAGCTATTGTTACTGTAGTTGTACATAGTTTTTAAAAGAACAAAAAATTCTGTCCAACATTTTAATAGCACTAAGCATGAAATGACAATATGCCAATATGTGAATATGAGAATAGTTCATATTCTAAGTTTTGTAAACAGGTTTTCTCAATAGAAGCACGTCTTTAATATTTCACTAGCAGCAAAAATACAATCTTTATGCCATTCGGTATTAAATATATTATTTGAGATGGGCAGTTTTATGTTTTAAAATCTACTACCTCATGTTAACTCCTTTTTACATCTATTTTGTCTTTCATCAATTTTCATAATCTTATTTTCTTTTTTCTTTCTTTCTTTCTTTTTTTTTTTTTTTGAGACGGAGTTTTACTCATGTTACCCAGGCTGGAGTGCAGTGGCGCGATCTCAGCTCACCGCAACCTCCGCCTCCTGGGTTCAGGCAATTCTCCTGCCTCAGCCTCCCGAGTAGCTGGGACTACAGACGTGTGCCACCATGCCCAGCTAATTTTTGTATTTTTAGTAGAGACGGGGTTTCACCATGTTGACCAGGATGGTCTCAATCTCTTGACCTCGTGATCCACCCTCCTCCGCCTCCCAAAGTGCTGGGTTTACAAGCGTGAGCCACCGCGCCCGGCCCATAATCTTATTTTCTTTCAAATTCCTTTAAATGTACTCTCATGCCATCTTTTTCCCTTTCTCAGCATCTGGTTATTATATTTGCTTTCCTCTTTCTGTTTAGCTTTCTCCCCTAGTGTGTTTTATTTTCCTTTCTTTTTCATCTACCCTGATATCCTGACAGTAACAATTTATATTATTTTCTCTGTTTTTATATTCTTTTTCTTCTTTCGAATTAGATGTGCATTTGTGGAGGTACAATAATGCTAGAACCACTTCAAATGTTACTGCAATCCCAGTCAATCCATTGTGGTCCACAGATAGTGAAATCAGTAGGTAACACGTCACTCACACATGCTGAAAGAAATTATTTAGTACAAAGTTCTATTAAAATAGGTTTTTAAATATTCATCACTCATGTCTCCCTTTTTGACAACATACTCTTGGGTAAATTTGTTCACTCTCCCATAAATTACTCTGATTATTATGATCTCTCCGGTTCAGTTGTTTCTCTGGTTATTAGCCCTTTCTAAACAAAATCATAGTTTGTTTTGTGTTTAATTTTTTTCTCATTCAGTAATTTTAGATTTCTCTAGTTAATATAAAAATTCCTTGATGGCAGGACCATGACTTATATGTATCTATAATCTCCAGATTATCTTATAGTATGATTTGTAAATAGTAAGCAGAAAAGAATGACTGAAATAAAGAGATTAAGCCCCAGTAAGCCAATGAATTCCTAGAGATTATTTTAAAATAGGATCCTAATTGTAAATTCCCCAAGAGTTAATATTCTTATTAAATTTCTGTTACTGAAATGTTTAATAAATAATCAATATGGCTTATATTTGTCAGATATAATGTAAGATTCTTACGCTTATACCAGATAGGAGATTATCTTCTCTGTCCATAATGATAATTGATTAATCTTAACTCTTTCTTGGTTAGGACAATTATCTTTGAATGAAAACTCTGTACTTAATGAGAATTTTTTTTATGAGAAATCATATTCCTCCTTAAGCAACTATGATATTCTTTTGTTCCTTTTCTCATTTCTCTAAAAAATTGTGTTAAATTAGAAACTTAGGAATTGGATGGGAAAATTCCCAATTTAAGCTTCATGGAAGCTAGATATTTTAAACTTATTATTCACTGCTTTACTGCCAGTGTCTACATACAATAGCTGAAGAATAAATTTAAGTTACACAGGAATGCTGTGGGCATTAAAAATAAATTTAGATGAGTTCAGAAAAATCAAGTATCTTTGACCACCCACAAGTTGGATTTAAATTGCAAACTGTAATTATAGCAGATTGAAAAAAAAAAAAAAGATTATCTAATTCCAAGTAAAAATCAGGAAAACAAAGTGAAAACAAAACACTGTTTTTTAAAAAAAGGCAATTATAGGCCAGGTCTGGTAGCTCGCACTTGTAATCCCAGCACTTTAGGAGGCTGAGCCTGGCGGATCACCTGAGGTCAGGAGTTCAAGACCAGCCTAGCCAACATGGCTAAACCTTGTATCTACTAAAAATTACAAAAATTAGCCAGGCGTGGTGGCGGGCACCTATAATCACAGCTACTCAGGAGGCTGAGGCAGGGAGAACTGCTTGAACCTGGGAGGTGGAGGTTGCAGTGAGAGGAGATCGTGCCACTGCACTCTAGCCTAGGGAACAAAGCAAGATTCCCGTTCAAAAAAAAAAAGAAAAAAATGGCGTAAAAAAGGCAATGATGAGGTTCTTCAGGGCAAAGAGGGTGCCCAATTCGTCCTTACATCATAAGCTGAGCACACTCTATAGCATAAAAAAATGCTAGTATTTATTATAATTTAAAATATCCGTGCTTATTAACTTATTTGTTAAATAGAGAAGGAATAACTTCAATGAAAATATTCCAATGATGAACAAATTTTTTACGATGCATTGGGACTAATAAATTTTTTTTCTGCTTTTCAGAATATATCAGGTTTTCAAACTGAAGCCAAACTTGTTGGACTGGAACCAGTCAGCACCTACTCTATCAGTGTATCTGCCTTCACCAAAGTTGGAAATGGCAATCAATTTAGTAATGTAGTAAAATTCACAACCCAAGAATCAGGTTAGATGCAGTTTTTGAGCCTAAAATATTTCATTTTATATTTAACACCTTTCCCTTTTTTTTTTTCTTAGTTTATGTGATAAAGTATCATTACTTAAGAGTCTATTCAAAGGGAAATTGCATTTCAGTGTTTTACGTTTGAAATAATATGCTGTATCTGTGTTTGCACATATATATTTACACATTGTTTTTCCTTTTGAACTGAAGAAGTTGAAATTAAAAAGTAGTTTAGAAACAAAATAGCCTTTTAGATATCTGTGAAAATTATCTAATTCTTAGAACTATTTGAGACAGCTGGGAAAAAAAAAAAGGAGAAATGAACCAGCAGTCACTTTTAACAGCCCGATTTATATTCTTAAGAAACAATATATATAATTTTCTTTTAAGAAGATGAATTGCAACATTTGGAGAGCAAGAGCCATTTCATAAATCCCCTATGCTCCTGTCATCTCGTCTTTACCATGTGGAGGACACTGTTAAATATCACTGACCTAATTCATCAATAGCTTACCTGCTGTGTCACACATGTATACATGACATACCTTGCCTTTGTGTGTACACTGAATAGTTTATATTTACGACTTACTTAATGTTGGCTTAGAAATGTACTTCTCCTTTTCTCAACTGGACCATACATTTAAAGGTACCTCTTCTTGATTTTTTTTTTTTTTTTTTTTTTTTTTTACTCCTGTCAACGTTTATTGAATGAGCACAAGATCCCATTCTAGTCATTTCTTCTTAGCAGCTCTGGATGCACGTCCTGGTATTTTAGTGAATCTCAAAATTGAGATTGTAGACCACTGACTGCTAAATTAACCATTTTTGCATTAATTTATGACTACCTGAGACTTTTTTTTTCCATAGCATTCCTGCAAGAAAGGCAAAATAAATAGCATTTATAGTGGATAAAAGTACATGCAGTGATTGTCTGGGTTTGGATTTGAGCCCCATGACCTACTACTTGTAAAATCTTGGCAAAGGCTCATGACTCTCTGAGCCTCTGTATCCTTAACTGAAAAGAAGCACACATTAACAGTAGCCATCTCATAAGGTAGTTGTCAAAAATATTTGAAAAGATCCATGTAAACCACTTCATACAGTATTAGGTACATAGTAAATGCCCCCTAAATATTACTATTGCCAACATTCCCATGTTACAGATGAAGAAGCCATGATTCAGGCAGATTAGATGAAAAAGACCTTGAGAACATTGGTGAAGAACTTGACTAGAACATTGGCCTCTGACTTCTAGTGAAGAGTGGACATGACTATAGAAAATGCAGGTTGTAAATGAGTGATAGAATATAAAAATGTTCAACCCACAAATTAAAAAAAATTAACAATATTTATATATGAGGGTAATAAGAATCAAGGCTAATCTTGTAGAAAGTGCTCTGTTAACCAATAAATATTTTTGTCAGTAAGATAAAATTGTACCACAACATTCTATACTCTGATTAGTTAAATAAATAAAATTTTCACCTTTAAGTGTTATAATATTACTGGCTAATTTTTTGTTTTGAGGTTCACAAAATCAGAAAAATAGATATTCGTAAAATCTGGATTTGTAAGCTAAAGTTCAGCAAATTGTCATCTATCTTGTGTTAACTTATTTTATAAAAATGTTGTTTATGATTTTGAAAACAAGGAAGTGAATAGTTAATAATATTTAATTGCTAGATCCCTTGATCAGCCCAGAAATTACCTTTTAAAAATTTTTAAATGCAACACCTTCCCTAAGTATTCCCCTTTAGTACTGTTGTCTTTATCTTACAGAAGAAGAAAAGTTTATAACAGTTCAGTTTAGACCCAGGTAAAGCAGTACAGGCAGGTGAGAGATCACCTGAGTATTCTTTAAAGCATTATGTTTTACATAATGGCAGCAAGTTATTTTCTTTCAATTTTCATTGTTTGTAATCCACAAATTGACTATGTCCCAATTTTTCTTCTACCATTATCTTTTACTCTGACAAGAAAAGTTATTCTACTAATACCAACTTTAGGGGACTTTAGCTTATTGGACATTTCGTGGGAAGTAATCAGTCTCTCTAATGTGCAGTCTCTTTGGTGGGCTGAGATATTGTTCTTTAACCAGGTCTACCAGATACAGTGGATCTCTGAAAAATTGGGTTACTTTCAAGTAAATTCAGAGAGGCTCCAGAAAATAAGACTGAGACTCCTTA
Source organism: Sapajus apella (assembly GCF_009761245.1). Classification (NCBI taxonomy): domain Eukaryota; kingdom Metazoa; phylum Chordata; class Mammalia; order Primates; family Cebidae; genus Sapajus; species Sapajus apella. The sequence continues at coordinate 39,512,971 of NW_022436942.1, forward strand.
AATCTTCCTTCCAATGATTTCTATGAAAGGTACTTAAAGATGAGATCTTCATGATTCTTCCAAAGAAGCCATTCCAGTAAAAAAGCCTTACCTTTAAATTAGTTAGGGGTTTCCAAGTTCTGTGAAGCCCAGATTTGTCACATTAGGGAGGCACCTGCTTGTATGTTTTGTATAAAAATGTTCCATAGTATTGCTAAGATTGTTCCTTTCCAATAAAGAGAGCAGTTATCAAACACTGCCTGGGCCTGGGCTTGAGGCTACACATTTGCTTCTGAGCTTTTGAGGATGTGATTGGTGCTTGGACTGGGAAGATATTCAGTGACTGGTTCAATATTGTAAGGATTAATAAAATAGTGTAAAAAACAAGTCAACAGTCTTTTGATTCAGTCTATGTTAATGACTTTTTAAGCACACATTGAAAAGTTGATATATTAAATATTTTTCTAGTTCTACTTCTAAACACAGTTTTATCTAGTTATCACATAATTTAATCAATTATCTACTTACATGTGTATGCATTTTAACTTTGGGCATATGTTTATTTCTTAAGTTCCAGATGTTGTGCAGAATATGCAGTGTATGGCAACTAGCTGGCAGTCTGTTTTAGTGAAATGGGATCCACCCAAAAAGGCAAATGGAATAATTACGCATTATATGATAACAGCTGAAAGAAATTCTACAAAAGTCTCTCCCCAAGATCATGTTTATACTTTCATAAAACTTCTTGCTGATACCTCATATGTCTTTAAAGTAAGAGCTTCAACCTCCGCTGGTGAAGGTGATGAAAGAACATGCCACATCAGCACACTACCTGAAACAGGTAACTAACATGAAACAGGTAACTAATGTGAAACCTTTAATTATTTGTGGATTGTGTCAATACCACCTGCAAACTGTATGGCATATTTATCTAAAGATATAAAGCACAATTAAAAAATACGACACAGGCTCTTTTATCCCATGTGTTGCTTAAGTACCAGCTGTGTACTACCTTAACCCTTCTCCAAACCATTGGGAGATTGAGGGAGGGAAAAAAAAGAGAGAGAATCTGCTTTACTGTATTTCCACAATTATAAAACCTTGACTTACTAAATTGTGCTTTGCCATGATTTGAAAGACGGAATAAACATGTAAACCTTTCATGTATATCTTGTTTTGTCTTAATTGTTTTTATGGAAATCTAGATGTTTCCCTGAGCTATATGGCTGAAGTATATCAGACTCATTTCCATATATTTTTCTCCTTTATACCAGCCTTTATCTTTCATGCTAGTTGAATAAAATATCCAGGTCTTTAAGCTTTAGTTCACAGGAAGAAACTCTCACCTTCCCTAGAAGTGCTCTATCCTATGTCATAATATCCTTCATCCTATTTTTCCGTATTCTACCTGCTTACATAAATTAAAACCTGATTATTTCCTTATAACACCACTTTCCTGGATGCATGTCCTAACGGGCACTGTGGATATTGGCATAATTGTTAACTTCTGGCACATCCAAACCCTTTATCTTGGAAACATCTTTCAACCTGTCTCTCCCTTGGAAATCCTCATAGTCTAATTTTGCTTCATGTTTCTATTCTTGAGGCTGTATACCTAGAACATCAACACATAGTCTGCCTTCTTTCTGATTTCAGCATCTAACTCAGCATCCTTTCCTTCTCATTCTTCCAGTGCAACATTTTTTCAGACTATAGTCTTTCCCTTTCCAGGATGGAACAGTTACATTTCAACACCACAATATCTTGCTCCTTAGATCTTATACCTTGTCATTGTGACTTATTCTCCAGGAAGAGTCCTCACTCTGAGAAGACCACGTTTTTTTGTTTTTTTTTGTTTTTTTTTTCCCCCCAAGATGCTGGCTGCTAAATATTTCTAAGAAAAAAATAGAAATGATTCTACTTTGTTTGTCTATAAATTCATCATCCTTAATTGTCCCAGTTACTCCACAGTCTTCTATGTATCTGTTGTTTTTACACCATAGGAAATAGGTTCATAGGAATACTTTTCGTTCCATATGAAAATTGTTCTCTTTCCGAACATAGTCTGTTCCCCCATCATCCATATTTATTGTTATTTACTAATGATATCAGCTATATTGATATGCCCTCCTTCCATCAAAAAAATTTACCCATGTCTTTATTCATGCCCTCCACGTATCTTCTCTTAAGATGTCCTTGCCTTACTCTTTCAGGGATCTAGCTGTTCATTTTCATTTTAATATTATGTTATCTCTAGAACATTACTCCATCAATTTATTCGAATCTCTCCTGCATTTATCTTCTTTTTCTTGCACATCCACTCAAATTGTTGAATTTTTATTTTGAGACAGAGTCTTGCTCTGTCACTGGGCTGGAATGCAGTGGTGCAATCTCAATTCACTGCAAACTCCGCAACCTCTGCCTCCCAGGTTCAAGCGATTCTCCTGCCTCAGCCCAGTAGCTGGGACTACAGGTGCACGCCATCACACCCAGCTAATTTTTTGTATTTTTAGTAAAGACAGAGTTTCACCATGTTGGCCTGGATGGTCTTGATCTCTTGGCCTTATGATCTACCTGTCTTGCCTCCTGAAGTGCTGGGATTACAGGTGTGAGGCAGCGTACCCGGCCAAACTGTTGAAAAATTTCAACTGAAGACCTGGTTGGAGTATCAATGGGATTTGTGTTACATGAAATCGCTGCCTTTTTCTCAGTTTTCTATGCCTCTTCTTGACAATCCACTGTACCCCAACCCTCATAGTTTTATATAATTCCTTACTCCATTTATTCTACATACAATCAGGTCTTATTAATTCAGTTTCCAACATGGCTCTGCAATTTGCCCCTTCTCCACCGTGTCCACCACCATTGTATATTAGAGGAACCTTGTTGCTTCCTAACTAGCCTTATCACCCACACTACCTTAGCCTACTCATAAGTCTCATCTTTCCACCTACTCACTTAATTGAATTAGACCATTTATGCATTGGCAGTTATCTGAACAATAAAGGTTAGACATATCAAGTTGAGTACCTGAAGCACAGAAGTAATAATGAAAGTCATCATGTGGAGGAGATGGGCTAGAATACCCCAAATGTTTTTCTCATTCTCATTGTCTAGAAAATATCCTAGAATTCATCACTAATTAGAATTTGGTTTCTCTCTAACTTTTTTATTCTTATATACTTTTATTGTATCTTCTCCTTGTCATATAACTGATGTCTCCAGCTAAACTTCATTTATTTAGCACACAATTTCACTATTTCAGTATTTTAACTCAGAAAACATTTATGAAGCATCTACTACGAACTAATAATTGACTAGGTTCTCTTCTTTAAACATATTCAACCCTGTTTCATCATCAGCTTGCTTTGCTTCCCTTAGCTGTATTATTATTTCCCCTTTCTATGACACACAAAATCTTATTCATTTTTAAAAGCCCAGCTTAAATGTGCCTTCTTTATTAAAGCCTTTAATGGCATTTCTGGACTTCATCCCAGACTTGCTGACTCGTAGCCTCAATGAGTGAAGCTTAAGAATCCATATACTTCAGAATCTCTCTAGGTAATTCTGATATTCTGTAAGTATTGGAGAGTACTGAAGTAGATTACCAGGAACTTTTGAGGACAAGCAAACACTGTCAGAAAGTCCCTCAAGCGGTGACAGGTGTTTTCCCTGTGGGTGGCCAGCACATCATTGCTATGTGGAGTCTGTGAGAAGAAAAAAATGTTCAAATGCAGGCAGGTGGTCTGCATCAGGGTGGTCTAGCACCAGGTAAAATGGTCTTGGATCATTGGACAGGAGCTGAGTCTGGGAACTGGCAAATAAAATACAGGACAATGTATCTGAAATAAATGAGAGATTCAGGAGCAAGGCAGAAGATACTAGGTTGGTGTAAAAGTTACTGTGTTTTTTGCCATTAAAAGTAACATTGAGTACATTGGTCCTCAATGTGGCAGCTTAGACACAGGAATGAAGCAGGAATTCAGTTAATAGAACTGAGACACATGATCCAAACAGCAATGTGCACCTGATACAGAGCCACCTGAATTTAAGGTCCAGGTCTTCGCTAAAAAAAAAAAAAAAATCTACTGTAATTGGAAAATTGAATTCCATCTTAACTCAGGATTAAAAGGCTACATATGTGTAGACTGAAGGGATTCTAAATCAAGGAATTAGACAGTTACTAAACATATTGTACTATGAACTATGTACTTTCCTACGACTGAGGACCATTACTTTGCAAAGCTTGAATTCTGCATCAGAATGTGCAGCGTTATGGCATTGTTTTAGACTTACGGAATCAGAATTTGGGAATTAAATCTTCATTGAAACAAGATATGTGAATAATACAGTGCTGAATTTGGGAACCACTCGTTTCCATTGTAAACTCTTTGCTTGTAGGAACCATGTCTTATTTGTCTTTGTTTTACTCACAGTTCCTAGCAGAAAGCCTTGGGCATTGTAGGCATTCAAATGTTTTGTAGAAGAAAGAAATGAATTGTTTTCTTCTAAAATTCATTATTTTTCATAGGGGTTTTTACTCCATTGCAATATATTATTTCCACATTCCCATCAGGCAAAATTATAAATATTTTCCCTTGTATAAATATAAAAATTAAGGAGAGTCATTTATATAAAGCATGAGTATTAATCTATTTTATATAAAATATTTATATAAAATATTAAATTTAAATTAAGGAGAATCATTTATATAAAACATGAGTATTAATTGCTGCTTCAAAAATATTTTGATTTTTATCTTTAAAATTGTTTTACATTTAGTATGTAATTATTTTTATGATTACAATATTTATTAGGTAATTAATTTCATTTTATATAGGTTCACATGACTTGTTTGTTGATAAGAGGTTTGTAAGAACTGGGAAGTTATTGTTCAGATTGGAAACAGTTTTACAGCCTGTTGCATACTTCTAATTTATGTGATCTAAGATTAGTCACAGTGTATAGCCAGCTCTGAGACACTGACTCTGTACCTATTTTTGACATAAAGTGAAATCAAATTTGGCTCATTCTCTCACTGCCTAGTGTCTGACCTTAACATTCCTTCCAGGGATTGTTGAGTATTTTTTTTTCAATGTAAACTTGGTCATATCTGGATGCAGCTAAACGTGTATCATGACAATTGAATTTATGAGTAGATTAGTGTTTAGTGTCTAAGCTGGTTCCATTGTCACAGTCAGATATGTTGGAACAGGGCAGTAAAACTGAAGGCCTTCAAACTTGATTCTACATTTTAACAGCATTTTATGCCCAAATATACCATATATACCAATAAAAATAATACAGCAAGTCCATGTGCCTGAAGTTCTTAACTTTTGGATCTTGAATTGATTCAAAATGCACTTATCCATATTATTATCAAAACTTAGCATAACATGGATGGACTTGGAGGACAGTGTGTTAAATGAAATAAGCCAGGCACCGAAAGACAAACTTCACAGGTTCTCACTGATTTGTGGCAGTTAAAAACTAAAACATGGAGATAGAGTGTAGAATGATGGTTACTGGAGACTGGAAAAGGTAGGAGGGTTCAGGGGGGTAGGAAAAGTAGGGATGATTAAGGGTACAAAAACACCGAATGAATAGCGTCTAGTGTTTGATAGCACAGCAGGGTGACTAGTCAATAATTTCTTTTACATTAAAAAATAACTAAAAGAGTATAATTAAAATTTTTGTGAAGCAAGGAAATGATAAATGCTTGAGGTGACAGATACCTCATTTACCCTGATGTGATTATTATGCATCGTATTCCTGGATCAAAATCTCTTATGTACTCTCTAAATATCTATACCTACTATGTACCCATAAAAATTTAAATTTAAAATTAAAAAACTGTTAAATCTAGTAAATGTTCGGATTGAATATTTGGTTTTAAAAACTTGGTCTTTTGTGGAAGATAATTTTATAGTTTGGGTTAATTCAGAGCTCTTCCAAGTTCCGTAATTTAGAATCAAAAGAGAAAAATAAAGTACTTCCTTATTTTTGCATTTCAGATGCAAAAACTTAATTTAGGAAAATTAAAATGCGCATTTGTGGTTTTTAGGGGTGTTTTTTTCTGCAGTGATTTCTTTATTAGCTTTTTCTCCAATGGAAGGTATCAGGCATATAAAGTGATCCACTGGAAATCCACTAAGCTTGCAAATATATTAATGCTACATTATAATTGACTTGGATTGTATTCAATTTAATTATTAATATCATCATCATCATCATCATTATTTTAGAGATAAGATCTCACTGTATCACCCAGGCTGTAGGGCAATGGCATTATCTCAGCCCACTGCAGCCTCAATCTTTAGTGCTTAAGTGATCCTCCTACCTCAGCCTCTTGAGTAGCTAGGACTACAGGTGTGCACCACCATGCCCAGCTAATTTTTTTGTTTGTTTGAGACAGGATCCCACTCTCTTGCCCAGGCTGGATTGAAGTGGCACTATCTTGGCTCATTGCAGCCACCACTTCCCTGGTTCAAGCGATTCTCATGCCTCAGCCTCCCAAGTACCTGTGATCATAAGCATGTGCCACCACACCTGGCTAATTTTTGCATTTTTAGTAGAGACAGGGTTTTGCCATGTTGGACGGGCTGTGTCTGGTACTCCTGACTTCATGTGATCTTCTGCCTTGACCTCCCAAAGTGCTGGGATTGCAAGCATGAGCCACCGCTCCCAGCCTGCCCAGCTAATTTTTTATTTATTTTTGTAGAGATAGTCTCACTATGTTGCACAGGCTAGTCTCAAACTCCTCCTTCTGCGTCAGCCTCCCAAAGTGTTGGGATTACAGGCATGAGCCACAGCAGCCCACCTAGTTTATTTGTTAAATAAAATATTTATATATTTTATAAGAATTTTTAAAATTATTATATACCATTTAATAGATTGAATGTGGGCAGTAAAAGTGCTGCCCTTCCATGGCTACAAATTACTGCACTAAATCAAAAGTTCACTTTTCCTTTGTATCCTATTTACATAGCTTTCCTCACCCATCTCCTGAATTAAAATTTGAAGTAAAAGATGCAGGAAAAATTGCATGATTCTTGTTGCTCTTAAGCAAGTGAATTAAAACATTCAATTTACCAGTGGGTAATCAATAAAAGCACAAAAAGTATTATAGTTGCCTGTCACAAATCAGAAGGAAATAACTATTAGTATATCTAATTGAAATTCAGGTGTTGTATAAAATATCTTTTCTATAGACTTAATTATTAAATATAATATTTTTCTTAAGAGTGAACATCAGATGAGGAATATCTTTTTACACTTCTTGTAGTGTAGTGGACAGTTGACCAATATATAATTATTCACTGCTTGCTATGTTCAGGTTCTGGGTTTAGAGTTCAAGACCTAAGTTTGAGAGCCAGGTGGCATTGGGGATCTCTGCCCTACACATCCAAATAACTCGATTATTATAATAAAATATATACAATATGCATAAAACAATTAAACACAAACCTACGTAATATGTTGGTCAATTTTGTGGCTTGAAGTTTTTTTGTTTTTTTGTTTTTTTTTTTTTTGAGACAAAGTCTCATTCTGTTGTCCAGGCTGGAGCATAGTGGCACAATCTTGGCTCACTGCAACCTCCGCCTCCTGGGTTCAAGTGATTCTCATGCCTCAGCCTCTTGAGTAGCTAGGACTACAGGCCTGTGCCACCACACTGAGCTAATTGTATTTTTGGCAGATACAGGGTTTTGCCATTTTGGCCAAGCTGATCTCAAACTCCTGACCTCAGGTGATCTCCCCATCTCAGCCTCCCAAAGTGCTGGTATTACAGGCATGAGCCACCACGCCTGGCCTTGAAGATTTAATTAAATAAAAATTCAGAAGAAAAAGATTTTATTGAGGCTTTTTTGAAGGGTGAAATATGAATTGGATGTTGCTTATTGATAGCTTCAAAATTGCTTTCTGTCAGAAGTTAAGAACCAATAATCCAATTGGAAGAGGATGATATAGCACATACAGTATTTGTCTTGAACTTTGAATTTCATAGAAAAGTATACTAATATTTACTTAGATCATCTGATATACAGCAACAAAAGTCAAGTTTTCTAAATGTTCTTTTTGCTTTATCCTCAGTATGCTATGAAAAAAATGCCAATTGTACATATCAAAGAACATTCCTCTTTTATTGGAAATAACTTGGATGGTGAGGTTAAGGAGATCAGAGAAGATTATGGGTTAGCTAAAGCACTCATGGCAAGCCACCCTGTGATACCCTCACTATTCATGAAAATAGATTAATAGATAGAGGAGAATAAATAGGAATTTCAAGATACAGCAAGAGAAAACACATAGTAGAGAAAGGATGTACAAGGGGTCAGGCCGAGATAGAAGCTTGACTAGAGAGGAAGGTATTTTATTAGAAAGGGTGTAGGTGGGAAGGTCGAATAACTGAAGTAGACCCCACTTTCTCTGCTCTTAGTTTGGCATGACTGTCCCAGAAGTTTGAATCTGTTATAATAGAAAATCAGGAACTTGTGCTAAATTTAGAGAAGAAAGCAACATAAATAATTCTAAAAACAGTGATTGTTTTTGGCCATTTTCCTGAACACTACAGAAGTGTCTTTAGATGGAGAAGGATTTGTTCATTACATATTTACTGAGCCTCCTAAGTCATAAAGAATAAAATATCTAGTCATTTCAATGGTCCATAACACCCTTCTTTTCAATCCAGTATTTTCTTCCCTAGTTATTGTCACTTCTCTTATCTTGAAATTTATCCTCAAATGCTACATCTTCTAATTTGCAATTCAACATCCTTCCTCTCAGCTAGAATTTTCCATCCTCCTTTTCTGCTTTACTTTTCTCTGTTGGATATATTATATGTACCATTATCTGTGGGTCTGTTCTCACTATAATGTATGCTGCATGGGGACAGAGATCTTTCTTTGTTCAAAACTATTTCCAGTGCCCAGAAAAGCATCTAACATACAGTGATAATACGTATATTATTATAAATGAATGAATGAATCAATGTACAGTCCGAGAAGAATGATAGGCATACAACAAACACCAAATATGCAAATGCTGGATGTCTTAAGTAGAAACCTGCAGTCACAAAACTATTTTTAAACAATTATATATTAAAACATATGAGAAAGGCATGTCTTGAAGAATATATTTTCTAATTAAACTTTTAAAGATAGCTGTAGATTCAAATGTAGTTATGAGAAATAATACAGAGAAATCCTGTGTATCCTTTATCCATTTTCTTTCAGTGGTAACATCTCTCAACTAGTGACATCTTGCAAAACTGTATACAACTAGTATATCAGATAGAGAACATTTCCATCAGAATTTTTACTCCTGTTGCCTTCTTGTAGACCCAATTCCTGCTCACCATCCTGGCAACTCTCCTCATTCTGACTCCCTGGATACCACTAATCGGTTCTCCATGTTCTATAATTTTGTCATTTTAACAATGTTTTATAAGCAAAATTATAAAATATATAACCTTTTTTACCCAGAAAAATTAACAGGATAACAGGACATTCAACCAAGTTTTTTTTTGTGTAGCGATCTTTAAGTCTCGCTCTGTCATCCAGTCTGGAGCGCAGTGGTGCAATCTTGGCTCTCTGCAACCTCCACCTCCCAGGTTCAAGTGATTCTCCTCCCTCAGCCTCCCAAGTAGCTGGGACTACAGGCACACACCACCATGTCCAGCTAATTTTTGTATTTTTAGTAGAGACGAAGTTTCACCATGTTGGCCAGGTCAGTCTGGAACTCCTGGACTCAGACAATCTGCCTGCCTCGGCCTCCCAAAGTGCTGGGATTATAGGGGTGAGCCACCACACTAGGCTTTTTTTTTTTTTTTTTTTTTTTTTTTTTGGTATGGATGTACCACAGTTCCCTTAATCATTCACTGGTGGAATGACATGTGGGTTGTGTTCATTTTGTGGCTATTAGAAATAAAGCTTCTATAAACACATGTGCACAGTTTTTGTGGGAACATAAATTTTCCTATGTGTAGGATACATACTGAGGAGCACATTGCTGGGTCATATGGTAGTTGCATGTTAAGTTTTCTTTAAGAAACTGACAACCTGTTTTCCAAACGAGTTGTACCCTTTTAAAGTCACACCAACAATGTATGAGCCATCCGGTCTCACACATAGGTGTGTAATGATATATATCATTCTGGTTATAACTTGTGTTTCCCTGGTGGCTAACGTTCAATAGCTAATTGAATATATTTTTTCATGTGCTTATTTACCATCTATATATCCTCTTCCATGAAATGGTTATTCATTACTTTTGCCCATTTCCTCATTGGATTGTTTTGTTTTATTGTTGAGTTTGGGGAAATTTTTAATATATTCTAGCTACTTATTTTTGTTAGATATACGGTTTGCAAATGTTTTCTCCTAAGCTGTAGCTTATCTTTTCATCCTTCTAGTAGGGTCTTTTACAGAGAAAAACTTTTAATTTTGATGACGTCCTATTTATCAATTTTTTTCTTTAAAAAAATTGTGACTATGGATGTCTAATTGCTGTAGCACCACTTGTTGAAAGAGCTATCTTTCCTCCATTGAATTGCTTTTTCTTTTGAAGCTTAGTATGTTGCTTGAAAGTATGCTTGTTAATACTGCATAATGAAAATGTACAAAGAATAATGTTGCAATTTAAGTTAGATTATGTTAGATTTAATTACGTTCATTAATAAAAACTCTTTAGATTTAAATATTCCAGAATATTTCTTAGTTTTCTGATTGAAACAACCATCAGTGAATATTACCTTACTTTAAAAGGTAAATTTGAATTAAATACATTTGAATTAAATTCAATTTTTCAAAATAACTCCTAATTTGAAAAATATATTCTATCTTGAAACTAAAAAATATTTAACACTCCCCTCCCCTCTCCCTCCCCTCCCTTCCTCTTCTCTCCCCTCCTCTCTACATTTTATAAAATGTGGTCCTGAATAAGTCACAATATAAAAATAAATGCACATTTAACTTCCACTTCCTCCAACCAGAGGCTACTTTCTGTTCCTCAACCTTGGAAACAAGGTGAAGAACAGTTCGTAAACAATTTTGGGCAGGGCGTTGCCAAAACAAGATTCAAGCAGCCACATGTGGACACTCTTAAAAGAATTTTAGATAACAAGAGCAAAGAAGCCAGGTTTGATTTTTAGTGATTAATACAAAGGTAAAGTGATTCTTCCCAAGTAAGAGTGCCATTGGGATGTGGCCCAGCCACATGCTTACCTATGCTGTGCTTCCCAGAAAACCCTCATGCTCTGCTCCAGGAAAGGCCTTTTTCCTCTGGAGGTTCAGTGTCTTGGGAGCTCTTTGATTTTGTCAAAGAAATGAGCAGAGATTCCCTGTGGGTAGTTTAAGGCTTGGAGTCTCGGTATTTTTCTGACACTGTTGAGCAAAGTCCATGTATCAAATGATCTGTTTCTAGTTTTTTGTAAATTCTTCATATCATTTGTAGACCTAACATGGCAAACCTTCATTATTTAATCATAATAACACCTACTACACATTCTAACTTCTGATTCATTTTCTGTGCCTGGAAATAGTTTCTGTGTTTAACAATCATACCTGCATGTAAAACAATCCACTGTTATATGGCCACAAAATATTAATGATCTCTGAAGACCAAGAAAACATTTTTAATATAGTTGTTGCACAGAAATTCTCACCCAGAACCCCCCAATTAAAAAATTTGGACAATGCAAATAATAGTTTAAGACACACATGCACACAACCCGGATACTCTTACACATACTTTCTATGGAATTGTGTTTGGTGAAACTCTTCATTTGTTAAGAACCACAGAAGGTATATTTTGCTAAACAGCTGCTCCAGGTTGTTCTTCTTTAGAAAACATATAATTATAGGATACCCCAGGTGTTTTTTCTTTGGAAAATATATCACCATAGGATACCCTGTTTGTTGCATGAGAGAAAAGAAAAATATGTTGTGATAACCAAAAAATTTCAAGGGCTTTTAGTTGTATAAAAATGGAATCTTTAAACATGGTTAATTGTTCTGAGGATGCAAAGTTGGAGCTTAAATATTATATCAAGCCATTGCAAAAAGTGTACCGCAGCTATCTCTTGAGGTCAAATCTGGTACCTGAAATGCAGAAAAGCTTCAAGAAACATTGCTGGTTGACCTTCTGTACATGGCTGTATGTTCTGATCACATGTAAGCTTCACAAAAGATTCATATTTCTTTGCTAGTTTGGTGTTGAGGATTTGCTCATAATCTTCCCTAATTTTATCTTCTTGGTCCTTTAAGAGACACATAGTATCCCAACTTGTCAGAGAGGAAATTTGAGCTGGGTTCTTCTTTATCCAGGAGAGACCTGAAAAATTAGGTAGTGTGAGTACTGCAGAGTGAGGCTGATTTTCCAAAGTACTAACTTTGTTCTAATCAAGAACAACTCATAGTGATCTCTGTTACTGGTAATGATTATCTTCTTTTATATTCTGAAAAATCTGCTCCCGCTGGAAGGTGCTGCTCACTGCCAGGTGGGATGGGCTTCAGTAGAGAAGGTGGGGCCTGGATCTGAAGCAGAGGTGGCAGAGTTGTCAAGACTAGGGCCAGACAGAAGGCACAGCACTGTAGCTTTGGAAAACCATGGCTTAGTGGTGCCACCTCCATCTCCATGGTTCACTCTGGGGTCACCCACTGGTCATGCCATGCTGTTGAGGGGCAGAGACCTGGAGCAGACATTTAGATGGCTGTCTGTACAACCACTGGCTTCTCAGTGAGCCTCAAAAGCCAAGCCATTTCCCCATACCTCATTGAGTTATTATTATTATTATGCTTTAAGTTCTGGGGTATATGTGCAGAATGTGCGGGTTTGTTACATAGGTATACATGTGCCATGGTAGTTTGCTGCATCCGTCACCCTGTCATCTACATTAGGTATTTCTCCTAATGCTATCCCTCTCCTAACCCCCTACCCTGCAACAGGCCCCAGTGTGTGATGTTCCCCTCCCTGTGTACATGTGTTCTCATTGTTCAACATCTACTTATGAGTGAGAACATGTGGGGTTTGGTTTTCTGTTCTTGTGTCAGTTTGCTGAGAATGATGGTTTCCAGCTTTATCCATGTCCCTGCAAAGGACATAAACCCATCCTTTTTTATGGCTGCATAGTATTCCATGGTGTATACATGCCACATTTTGTTTATCCAGTCTATCATTGATGGGCATTTGGGTTGGTTCCAAGTTTTTGCAATTGTGAACAGTGCTGCAGTAAACATATGTGTGCATGTGTCTTTATACAGAATGATTTATAATCCTTTGAGTATATACGCAGTAATGGGATTGCTGGGTCAAATGGAATTTCTATTTCTAGATCCTTGAGGAATCGCCACCCCTTAAACTTCATATGAAACCATAAAAGAGCTGCATAGCCAAAACAATCCTAAGGTTTTCTACACAGACAGTCATGTCATTTGTAAAAAGAGACAGTTTTATTTCTTCCTTTCTCATCTGTATGCCTTTTATTTGTTTCCCCTGTCTTATTGCACTGACTAGAACTTTAGCTCAATGTGGAATAAGAGCAGTGAAAGGGGACACCCTTTCCTTGTTCCTGATCTTGGAGGAAAGCATTCAATTCTTTCACCATTGCTTGTGATGTTAGCTGTAGGTTCTTCTTTATCAAGCTGAGGAAATTACTCTTTACTTCTATTTTTCTGAGAAACTTTATCTTAAATGACTGTTAAATTTTGTCAAATGCTTTTTTTTTTTTTTTTTTTTGCATTGATTGATAACGTTCATGCAGTTTTTCATCTTTGGCTTGTTAATAAGGTGAATTACATGGATTGATTTTCTAATATTGAACCAGCCTTGAGGTTCTTACACTACTTGGCCATGATGTGTATGTTCCTACCCCATGGGTGTTGATGTATGTGCATATGATTTCTATTTGATTATATTTTGTTAAGGATTTCTGCATCTATATTTATGAAAAATATTGGTCTGTAGTTTGCTTTTTTTTTCCAGTGCCTTTATCTAGTTACCGTTTAAAAGTAATATCCTTGTGAAATGAAGCTCTTCTAATTTCTGGAACAGATTGTATAGAAATGGTATTCATTATTCGTTAAACAGTTGGGAGTATTTTCCAGTGAAACTATCTGAGCTTAGAGATCTCTTTTTGGAGAATTTTAAAATTACATTTATATGCTCTCAGGATGCAAACTTTGAGCTGGAATGTACTATCAAACGACTTAGAAAAAGTAGCACTTCTAGATAATTCACAGGTTGAAAGGAAGTCTTAAAAGATTTTTTAAAATACATAAAACTGAATATGCTAAAATATATTGAATCAAAATGAAAATTCAACATATCAAAATTTGTGAGACTCAGTGAAAACACAGAAATTTACAGCACTAAGTGCGTATATTAAAAAAGAGAAAATAGATCAATAATCTGTTTCATTCACAAAAAAAAATAGCCTAGAGAAAGAAAGGAGAATCCAGACCATGCAGAAGGAAAGAAGTAATAAAAAGCAGAAATCAATGAAATGTAAAACAGAAAAACAATAGGAAAAATCAATGAAACAAGAAGCTTCTTCCTTGAAAAACTAAATAAAATTGACAAATCTCTAGCAAGCCTGACAAAGAAAAAAAGAGAACATTCAAGAATGAAACAAGTGCAGACACTGCAGACATAAGAAACAGATAAGAGAATACAACAAACAACTCTATAAGTTAAATTTATAAGTACATTTCATGTACTTATAAATTTGCTGATTCTTCAAAAAATGTACTGATTCTTCAAAAAACACAACTACTGTACTCTATACCCTAATGTGAAATAGATAATTTGAATGTTTTGAATAGTTGAATAAAATTAATACTATATGTATTAAAGGCATTAAGTTTATAATAGTTTCTTTCTTTCTTTGGGCTGCTATAATACCATAAACTGGATGACCTATAAACAGCAAAAATTTATTTCTCACAGTCTAGAAGCTGGGAAGTCCAATATCAGGGCACCAGCATATTCAGTGCTTGGTTAGGGCCCGTTTTTGGGTCCATAGATGGTTTTTTCTTGTTGTGTCCTCATATGGTAGAATGGATAAGGCAGCTCTCTGCAGCCTCTTTCATAAGGCCCTAATCCCATTCATGAGAGCAGAACCCTTATAACCTAATTACCTGCCAAAGGCCCCATATCCTAAACTGGCATTTAGGTTTCAACACATGAATTTGGTGGTGATTCAGACCATAGCAGTTTCCTTTTGTACCACTCTAGTAGAGAAAAGGAAAAGTACATCTCTGTTATTGCCAGGTAGGGGTAGAAATTTGGGTTTCTCACTTTGGCTTTGTTATACCCAAGGACAGGACTTCTCATTGCTGCTGGGTTAGCTGGGGAGTTTTGGCTCCCCACTAAGCCTCCACTGGGAACACCCTGGTTGGGAGGGGGAGTGATACCTTATCACTGCTCTCCACATGTTTTCCACTGACATTATGGTGTAAGGGTCTTATTACCGCTGAAGTGGGTGAAAATCTTGGCTCCTTATTTTGCCGTCTCCGATATCATGGTGTCTGGTATGGTTGGATACCTCATTACTGCTTAGAGAGGGAAGAAGACTAGGTTCTGTATTCGTCAGTATGGAAAAGAATGAGATCATACATTTTTTATTGGCGTACTTTTTTTTTTTAGTAGACTGTAGCAGTTACTGTCTGAAAATTTTCTCTCTTGCTAGACTGAACTGTTTTATGCTTTTTAAAAAATTTTTAATTTTAGTTAGATCAGATTTTTATGGGGTTCTTTTTGGTCATTTGGTTTGTGTTTCCAGATTCCTGGTTTCTGGGATATATGAACCAAAAAGAAAACCCAAGGAATTCACCACTATGTTATATTTTGAGTTGTGGCCTCTCTAGCTGGCCTGCCTTCTTAACTCTACCTGTCAATCTCCTTTCATTTAATTGTGAATTTAATGTCCATGGTTTTTAAGTACATAGTGAGAGGAGTGGGAAGAGTACATCTACTTCATCTTCCTTGAAGCAAAAGTTCATCCATGGGTTTATTTTGAATATCAAGCATGACACTTTTTGTCCATCTATTCAAGATCAAGTATTAAACACATATTAAGTACTATGGTAGAAACTATTGAGATGACTGTGATGAGGCGAATGTATTCCTTGTGCTATTAAAGTTTAGAATTATATAATTTTAGACTTTCATTGAATCTCACAGATAACTTCATTTAGTCATTTCATTTTGCAGACATGGGAAATGAAGCACACAGCTTAAGTATTTGTTGAGTTTTCTATAATTAGTTATTTGCAAAATTATTGTTAGTCCAGAATTCTTTCTACTATATTGTTCCTTCACCTTAAAAATTCAATGTCATTGTGTTCATTGGAATTACAGAAGCTTCTTCCATTATTTCACAGTGTCTAAGTAGAGACATTGTGAAGTGAAGAAATGTACTTTCATTATAAGGATTTCTTCATTAACACGTATAAATACATTTACAATGTGAGTATATATATACTTTTGTCCAAAAATGGTTTTAAAATTCAGGAAAACTAAATTTCTATGATCAAATTTGTGCTTAGTCTATAAAACTAAAAATATTGTGAGTTAACGTAATAAGATCTGTAAAACACTGAGACCATTCTGGGAAATGTTTAAAGCTCCTAGACTCATATCACATTTTTTATCTTGGATCAGTTCCAAAAGTGTAATGTTTGCTATTTTGAAATTGTCTTAGGTATCAAATTCCAAATTATAAATTTAAAAGTTCTTTGAATGTAATTCCTTTTATAAAAAATGAATTTAGGTTACTCTGCATAATTCTCCTTGACCCCATCGATGCTTTAATACCTCTCATTAAGTGGACTCCGGGCTGCCACTCTTTGCTTCATCCAGGCTCCAGCTAAAGCCAGCTGTTCTTTGAGCAGTGTTTTTATTAACTTATTTAGGAACTGGTGCATATCTTATTACCCTATTTTCCATTCCTGTCCTATGCAGCTGTAGTTGATACTTTTCATAACAGCCTTTACATATCAACCTCCTTCCCAACTTTTTTCTTATTCTCTTTTACTTCCCTTTTTAAGTAAATTAAGCATGTGTGTGCATGCAAAAGCCCTCTTCTTTCTGGTAACCATATTACTTGAAAGCTTCAGGAATGTGCCTGTTGTTTGTCTGAGATTATAAATGTCAGGGAAAAACTTTTACTAATGCTGTAAACATTCAGAAATGTAGAATACATGAATTTTAATAGCAAAATTTCTCAAATGTTGCATTTAAGAAATTAGACTTAATTTAAAACAATGCAATGTTAATACAAAGAAAAAGATTTGAATAGATGGAAGACTGTACAAAATATTATTAACCTCAGCTTAGTGAATTTCAAAGATTACAAGTTTTGTGGCATATGAAAATACAAGCTTGAGGAGAGAGCTATTTTATAAATATAAGTCATGCATAAGTCGCAGCCACTATAAGATTAGATACTTTCAAAACTCAAAAGTAAAAGTAACATTTTTTAGTATATTAATAAGTTATTTCACTTTGAATTTTTACTACCTACTCACTACAACCTTCAATAAATCACCCATTGGTTCTATGCCTAGATATCTTTTTATGAAGAATTACTATTTTAAAAGAAAATTATATTAGAAATATAAATCCTATTCCATATGAATTGTAGTAATAAAATCCATACTAATTAAAAGATACATTAAAAATTTATAGCCCAGGCTGGGCGTGGTGGCTCAAGCCTGTAATCCCAGCA